>NC_083683.1:16708214-17023750 GCF_033118175.1 Dama dama | reverse complement strand
GCAGGAGTACTGACGTCGCTGAACAAACACGTGTCTGGAAGGGCCCTCCCGGTCGTAACTCGAGAATATACCACAGGTTCCGGCCTCAACTCGATAAAAACCATGAGACTTCCCCCTCGCTGCGAGATGAGGCCCGATTCCCCTGCACTGCGTGCAGAGCAATTCCGTGTTCCACATCAAACGTGAAAGGAGCCTTGATTTCCTTGATGGCACTCCAGAGAAAACCCAAGAACACTGTCTCAAGTCTAGAGGGATCCTGAGGTCACTGTAGCAACACGAAAGGGCTCCGTGGACCCCAAATCAACAGGAGATGAGAGCTGAGTCCCTGGCTTCGACTCAAGAAGAATACGACCTTTCCACAAGCACCTCAAGAGGAGGCTTCTCTCAGCTACAGGTATGTGAGAGGGACCCTGAGTTTGTGGCCTCAAGTGGAATGGACACTGAGATGCTCTGACTCGAAGTAAGGCCGGATATCCCTGCAGTGAATTGAATGCAGGCTCGTCTTGCATCTCCCAAGACGAAGGGAAGTCTGAATCCCCTGTGGAGACCACAGAGGAAGACCTAGTTCTCCGCCTCATCGCGACCGGAGGCCTCACATCCTTTGAAAACTAGAGAGGTCCGCGGAGATCAATGCTCCCATAGGAGACGATGCCCGACTACTCTTGAAAATGGATAGGAGTACCAGGATCCCTGTGGCACGTGGAAAGGGACCCTGGGTCTCCCGCCTCACGTGGAGACGCGTCCCAATGGCCATGCCAAGACTCGAGGAGTATCCCGAGGTGTCCCTCGCACTTAGGCAGGAGTCCTGACTTCGCTGAACAAACATGTGTCTGGAAGGGCCCCCCCCCGTCGTAACTCGAAAATATACCCCAGGTTCTGGGCACAAGTGGCGAAAAACCATGAGACTTCCCCCTCGCCGCGAGATGAGGCCCGATTCCCCTGCACTGCGTGCAGAGCAATTCCTTGTTCCACATCAAACGTGAAAGGAGCCTTGATTTCCTTGATGGCACTCCAGAGAAAACAAAAGATCACTGTCTCAAGTCTAGAGGGATCCTGAGGTCACTGGAGCAACAGGAAAGGGCTCCGTGGACCCCAAATCTACTCGAGATGAGAGCTTAGTCCCCGGCTTCGACTCAAGAGGAATACCAGCTTTCCACAAGCACCTCAAGAGGAGGCTTCTCTCAGCTACAGGTATGTGAGATTGACCCTGAGTTTGTGGCCTCAAGTGGAATGGACACCGAGATGCTCTGACTCGAAATAAGGCCGGATATCACTGCAGTGAATTGAATGCAGGCTCGTCTTGCATCTCCCAAGACGAAGGGATGTCTGAATCCCCTGTGGAGACCACAGAGAAAGACCTAATTCTCCGCCTCATCGCGACCGGAGGCCTCACATCCTTTGAAAACTCGAGAGGTCCGCGGAGATCAATGCTTTCAAAGGAGACGATGCCTGACTCCTCTTGAAAATGGATGGGAGTCCCAGGATCCCCGCCTCACGTGGAGACGCGTCCCAAATGCCATGCCAAGACTCGAGGTGAATCCCGAGGTGTCCCTCGCACCTAGGCAGGAGTCCTGACGTCGCTGAACAAACACGTGTCTGGAAGGGCCCTCCCCGTAGGAACTTTAGAATGTACCCCAGGTTCCGGCCGCAACTCGAGAAAAACCATGAGACTTCCCCCTCGCCGCGACATGAGGCCCGATTCCCCTGCACAGCGTGCAGAGCAATTCCGTGTTCCACATCAAACGTGAAAGGAGCCTTGATTTCCTTGATGGCACTCCAGAGAAACCCAAGATCACTGTCTCAATTCTAGAGGGATCCTGAGGTCACTGGAGCAACAGGAAAGGGCTCCATGGACCCTAAATCAACTCGAGATGAGAGCTTAGTCCCTGGCTTCGACTCAAGGGGAATACCAACTTTCCACAAGCACCTCAAGAGGAGGCTTCTCTCAGCTACAGGTATGTGAGAGGGACCCTGAGTTTGTGGCCTCAAGTGGAATGGACACCGAGATGCTCTGACTCGAAGTAAGGCCGGATATCCCTGCAGTGATTTGAATGCAGGCTCGTCTTGCATCTCCCAAGACAAAGGGATGTCTGCATCCCCTGTGGAGACCAGAGAGAAAGACCTAGTTCTCCGCCTCATCGCGACCGGAGGCCTCACATCCTTTGAAAATTCGAGAGGTCCGCGGAGATCAATGCTTCCAAAGGAGACGATGCCTGACTCCTCTTGAAAATGGATAGGAGTCCCAGGATCCCTGTGGCACGTGGAAAGGGACCCTGGGTCTCCCGCCTAACGTGGAGACGCGTCCCAATTGCCATGCCAAGACTCGAGGAGAATCCCGAGGTGTCTTTCGCACCTAGGCAGGAGTCCTGACGTCGCTGAACAAACACGTGTCAGGAAGGGCCCTCCCAGTCGTAACTCGAGAATATACCCCAGGTTCCGGCCGCAACTCGAGAAAAATCATGAGACTTCCCCCTCGCCGAGAGATGAGGCCCGATTCCCCTGCACTGCATGCAGAGCAATTCCGTGTTCCACATCAAACGTGAAAGGAGCCTTGATTTCCTTGATGGCACTCCAGAGAAAACCCAAGATCACTGTCTCAAGCCTAGAGGGATCCTGACGCTACTGGAGCAACACGAAAGGGCTCCATGGACCCCAAATCAACTCGAGATGAGATCTTAGTCCCTGGCTTCGACTAAAGAGGAATACGAACTTTCCACAAGCACCTCAATAGGAGGCTTGTCTCAGCTACAGGTATGTGAGAGGGACCCTGAGTTTGTGGCCTCAAGTGGAATGGACACCGAGATGCTCTGACTCGAAGTAAGGCCGGATATCCCTGCAGTGAATTGAATGCAGGCTCATCTTGCATCTCCAAAGATGAAGGGATGTCTGAATCCCCTGTGGAGACCACAGAGAAAGACCTCGTCCTCCGCCTCATAGCCACCGGAGGCCTCACACCCTTTGAAAACTTGAGAGGTCCGCGGAGATCAATGCTTCCAAAGGAGACGATGCCTGACTCCTCTTGCAAATGGATAGGAGTCCCAGGATCCCTGTGGCACGTGGAAAGGGACCCTGGGTCTCCCGCCTCACGTGGAGACGCGTCCCAATTGCCATGCCAAGACTCGAGGAGAATCCCGAGGTGTCCCTCGCACCTAGGCAGGAGTCCTGACGTCGCTGAACAAACACGTGTCTGGAAGGGCCCTCCCCGTCGTAACTCGAGAATATACCCCAGGTTCCGGCCGCAACTCGAGAGAAACCATGAGACTTCTCCCTCGCCCCGAGATGAGGCCCGATTCCCCTGCACTGGGTGCAGAGCAATTGCGTGTTCCACATCAAACCTGAAAGGAGCCTTGATTTCCTTGATGGCACTCCAGAGAAAACCCAAGATCACTGTCTCAAGTCTAGAGGGATCCTGAGGTCACTGTAGCAACACGAAAGGGCTCCGTGGACCCCAAATCAACTCGAGATGAGAGCTTAGTCCCTGGCTTCGACTCAAGAGGAATACCAACTTTCCACAAGCACCTCAAGAGGAGGCTTCTCTCAGCTACAGGTATGTGAGAGGTACTCTGAGTTTGTGGCCTCAAGTGGAATGGACACAGAGATGCTCTGACTCGAAGTAAGGCCGGATATCCCTGCAGTGAATTGAATGCAGGCTCGTCTTGCATCTCCCAAGACGAAGGGTTGCCTGAATTCCCTGTGGAGACCACAGAGAAAGACCTAGCCCTCCGCCTCCTCGCGACCGGATGCCTCATATCCTTTGAAAACTCGAGAGGTCCACTGAGATCAATACTTCCGAAGGAGACGATGCCTGACTCCTCTTGAAAATGGATAGGAGTCCCAGGATATCTATGACATGTGGAAAGGGACCCTGGGTCTCCCGCCTCACGTGGAGACGCGTCCAAATTGCCATGCCAAGATTCGAGGAGAATCCCGAGGTGTCCCTCGCACCTAGGCAGGAGTCCTGACGTCGCTGAACAACACGTGTCTGGAAGGGCCCTCCCAATCGTAACTCGAGAATATACCCCAGGTTCCGGCCGCAACTCGAGAAAAACCATGAGACTTCCCCCTCGCCGCGAGATGAGGCCGGATTCCCCTGCACTGCCTGCAGAGCAATTCCGTGTTCCACATCAAACGTGAAAGGAGCCTTGATTTCCTTGATGGCACTCCAGAGAAAACCCAAATCACTGTCTCAATTCTAGAGGGATCCTGAGGTCACTGTAGCAACACGAAAGGGCTTCGTGTGCCGCAAACAACTCGAGATGAGAGCTTCGTCCCTGCCTTCGACTCAAGAGGAATACCAACTTTCCACAAGCACCTCAAGAGGAGGCTTCTGTCACCTTCAGGTATGTGAGAGGGACCCTGAGCTGGTGGCCTCAAGTCGAATGGATAGCGTGATGCTCTGACTCGAAGTAAGGCCGGATATCCCTGCAGTGAATTGAATGCAGGCTCGTCTTGCATCTCCCAAGACGAAGGGATGTCTGAATCCCCTGTGGAGACCACAGAGAATGAACTAGTTCTCCGCCTCATCGCGACCAGACGCCTCACATCCTTTGAAAACTCGAGAGGTCCGCGGAGATCAATGCTTCCAAAGGAGACGATGCCTGACTCCTCTTGAAAATGGATAGGAGTCCCAGGATCCCTGTGGCACGTGGAAAGGGACCCTGGGTCTCCCGCCTAACGTGGAGACGCGTCCCAATTGCCATGCCAAGACTCGAGGAGAATCCCGAGGTGTCCCTCGCACCTAGGCAGGAGTCCTGACGTCGCTGAACAAACACGTGTCAGGAAGGGCCCTCCCAGTCGTAACTCGAGAATATACCCCAGGTTCCGGCCGCAACTCGAGAAAAATCATGAGACTTCCCCCTCGCCGCGAGATGAGGCCCGATTCCCCTGCACTGCATGCAGAGCAATTCCGTGTTCCACATCAAACGTGAAAGGAGCCTTGATTTCCTTGATGGCACTCCAGAGAAAACCCAAGATCACTGTCTCAAGTCTAGAGGGATCCTGACGTCACTGGAGCAACACGAAAGGGCTCCGTGGACCCCAAATCAACTCGAGATGAGAGCTTAGTCCCCGGCTTCGACTCAAGAGGAATACCAGCTTTCCACAAGCACCTCAAGAGAAGGCTTCTCTCAGCTACAGGTATGTGAGATTGACCCTGAGTTTGTGGCCTCAGGTGGAATGGACACCGAGATGCTCTGACTCGAAGTAAGGCCGGATATCCCTGCAGTGAATTGAATGCAGGCTCGTTTTGCATCTCCCAAGACGAAGGGATGTCTGAATCCCCTGTGGAGACGACAGAGAAAGACCTAATTCTCCGCCTCATCGCGACCGGAGGCCTCACATCCTTTGAAAACTCGAGAGGTCCGCGGAGATCAATGCTTTCAAAGGAGACGATGCCTGACTCCTCTTGAAAATGGATGGGAGTCCCAGGATCCCTGTGGCACGTGGAAAGGGACCATGGGTCTCCCGCCTCACGTGGAGACGCGTCCCAATTGCCATGCCAAGACTCGAGGTTAATCCCGAGGTGTCCCTCGCACCTAGGCAGGAGTCCTGACGTCGCTGAGCAAACACGTGTCAGGAAGGGCCCTCCCCGTCGTAACTCGAGAATATACCCCAGGTTCCGGCCTAAACTCGAGAAAAACCATGAGACTTCAACCTCGCCCCGAGATGAGGCCCGATTTCCCTGCACTGCATGCAGAGCAATTCCGTGTTCCACATCAAACGTGCAAGGAGCCTTGATTTCCTTGATGGCACTCCAAAGAAAACCCAAGATCACTGTCTCAAGTCTAGAGGGATCCTGAGGTCACTGGAGCAACAGGAAAGGGCTCCATGGACCCCAAATCAACTCGAGATGAGAGCTTAGTCCCCGGCTTCGACTCAAGAGGAATACCAGCTTTCCACAAGCACCTCAAGAGAAGGCTTCTCTCAGCTACAGGTATGTGAGATTGACCCTGAGTTTGTGGCCTCAAGTGGAATGGACACCGAGATGCTCTGACTCGAAGTAAGGCCGGATATCCATGCAGTGAATTGAATGCAGGCTCGTCTTGCATCTCCCAAGACGAAGGGATGTCTGAATCCCCTGTGGAGACCACAGAGAAAGACTTAATTCTCCGCCTCATCGCGACCGGAGGCCTCACATCCTTTGAAAACTCGAGAGGTCCGCGGAGATCAATGCTTTCAAAGGAGACGATGCCTGACTCCTCTTGAAAATGGATGGGAGTCCCAGGATCCCTGTGGCACGTGGAAAGGGACCATGGGTCTCCCGCCTCACGTGGAGACGCGTCCCAATTGCCATGCCAAGACTCGAGGTTAATCCCGAGGTGTCCCTCGCACCTAGGCAGGAGTCCTGACGTCGCTGAGCAAACACGTGTCTGGAAGGGCCCTCCCCGTCGTAACTCGAGAATATACCCCAGGTTCTGGCCGCAACTCGAGAAAAACCATGAAACTTCCCCCTCGACACGAGAGGAGGCCCGATTCCCCTGCACTGCATGCACAGCAATTCCGTGTTCCACATCAAACGTGAAAGGAGACTTGATTTCCGTGATGGCACTCCAGGGAAAACCCAAGATCACTGTCTCAAGTCTAGAGGGATCGTGAGGTCACTGGAGCAACACGAAAGGGATCCGTGGACCCCAAATCAACTCGAGATGAGAGCTTAGTCCCTCGCTTTGACTCAAGAGGAATACCAACTTTCCACAAGCACCGCAAGAGGAGGCTTCTCTCAGCTACAGATATGTGAGAGGGACCCTGAGTTTGTGGCCTCAAGTGGAATGGACACCGAGATGCTCTGACTCGAAGTAAGGCTGGATATCCCAACAGTGAAATGAATGCAGGCTCGTCTTGCATCTCCCAAGACGAAGGGATGTCTGAATCCCCTGTGGAGACAACAGAGAAAGACCCAGTTCTCTGCCTCATCGCGACGGGAGGCCTCACATCCTTTGAAAACTCGAGAGGTCCGCGGAGATCAATGCTTCCAAAGGAGACGATGCCTGACTCCTCTTGAAAATGAATAGGAGTCCCAGGATCCCTGTGGCACATGGAAAGGGACCCTGCGACTCCCGCCTCACGTGGAGACGCGTCCCAATTGCCATGCCAAGACTCGTGGAGAATCCCGAGGTGTCCCTCGCACCTAGGCAGGAGTCCTGACGTCGCTGACAAACACGTGTCTGGAAGGGCCCTCCCCGTCGTAAATCGAGAATATACCCCAGGTTCAGGCCGCAACCCGAGAACAACCATGAGACTTCCCCCTCGCCGCGAGATGAGGCCCGATTCACCTGCACTGCGTGCAAAGCAATTCTGTGTTCCACATCAAACTAGAAAGGCCCCTTGATTTCCTTGATGGCACTCTAGAGAAAACCCAAGATCACTGTCTCAAGTCTAGAGGGATCCTGAGGTCACTGTAGCAACAGGAAAGGCCTCCGTGGAGCCCAAATCAACTCGAGATGAGAGCTTAGTCCCTGGCTTCGAGTCAAGAGGAATACCAACTTTCCACAAGCACCTCAAGAGGAGGCTTCTCTCAGCTACAGGTATGTGAGAGGGACCCTGAGTTTGTGGCCTCAAGTGGAATGGACACCGAGATGCTCTGACCCAAAGTAAGGCCGGATATCCCTGCAGTGAATTGAATGCAGGCTCGTCTTGCATCTCCCAAGACGAACGGATGTCTGAATCCCCTGTTGAGACCACAGAGAAGACCTAGTTCTCCGCCTCATCGCGACCGGAGGCCTCACATCCTTTGAAAACTCGAGAGGTCCGCGGAGATCAATGCTTCCAAAGGAGACGATGCCTGACTCCTCTTGAAAATGGATAGGAGTCCCAGGATCCCTGTGGCACGTGGAAAGGGACCCTGAGTCTCCCGCCTCACGTGGAGACGCGTCCCAATTGCCATGCCAAGACTCGAGGAGTATCCCGAGGTGTCCCTCGCACCTAGGCAGGAGTCCTGACGTCGCTGAACAAATACGTGTCTGGAAGGGGCCTCCCCGTCATAACTCGAGAATATACCCCAGGTTCCGGCCACAACTCGAGAGAAACCATGAGACTTAGCCCTCGCCGCGAGATGAGGCCCGATTCCCCTGCACTGCGTGCAGCACAATTCCGTGATCGAGATCAAACGTGAAAGGAGCCTTGATTTTTTGATGGCACTCCTGAGAAAACCCAAGAACACTGTCTCAAGTCTAGAGGGATCCTGAGGACACTGTAGCAACAGGAAAGGGCTCCAAGGACCCCAAATCAACTCGAGATGAGAGCTTAGTCCCTGGCTTCGACTCAAGAGGAATACCAACTTTCCACAAGCACCTCAAGAGGAGGCTTCTCTCAGCTACAGGTATGTGAGAGGGACCCTGAGTTTGTGGCCTCAAGTGGAATGGACACCGAGATGCTCTGAATTGAAGTAAGGCCGGATATCCCTGCAGTGAATTGAATGCAGGCTCGTCTTGCATCTCCAAGACGAAGGGATGTCTGAAACCCCTGTGGAGACCACAGAGAAAGACCTAGTTCTCTGCCTCATCGCGACCGGAGGCCTCACATCCTTTGAAAACTCGAGAGGTCCGCGGAGATCAATGCTTCCAAAGGAGACGATGCCTGACTCCTCTTGCAAATGGATCGGAGTCCCAGGATACCTGTGGCACGTGGAAAGGGACCCTGGGTCTCCCGCCTCACGTGGAGACGCGTCCCAATTGCCATGCCAAGACTCGAGGAGAATCCCGAGGTGTCCCTCGCACCTAGGCAGGAGTCCTGACGTCGCTGAGCAAACACGTGTCTGGAAGGGTCCTCCCCGTCGTAACTCGAGAATATACCCCAGGTTCCGGCCGCAACTCGAGAAATACCAGGAGACTTCCCCCTTGCCGCTAGATGAAGCCCGATTCCCCTGCACTGCGTGCAGAGCAATTCCGTGTTCCACATCAAACGTGAAAGGAGCCTTGATTTCCTTGATGGCACTCCAGAGAAAACCCAAGATTACTCTCTCAAGTCTAGAGGGATCCTGAGGTCACTATAGCAACACGAAACATCTCCTGGACCCCAAATCAAATCGAGATGAGAGCTTATTCCCTGGCTTCGACTCAAGAGGCATACCAACTTTCCACAAGCACCTCAAGAGGAGGCTTCTCTCGGCTATAGGTATGTGAGAGGGACCCTGAGTTTTTGGCCTCAAGTGGAATGGACACCGAGATGCTCTGACTCGAAGTAAGGCCGGATATCCCTGCATTGAATTGAATGCAGGCTCATCTTGCATCTCCCAAGACGAAGGGATGTCTGCATCCCCTGTGGAGACCACAGAGAAAGACCTAGTTCTCCGCCTCATCGCGACCGGAGGCCTTATATCATTTGAAAACTCGAGAGGTCCGCGGAGAACAATGCTTCCAAAGGAGAAGATGCCTGACTCCTCTTGAAAATGGATAGGATTCCCAAGATCCCTGTGGCACGTGGAAAGAGACCCTGGGTCTCCCGCCTCACGTGGAGACGCATCCCTGTTGCCATGCCAAGACTGGACGAGAATCCCGAGGTGTCCCTCGCACCTAGGCAGGAGTCCTGACATCGCTTAACAAACACGTGTCTGGAAGGGCCCTCCCCGTCGTAACTCGAGAATATACCCCAGGTTCCGGCCACAACTCGAGCAAAGCCATGAGATTTTCACCTCGCCGCGAGATGAGGCCCGATTTCCCTGCACTGCATGCAGAGCAATTGCGTGTTCCACATCAAACGTGAAAGGAGCCTTGATTTCCTTGATGGCACTCCAGAGAAAACCCAAGATCACTGTCTCAAGTCTAGAGGGATCCCGAGGTCACTGGAGCAACACGAAAGGGCTCCGTGGACACCAAATCAACTCGAGATGAGAGCTTAGTCCCTGGCTTCGACTCAAGAGGCATACCAACTTTCCACAAGCACCTCAAGAGGATGCTTCTCTCAGCTACAGGTATGTGAGAGGGACCCTGAGTTTGTGGCCTCAGGTGGAATGGACACCGAGATGCTCTGACTCGAAGTAAGGCCGGATATCCCTGCAGTGAATTGAAAGCAGGCTCGTCTTGAATCTCCCAAGACGAAGGGATGTCTGAATCCCCTCTGGAGTCCACAGAGAAAGACCTAGTTCTCCGCCTCATCGCGACCGGAGGCCTCACATCGTTTGAAAACTCGAGAGGTGCGCGGAGATCAATGCTTCCAAAGGAGACGATGCCTGACTCCTCTTGCAAATGGATCGGAGTCCCAGGATCCCTGTGGCACGTGGAAAGGGACCCTGGGTCTCCAGCCTCACGTGGAGACGCGTCCCAATTGCCATGCCAAGACTCGAGGAGAATACAGAGGTGTCCCTCGCACCTAGGCAGGAGTCCTGACGTCGCTGAACAAACACGTGTCTGGAAGGGCCCTCCCCGACGTAACTCGAGAATATACCCCAGGTTCCGGCCGCAACTAGAGAAAAACCGTGAGACTTCCCCCTCGCCAGGAGATGAGTCCCGATTCCGCTACACTGCGTGCAGAGCAATTCCGTATCCCACATCAAACGTGAAAAGAGCCTTGATTTCCTTGATGGCACTCCAGAGAAAACCCAAGATCACTGTCTCAAGTCTAGAGGGATCCTGAGGTCACTGTATCAACACGAAAGGGCTGTGCAGACCCAAATCACATCGAGATGAGAGGTTAGTCCCTGGCTTCGACTCAAGAGGAATACCAACTTTCCACAAGCACCTCAGGGGAGGCTTCTCTCAGCTACAGGTATGTGAGAGGGACCCTGAGTTTGTGGCCTCAAGTGGAATGGACACCGAGATGCTCTGACTCGAAGTAAGGCCGGATATCCCTGCAGTGATTTGAATGCAGGCTCGTCTTGCATCTCCCAAGACAAAGGGATGTCTGCATCCCCTGTGGAGACCAAAGAGAAAGACCTAGTTCTCCGCCTCATCGCGACCGGAGGCCTCACATCCTTTGAAAATTCGAGAGGTCCGCGGAGATCAATGCTTCCAACGGAGACGATGCCTGACTCCTCTTGAAAATGGATAGGAGTCCCAGGATCCATGTGGCATGTGGAAAGGGACGCTGGGTCTCCCGCCTCTCGTGGAGACGCGTCCCAATTGCCATGCCAAGACTCGAGGAGAATCCCGAGGTGTCCCTCGCACCTAGGCAGGTGTCCTGACGTTGCTGAACAAATAAATATCTGGAATTGCCCTCCCAGTCGTAACTCGAGAATATACCCCAGGTTCCGGCCGCAAATCGAGAAAAACCATGAGACTTCCCCCTCACGGCGAGATGAGGCCCGATTCCCCTGCAATGTGTGCAGAGCAATTCCGTGTTCCACATCAAACGTGAAAGGAGCCTTGATTTTCTTGATGGCACTCCAGAGAAAACCCAAAATCACTGTCTCAAGTCTAGAGGGATCCTGAGGTAACTGGAGCAACACGAAATGGCCCCGTGGACCCCAAATCAACTCGAGATGAGAGCTTAGTCCCTGGCTTCGACTCAAGAGGAATACCAACTTTCCACAAACACCTCAAGAGGAGGCTTCTCTCAGCTACAGGTATGTGAGAGGGACCCTGAGTTTGTGGCCTCAAGTGGAATGGACACCGAGATGCTCTGACTCGAATTAAGGCCGGATATCCCTGCAGTGAATTGAATGCAGGCTCGTCTTGCATTTCCCAAGACGAAGGGATGTCTGAATCCCCTGTGGAAACGACAGAGGAAGACCTAATTCTCCGCCTCATCGCGACCGGAGGCCTCACATCCTTTGAAAACTCGAGAGGTTCGCGGAGATCAATGCTTCCAAAGGAGACGATGCCTGACTCCTCTTGAAAATGGATAGGAGTCCCAGGAGCCGAGTGGCACGTGGAAAGGGACACTGGGTCTCCCGCCTCACGTGGAGACGCGTCCCAATTGCCATGCCAAGACTCGAGGAGAATCCCGAGGTGTCCCTCGCACCTAGGCAGGAGTCCTGACGTCGCTGAACAAACACGTGTCTGGAAGGGCCCTCCCCGTCGTAACTGGAGAATATACCCCAGGTTCCGGCCGCAACTGGAGAAAAACCGTGAGACTTCCCCCGCGCCGCAAGATGAAGCCCAATTCCCCTGCACTGCGTGCAGAGCAATTCCGTGTTCCACATCAAACGAGAAAGGAGCCTTGATTTCCTTGATGGCCCTCCAGAGAAAACCCAAGATCACTGTCTCAAGGCTAGAGGGATCCTGAGGTCACTGGAGCAACACGAAAGGGCTCCATGGACCCCAAATCAACTCTAGATGAGAGCTTATTCCCTGGCTTCGACTCAAGAGGAATACCAACTTTCCACAAGCACCTCAAGAGGAGGCTTCTCTCAGCTACAGGTATGTGAGAGGGACCCTTAGTTTGTGGCCTCAAGTGGAATGGACACCGAGATGCTCTGACTCGAAGTAAGGCCGGATATCCCAATAGTTAATTGAATGCAGGCTTGTCTTGCATCTCCCAAGACGAAGGGATGTCTCAATCTACTGTGGAGACGACAGAGAAAGACCTAGTCCTCCGCCTCATCGAGACCGGAGGCATCACATCCTTTGAAAACTCGAGAGGTCTGCTGAGGTCAATGCTTCCAAAGGAGACGATGTCTGACTCCTCTTGAAAATGGATAGGAGTCCCAGGATCCCTGTGGCACGTGGAAAGGGACACTGGGTCTCCCTCCTCACGTGGAGACGCGTCCCAATTGCCATGCCAAGACTCGAGGAGAATCCCGAGTTGTCCCTCGCACCTAGGCAGGAGTCCTGACGTCGCTGAACAAACACGTGTCTGGAAGGGGCCTCCCCGTCGTAACTCGAGAATATACCCCAGGTTCCGGCCGCAACTCGAGAAAAACCATGAGACTTCCCCCTCGCCGCGAGATGAGGCCCGATTTTCCTGCACTGCGTGCAGATCAATTCCGTGTTCCACATCAAACGTGACAGGAGCGTTGATTTCCTTGATGGCACTCCAGAGAAAACCCAAGATCACTGTCTCAAGTCTAGAGGGATCCTGAGGTCAATGGAGCAACACGAAAGGGCTCCGTGGACCCCAAATCAACTCGAGATGAGAGCTTAGTCCCTTGCTTCGACTCAAGAGGAATACCAACTTTCCACAAGCACCTCAAGAGGAGGCTTCTCTCAGCTACAGGTATGTGAGAGGGACACTGAGTTTGTGGCCTCAAGTCGAATGCACACCGAGATGCTCTGACTCGAATTAAGGCCGGATATCCCTGCAGTGAATTGAATGCAGGCTCGTCTTGCATCTCCCAAGACGAAGGAATCTCTGAATCCCCTGTGCAGACGACAGAGAAAGACCTAGTCCTCTGCCTCATCGCAACCGGAGACATCACATCCTTTGAAAAATCGAGAGGTCTGCGGAGATCAATGCTTCCAAAGGAGATGATGCCTGACTCCTCTTGAAAATGGATAGGAGTCCCAGGATCCCTGTGCCACGTGGAAAGGGACCCTGGGCCTCCCGCCTCACGTGGAGACGCGTCCCAATTGCCATGCCAAGACTCGAGGAGAATACCGAGGTGTCCCTCGCACCTAGGCAGGAGTACTGACGTCGCTGAACAAACACGTGTCTGGAAAGGCCCTCCCGGTCGTAACTCGAGAATATACCACAGGTTCCGGCCGCAACTCGATAAAAACCATGAGACTTCCCCCTCGCTGCGAGATGAGGCCCGATTCCCCTGCACTGCGTGCAGAGCAATTCCGTGTTCCACATCAAACGTGAAAGGAGCCTTGATTTCCTTGATGGCACTCCAGAGAAAACCCAAGATCACTGTCTCAAGTCTAGAGGGATCCTGAGGTCACTGTAGCAACACGAAAGGGCTCCGTGGACCCCAAATCTACTCGAGATGAGAGCTTAGTCCCCGGCTTCGACTCAAGAGGAATACCAGCTTTCCACAAGCACCTCAAGAGAAGGCTTCTCTCAGCTACAGGTATGTGAGATTGACCCTGAGTTTGTGGCCTCAAGTGGAATGGACACCGAGATGCTCTGACTCGAAGTAAGGCCGGATATCACTGCAGTGAATTGAATGCAGGCTCGTCTTGCATCTCCCAAGACGAAGGGATGTCTGAATCCCCTGTGGAGACCACAGAGAAAGACCTAATTCTCCGCCTCATCGCGACCGGAGGCCTCACATCCTTTGAAAACTCGAGAGGTCCGCGGAGATCAATGCTTTCAAAGGAGACGATGCCTGACTCCTCTTGAAAATGGATGGGAGTCCCAGGATCCCCGCCTCACGTGGAGACGCGTCCCAAATGCCATGCCAAGACTCGAGGTGAATCCCGAGGTGTCCCTCGCACCTAGGCAGGAGTCCTGACGTCGCTGAACAAACACGTGTCTGGAAGGGCCCTCCCCGTAGTAACTTTAGAATGTACCCCAGGTTCCGGCCGCAACTCGAGAAAAACCATGAGACTTCCCCCTCGCCGCGACATGAGGCCCGATTCCCCTGCACAGCGTGCAGAGCAATTCCGTGTTCCACATCAAACGTGAAAGGAGCCTTGATTTCCTTGATGGCACTCCAGAGAAACCCAAGATCACTGTCTCAATTCTAGAGGGATCCTGAGGTCACTGGAGCAACAGGAAAGGGCTCCATGGACCCTAAATCAACTCGAGATGAGAGCTTAGTCCCTGGCTTCGACTCAAGGGGAATACCAACTTTCCACAAGCACCTCAAGAGGAGGCTTCTCTCAGCTACAGGTATGTGAGAGGGACCCTGAGTTTGTGGCCTCAAGTGGAATGGACACCGAGATGCTCTGACGCGAAGTAAGGCCGGATATCCCTGCAGTGAATTGAATGCAGGCTCGTCTTCCATCTCCCAAGAGGAAGTTATGTCTGAATCCCCTGTGGAGACCACAGAGAAAGACCTAGTTCTCCGCCTCATCACGACCGGAGGCGTCACATCCTTTGAAAACTCGAGAGGTCCACGGAGATCAATGCTTCCAAAGGAGACGATGCCTGACTCCTCTTGAAAATGGATAGGAGTCCCAGGATCCCTGTGGCACGTGGAAAGGGACCTTTGGTCTCCCGCCTCACGTGGAGACGCCTCCCAATTGCCATGCCAAGACTCGAGGAGAATCCCGAGGTGTCCCTCGCACCTAGGCAGCAGTCCTGACTTCGCTGAACAAACACGTGTCTGGAAGGGCCCTCCCCGTCGAAACTCGAGAAAATACCCCAGGTTCCAGCCGCAACTCGAGAAAAACCATGAGACTTCCCCCTCGCCGCGAGATGAGGCCCGATTCCCCTGCACTGCGTGCAGAGCAATTCCGTGTTCCACATCAAAAGTGAAAGGAGCCTTGATTTCCTTGATGGCACTCCAGAGAAAACCCAAGATCACTGTCTCAAGTCTAGAGGGATCCTGAGGTAACTGGAGCAACACGAAATGGCCCCGTGGACCCCAAATCAACTCGAGATGAGAGCTTAGTCCCTGGCTTCGACTCAAGAGGAATACCAACTTTCCACAAACACCTCAAGAGGAGGCTTCTCTCAGCTACAGGTATGTGAGAGGGACCCTGAGTTTGTGGCCTCAAGTGGAATGGACACCGAGATGCTCTGACTCGAATTAAGGCCGGATATCCCTGCAGTGAATTGAATGCAGGCTCGTCTTGCATTTCCCAAGACGAAGGGATGTCTGAATCCCCTGTGGAAACGACAGAGGAAGACCTAATTCTCCGCCTCATCGCGACCGGAGGCCTCACATCCTTTGAAAACTCGAGAGGTTCGCGGAGATCAATGCTTCCAAAGGAGACGATGCCTGACTCCTCTTGAAAATGGATAGGAGTCCCAGGAGCCGAGTGGCACGTGGAAAGGGACACTGGGTCTCCCGCCTCACGTGGAGACGCGTCCCAATTGCCATGCCAAGACTCGAGGAGAATCCCGAGGTGTCCCTCGCACCTAGGCAGGAGTCCTGACGTCGCTGAACAAACACGTGTCTGGAAGGGCCCTCCCCGTCGTAACTGGAGAATATACCCCAGGTTCCGGCCGCAACTGGAGAAAAACCGTGAGACTTCCCCCGCGCCGCAAGATGAAGCCCAATTCCCCTGCACTGCGTGCAGAGCAATTCCGTGTTCCACATCAAACGAGAAAGGAGCCTTGATTTCCTTGATGGCCCTCCAGAGAAAACCCAAGATCACTGTCTCAAGGCTAGAGGGATCCTGAGGTCACTGGAGCAACACGAAAGGGCTCCATGGACCCCAAATCAACTCTAGATGAGAGCTTATTCCCTGGCTTCGACTCAAGAGGAATACCAACTTTCCACAAGCACCTCAAGAGGAGGCTTCTCTCAGCTACAGGTATGTGAGAGGGACCCTTAGTTTGTGGCCTCAAGTGGAATGGACACCGAGATGCTCTGACTCGAAGTAAGGCCGGATATCCCAATAGTTAATTGAATGCAGGCTTGTCTTGCATCTCCCAAGACGAAGGGATGTCTCAATCTACTGTGGAGACGACAGAGAAAGACCTAGTCCTCCGCCTCATCGAGACCGGAGGCATCACATCCTTTGAAAACTCGAGAGGTCTGCTGAGGTCAATGCTTCCAAAGGAGACGATGTCTGACTCCTCTTGAAAATGGATAGGAGTCCCAGGATCCCTGTGGCACGTGGAAAGGGACACTGGGTCTCCCTCCTCACGTGGAGACGCGTCCCAATTGCCATGCCAAGACTCGAGGAGAATCCCGAGTTGTCCCTCGCACCTAGGCAGGAGTCCTGACGTCGCTGAACAAACACGTGTCTGGAAGGGGCCTCCCCGTCGTAACTCGAGAATATACCCCAGGTTCCGGCCGCAACTCGAGAAAAACCATGAGACTTCCCCCTCGCCGCGAGATGAGGCCCGATTTTCCTGCACTGCGTGCAGATCAATTCCGTGTTCCACATCAAACGTGACAGGAGCGTTGATTTCCTTGATGGCACTCCAGAGAAAACCCAAGATCACTGTCTCAAGTCTAGAGGGATCCTGAGGTCAATGGAGCAACACGAAAGGGCTCCGTGGACCCCAAATCAACTCGAGATGAGAGCTTAGTCCCTTGCTTCGACTCAAGAGGAATACCAACTTTCCACAAGCACCTCAAGAGGAGGCTTCTCTCAGCTACAGGTATGTGAGAGGGACACTGAGTTTGTGGCCTCAAGTCGAATGGATAGCGTGATGCTCTGACTCGAAGTAAGGCCGGATATCCCTGCAGTGAATTGAATGCAGGCTCGTCTTGCATCTCCCAAGACGAAGGGATGTCTGAATCCCCTGTGGAGACCACAGAGAATGAACTAGTTCTCCGCCTCATCGCGACCGGAGGCCTCACATCCTTTGAAAACTCGAGAGGTCCGCGGAGATCAATGCTTCCAAAGGAGACGATGCCTGACTCCTCTTGAAAATGGATAGGAGTCCCAGGATCCCTGTGGCACGTGGAAAGGGACCCTGGGTCTCCCGCCTCATGTGGAGACGCGTCCCAATTGCCATGCCAAGACTCGAGGAGAATCCCGAGGTGTCCCTCGCACCTAGGCAGGAGTCCTGACGTCGCTGAACAAACACGTGTCAGGAAGGGCCCTCCCAGTCGTAACTCGAGAATATACCCCAGGTTCCGGCCGCAACTCGAGAAAAATCATGAGACTTCCCCCTCGCCGAGAGATGAGGCCCGATTCCCCTGCACTGCATGCAGAGCAATTCCGTGTTCCACATCAAACGTGAAAGGAGCCTTGATTTCCTTGATGGCACTCCAGAAAAATCCCAAGATCACTGTCTCAAGTCTAGAGGGATCCTGACGTCACTGGAGCAACACGAAAGGGCTCCGTGGACCCCAAATCAACTCGAGATGAGATCTTAGTCCCTGGCTTCGACTAAAGAGGAATACGAACTTTCCACAAGCACCTCAATAGGAGGCTTGTCTCAGCTACAGGTATGTGAGAGGGACCCTGAGTTTGTGGCCTCAAGTGGAATGGACACCGAGATGCTCTGACTCGAAGTAAGGCCGGATATCCCTGCAGTGAATTGAATGCAGGCTCATCTTGCATCTCCAAAGATGAAGGGATGTCTGAATCCCCTGTGGAGACCACAGAGAAAGACCTCGTCCTCCGCCTCATAGCCACCGGAGGCCTCACACCCTTTGAAAACTTGAGAGGTCCGCGGAGATCAATGCTTCCAAAGGAGACGATGCCTGACTCCTCTTGCAAATGGATAGGAGTCCCAGGATCCCTGTGGCACGTGGAAAGGGACCCTGGGTCTCCCGCCTCACGTGGAGACGCGTCCCAATTGCCATGCCAAGACTCGAGGAGAATCCCGAGGTGTCCCTCGCACCTAGGCAGGAGTCCTGACGTCGCTGAACAAACATGTGTCTGGAAGGGCCCTCCCCGTCGTAACTCGAGAATATACCCCAGGTTCCGGCCGCAACTCGAGAAAAACCATGAGACTTCTCCCTCGCCCCGAGATGAGGCCCGATTCCCCTGCACTGGGTGCAGAGCAATTGCGTGTTCCACATCAAACCTGAAAGGAGCCTTGATTTCCTTGATGGCACTCCAGAGAAAACCCAAGATCACTGTCTCAAGTCTAGAGGGATCCTGAGGTCACTGTAGCAACACGAAAGGGCTCCGTGGACCCCAAATCAACTCGAGATGAGAGCTTAGTCCCTGGCTTCGACTCAAGAGGAATACCAACTTTCCACAAGCACCTCAAGAGGAGGCTTCTCTCAGCTACAGGTATGTGAGAGGTACTCTGAGTTTGTGGCCTCAAGTGGAATGGACACAGAGATGCTCTGACTCGAAGTAAGGCCGGATATCCCTGCAGTGAATTGAATGCAGGCTCGTCTTGCATCTCCCAAGACGAAGGGTTGCCTGAATTCCCTGTGGAGACCACAGAGAAAGACCTAGCCCTCCGCCTCCTCGCGACCGGATGCCTCATATCCTTTGAAAACTCGAGAGGTCCACTGAGATCAATACTTCCGAAGGAGACGATGCCTGACTCCTCTTGAAAATGGATAGGAGTCCCAGGATATCTATGACATGTGGAAAGGGACCCTGGGTCTCCCGCCTCACGTGGAGACGCGTCCAAATTGCCATGCCAAGATTCGAGGAGAATCCCGAGGTGTCCCTCGCACCTAGGCAGGAGTCCTGACGTCGCTGAACAACACGTGTCTGGAAGGGCCCTCCCCATCGTAACTCGAGAATATACCCCAGGTTCCGGCCGCAACTCGAGAAAAACCATGAGACTTCCCCCTCGCCGCGAGATGAGGCCGGATTCCCCTGCACTGCTTGCAGAGCAATTCCGTGTTCCACATCAAACGTGAAAGGAGCCTTGATTTCCTTGATGGCACTCCAGAGAAAACCCAAATCACTGTCTCAATTCTAGAGGGATCCTGAGGTCACTGTAGCAACACGAAAGCGCTTCGTGTGCCGCAAACAACTCGAGATGAGAGCTTCGTCCCTGCCTTCGACTCAAGAGGAATACCAACTTTCCACAAGCACCTCAAGAGGAGGCTTCTGTCACCTTCAGGTATGTGAGAGGGACCCTGAGCTGGTGGCCTCAAGTCGAATGGATAGCGTGATGCTCTGACTCGAAGTAAGGCCGGATATCCCTGCAGTGAATTGAATGCAGGCTCGTCTTGCATCTCCCAAGACGAAGGGATGTCTGAATCCCCTGTGGAGACCACAGAGAATGAACTAGTTCTCCGCCTCATCGCGACCGGAGGCCTCACATCCTTTGAAAACTCGAGAGGTCCGCGGAGATCAATGCTTCCAAAGGAGACGATGCCTGACTCCTCTTGAAAATGGATAGGAGTCCCAGGATCCCTGTGGCACGTGGAAAGGGACCCTGGGTCTCCCGCCTAAGGTGGAGACGCGTCCCAATTGCCATGCCAAGACTCGAGGAGAATCCCGAGGTGTCCCTCGCACCTAGGCAGGAGTCCTGACGTCGCTGAACAAACACGTTTCGGGAAGGGCCCTCCCAGTCGTAACTCGAGAATATACCCCAGGTTCCGGCCGCAACTCGAGAAAAATCATGAGACTTCCCCCTCCCCGCGAGATGAGGCCCGATTCCCCTGCACTGCATGCAGAGCAAATCCGTGTTCCACATCAAACGTGAAAGGAGCCTTGATTTCCTTGATGGCACTCCAGAGAAAACCCAAGATCACTGTCTCAAGTCTAGAGGGATCCTGACGTCACTGGAGCAACACGAAAGGGCTCCGTGGACCCCAAATCAACTCGATATGAGATCTTAGTCCCTGGCTTCGACTAAAGAGGAATACGAACTTTCCACAAGCACCTCAATAGGAGGCTTGTCTCAGCTACAGGTATGTGAGAGGGACCCTGAGTTTGTGGCCTCAAGTGGAATGGACACCGAGATGCTCTGACTCGAAGTAAGGCCGGATATCCCTGCAGTGAATTGAATGCAGGCTCATCTTGCATCTCCAAAGATGAAGGGATGTCTGAATCCCCTGTGGAGACCACAGAGAAAGACCTCGTCCTCCGCCTCATAGCCACCGGAGGCCTCACACCCTTTGAAAACTTGAGAGGTCCGCGGAGATCAATGCTTCCAAAGGAGACGATGCCTGACTCCTCTTGCAAATGGATAGGAGTCCCAGAATCCCTGTGGCACGTGGAAAGGGACCCTGGGTCTCCCGCCTCACGTGGAGACGCGTCCCAATTGCCATGCCAAGACTCGAGGAGAATCCCGAGGTGTCCCTCGCACCTAGGCAGGAGTCCTGACATCGCTGAACAAACACGTGTCTGGAAGGGCCCTCCCCGTCGTAACTCGAGAGTATACCCCAGGTTCCGGCCGCAACTCGAGAAAAACCATGAGACTTCTCCCTCGCCCCGAGATGAGGCACGATTCCCCTGCACTGGGTGCAGAGCAATTGCGTGTTCCACATCAAACCTGAAAGGAGCCTTGATTTCCTTGATGGCACTCCAGAGAAAACCCAAGATCACTGTCTCAAGTCTAGAGGGATCCTGAGGTCACTGTAGCAACACGAAAGGGCTCCGTGGACCCCAAATCAACTCGAGATGAGAGCTTAGTCCCTGGCTTCGACTCAAGAGGAATACCAACTTTCCACAAGCACCTCAAGAGGAGGCTTCTCTCAGCTACAGGTATGTGAGAGGTACTCTGAGTTTGTGGCCTCAAGTGGAATGGACACAGAGATGCTCTGACTCGAAGTAAGGCCGGATATCCCTGCAGTGAATTGAATGCAGGCTCGTCTTGCATCTCCCAAGACGAAGGGTTGCCTGAATTCCCTGTGGAGACCACAGAGAAAGACCTAGCCCTCCGCCTCCTCGCGACCGGATGCCTCATATTCTTTGAAAACTCGAGAGGTCCACTGAGATCAATACTTCCGAAGGAGACGATGCCTGACTCCTCTTGAAAATGGATAGGAGTCCCAGGATATCTATGACATGTGGAAAGGGACCCTGGGTCTCCCGCCTCACGTGGAGACGCGTCCAAATTGCCATGCCAAGATTCGAGGAGAATCCCGAGGTGTCCCTCGCACCTAGGCAGGAGTCCTGACGTCGCTGAACAACACGTGTCTGGAAGGGCCCTCCCCATCGTAACTCGAGAATATACCCCAGGTTCCGGCCGCAACTCGAGAAAAACCATGAGACTTCCCCCTCGCCGCGAGATGAGGCCGGATTCCCCTGCACTGCCTGCAGAGCAATTCCGTGTTCCACATCAAACGTGAAAGGAGCCTTGATTTCCTTGATGGCACTCCAGAGAAAACCCAAATCACTGTCTCAATTCTAGAGGGATCCTGAGGTCACTGTAGCAACACAAAAGGGCTTCGTGTGCCGCAAACAACTCGAGATGAGAGCTTCGTCCCTGCCTTCGACTCAAGAGGAATACCAACTTTCCACAAGCACCTCAAGAGGAGGCTTCTGTCACCTTCAGGTATGTGAGAGGGACCCTGAGCTGGTGGCCTCAAGTCGAATGGATAGCGTGATGCTCTGACTCGAAGTAAGGCCGGATATCCCTGCAGTGAATTGAATGCAGGCTCGTCTTGCATCTCCCAAGACGAAGGGATGTCTGAATCCCCTGTGGAGACCACAGAGAATGAACTAGTTCTCCGCCTCATCGCGACCGGAGGCCTCACATCCTTTGAAAACTCGAGAGGTCCGCGGAGATCAATGCTTCCAAAGGAGACGATGCCTGACTCCTCTTGAAAATGGATAGGAGTCCCAGGATCCCTGTGGCACGTGGAAAGGGACCCTGGGTCTCCCGCCTAACGTGGAGACGCGTCCCAATTGCCATGCCAAGATTCGAGGAGAATCCCGAGGTGTCCCTCGCACCTAGGCAGGAGTCCTGACGTCACTGAACAAACACGTGTCAGGAAGGGCCCTCCCAGTCGTAACTCGAGAATATACCCCAGGTTCCGGCCGCAACTCGAGAAAAATCATGAGACTTCCCCCTCGCCGCGAGATGAGGCCCGATTCCCCTGCACTGCATGCAGAGCAATTCCGTGTTCCACATCAAACGTGAAAGGAGCCTTGATTTCCTTGATGGCACTCCAGAGAAAACCCAAGATCACTGTCTCAAGTCTAGAGGGATCCTGACGTCACTGGAGCAACACAAAAGGGCTCCGTGGACCCCAAATCAACTCGAGATGAGATCTTAGTCCCTGGCTTCGACTAAAGAGGAATACGAACTTTCCACAAGCACCTCAATAGGAGGCTTGTCTCAGCTACAGGTATGTGAGAGGGACCCTGAGTTTGTGGCCTCAAGTGGAATGGACACCGAGATGCTCTGACTCGAAGTAAGGCCGGATATCCCTGCAGTGAATTGAATGCAGGCTCATCTTGCATCTCCAAAGATGAAGGGATGTCTGAATCCCCTGTGGAGACCACAGAGAAAGACCTCGTCCTCCGCCTCATAGCCACCGGAGGCCTCACACCCTTTGAAAACTTGAGAGGTCCACGGAGATCAATGCTTCCAAGGAGACGATGCCTGACTCCTCTTGCAAATGGATAGGAGTCCCAGGATCCCTGTGGCACGTGGAAAGGGACCCTGGGTCTCCCGCCTCACGTGGAGACGCGTCCCAATTGCCATGCCAAGACTCGAGGAGAATCCCGAGGTGTCCCTCGCACCTAGGCAGGAGTCCTGACGTCGCTGAACAAACACGTGTCTGGAAGGGCCCTCCCCGTCGTAACTCGAGAATATACCCCAGGTTCCGGCCGCAACTCGAGAAAAACCATGAGACTTCTCCCTCGCCCCGAGATGAGGCCCGATTCCCCTGCACTGGGTGCAGAGCAATTCCGTGTTCCACATCAAACCTGAAAGGAGCCTTGATTTCCTTGATGGCACTCCAGAGAAAACCCAAGATCACTGTCTCAAGTCTAGAGGGATCCTGAGGTCACTGTAGCAACACGAAAGGGCTCCGTGGAACCCAAATCAACTCGAGATGAGAGCTTAGTCCCTGGCTTCGACTCAAGAGGAATACCAACTTTCCACAAGCACCTCAAGAGGAGGCTTCTCTCAGCTACAGGTATGTGAGAGGTACTCTGAGTTTGTGGCCTCAAGTGGAATGGACACAGAGATGCTCTGACTCGAAGTAAGGCCGGATATCCCTGCAGTGAATTGAATGCAGGCTCGTCTTGCATCTCCCAAGACGAAGGGTTGCCTGAATTCCCTGTGGAGACCACAGAGAAAGACCTAGCCCTCCGCCTCCTCGCGACCGGATGCCTCATATCCTTTGAAAACTCGAGAGGTCCACTGAGATCAATACTTCCGAAGGATACGATGCCTGACTCCTCTTGAAAATGGATAGGAGTCCCAGGATATCTATGACATGTGGAAAGGGACCCTGGGTCTCCCGCCTCACGTGGAGACGCGTCCAAATTGCCATGCCAAGATTCGAGGAGAATCCCGAGGTGTCCCTCGCACCTAGGCAGGAGTCCTGACGTCGCTGAACAACACGTGTCTGGAAGGGCCCTCCCCATCGTAACTCGAGAATATACCCCAGGTTCCGGCCGCAACTCGAGAAAAACCATGAGACTTCCCCCTCGCCGCGAGATGAGGCCGGATTCCCCTGCACTGCCTGCAGAGCAATTCCGTGTTCCACATCAAACGTGAAAGGAGCCTTGATTTCCTTGATGGCACTCCAGAGAAAACCCAAGGTCACTGTCTCAAGTCTAGAGGGATCCTGAGGTCACTGTAGCAACACGAAAGGGCTCCGTGGACCCCAAATCAACTCGAGATGAGAGCTTAGTCCCTGGCTTCTACTCTAGAGGAATACCAACTTTCCACAAGCACCTCAAGAGGAGGCTTTTCTCAGCTACAGGTATGTGAGAGGGACCCTGAGTTTGTGGCCTCAAGTGGAATGGACACCAAGATGCTCTGACTTGAATTAAGGCCGGATATCCCTGCAGTGAATTGAATGCAGGCTCGTCTTGCATGTCCCAAGACGAAGGGATGTCTGAATCCCCTGTGGAGACCAGAGAGAAAGACCTAGTCCTCCGCCTCAACGCGAACGGAAGCCTCACATCCTTTGAAAACTCGAGAGGTCCGCGGAGATCAATGCTTCCAAAGGAGACGAGGCCTGACTCCTCTTGCAAATGGATGGAAGTCCCAGGATCCCTGTGGCACGTAGAAAGGGACACTGGGTCTCCCGCCTCACATGGAGCCGCGTCCCAATTGCCATGCCAAGACTAGAGGAGAATCCCGAGGTGTCCCTCACACCTAGGCAGGAGTCCTGACGTCGCTGAACAAACACGTGTCTGGAAGGGCCCTCCCCGTCGTAACTCGAGAATATACCCCAGGTTCCGGCCGCAACTCGAGAAAAACAATGAGAGTTCCAGCTCGCCGTGAGATGAGGCGCAATTCCCCTGCACTGCGTGCAGAGCAATTCCGTGTTCCACATCAAACGTGAAAGGAGCCTTGATTTCCTTGATGGCACTCCAGAGAAAACCCAAGATCACTGTCTGAAGTCTAAAGGGATCCTGAGGTCACTGGAGCAACACGAAAGGGCTCCGTGGACCCCAAATCAACTCGAGATGATAGCTTAGTCCCTGGCTTCGACTCAAGAGGAATACCAACTTTCCACAAGCACCTCAAGAGGAGGCTTCTCTCAGCTACAGGTATGTGAGAGGGACCCTGAGTTTGTGGCCTCAAGTGCAATGGACACCGAGATGCTCTGACTCGAAGTAAGGCCGGATATCCCTGCAGTGAATTGAATGCGGGCTCGTCTTGCATCTCCCAAGACGAAGGGATGCATGAATCCCCTGTGGAGTCCACAGAGAAAGACCTAGTCGTCCGACTCAACGCGACCGGAGGCCTCACATCCTTTGAAAACTCGAGAGGTGCGCGGAGATCAATGCTTCCAAAGGAGACGATGCCTCACTCCTCTTGAAAATGGATAGGAGTCCCAGGATCCCTGTGGCACGTGGAAAGGGACCCTGGGTCTCCCGCTTCACGTGGAGACGCGTCCCAATTGCCATGCCAAGACTCGAGGAGAATCCCGAGGTGTCCCTCGCACCTAGGCAGGAGTCTTGACGTGGCTGAACAAACACGTGTCTTGAAGGGCCCTCCCCGTCGTAACTCGAGAATATACCCCAGGTTCCGGCCGCAACTTGAGAAAAACCATGAGACTTCCCCCTCGCCGCGAGATGAGGCCTGATTCCCCTGCACTGCGTGCAGAGCAATTCCGTGTTCCACATCAAACGTGAAAGGAGACTTGATTTCCTTGATGGCACTCCAGAGAAAACCCAAGATCACTGTCTCAAGTCTAGAGGGATCCTGAGGTCACTGGAGCAACACGAAAGGGCTCCGTGGACCCCAAATCAACTCGAGATGAGAGCTTAGTCCCTGGCTTCGAATCAAGAGGAATACCAACTTTCCACAAGCACCTCAAGAGGAGGCTTCTCTCAGCTACAGGTATGTGAGAGTGACCCTGAGTTTGTGGCCTCAAGTGGAATGGACACCGAGATGCTCTGACTCGAAGTAAGGCCGGATATGCCTGCAGTGAATTGAATGCAGGCTCGTCTTGCATCTCCCAAGACAAAGGGATGTCTTATTCCCCTGTGGAGACCACAGAGAAAGACCTAGTCGTCCGACTCAACGCGACCGGAGGCCTCACATCCTTTGAAAACTCGAGAGGTCCGCGGAGATCAATGCTTCCAAAGGAGACGATGCCTCACTCCTCTTGAAAATGGATAGGAGTCCCAGGATCCCTGTGGCACGTGGAAAGGGACACTGTGACTCCCGCCTCACGTGGAGACGCGTCCCAATTGCCATGCCAAGACTCGAGGAGAATCCCGAGGTGTCCCTCGCACCTAGGCAGGAGTCCTGACGTCGCTGAACAAACACGTTTCTGGAAGGGCCCTCCCCGTCGTAACTCGAGAATATACCCCAGGTTCCGGCCTCAACTCGAGAAAAACCATGAGACTTCGCCCTCGCCGCGAGATGAGGCCTGATTCCCCTGCACTGCGTGCAGAGCAATTCCGTGTTCCACATCAAACATGAAAGGAGCCTTGATTTCCTTGATGGCACTCCAGAGAAAACCCAAGATCACTGTCTCAAGTCTAGAGGGATCCTGACGTCACTGGAGCAACACGAAAGGTCTCCGTGGACCCCAAATCAACTCGAGATGAGATCTTAGTCCCTGTCTTCGACTCAAGAGGAATACCAACTTTCCACAAGCACCTCAAGAGGAGGTTTGTCTCAGCTACAGGTATGTGAGAGGGACCCTGAGTTTGTGGCCTCAAGTGGAATGGACACCGAGATGCTCTGACTCGAAGTAAGGCCGGATATCCCTGCAGTGAATTGAATGCAGGCTCGTCTTGCATCTCCCAAGATGAAGGGATGTCTGAATCCCCTGTGGAGACCACAGAGAAAGACCTAGTCCTCCGCCTCATCGCGACCGGAGGCCTCACACCCTTTGAAAACTCGAGAGGTCCGCGGAGATCAATGCTTCCAAAGGAGACGATGCCTGACTCCTCTTGCAAATGGATAGGAGTCCCAGGATCCCTGTGGCACGTGAAAAGGGACCCTGGGTCTCCCACCTCACGTGGAGACGCGTCAATTGCCATGCCAAGACTCGAGGAGAATCCCGAGGTGTCCCTCGCACCTAGGCAGGAGTCCTGACGTCGCTGAACAAACACGTGTCTGGAAGGGCCCTCCCCGTCGTAACTCGAGAATATACCCCAGGTTCCGGCCACAACTCGAGAAAAACCATGAGACTTTCCCCTCGCCGCGAGATGAGGCCCGATTCCCCTGCACTGCGTGCAGAGCAATTCCGTGTTCCACATCAAACGTGAAAGGAGCCTTGATTTCCTTGATGGCACTCCAGAGAAAACCCAAGATCACTGTCTCAAGTCTAGAGGGATCCTGAGGTCACTGGAGCAACACGAAAGGGCTCCGTGGACCCCAAATCAACTCGAGATGAGAGCTTAGTCCCTGGCTTCGACTCAAGAGGAATACCAACTTTCGACAAGCACCTCAAGAGGATGCTTCTCTCAGCTACAGGTATGTGAGAGGGACCCTGAGTTTGTGGCCTCAAGTGGAATGGACACCGAGATGCTCTGACTCGAAGTAAGGCCGGATATCCCTGCAGTGAATTGAATGCAGGCTCGTCTTGCATATCCCAAGACGAAGGAATGTCTGAATCCCCTGTGGAGACCACAGAGAAAGACCGAGTTCTCCGCCTCATCGTGACCGGAGGCGTCACATCCTTTGAAAACTCGAGAGGTCCGCGGAGATCAATGCTTCCAAAGCAGACGATGCCTGACTCCTCTTGAAAATGGATAGGAGTCCCAGGATCCCTGTGGCACGTGGAAAGGGACTCTGGGTCTCCCGCCTCACGTGGAGACGTGTCCCAATTGCCATGCCAAGACTCGAGGAGAATCCCGAGGTGTCCCTCGCACCTAGGCAGGAGTCCTGACGTCGCTGAACAAACACGTGTCTGGAAGGGCCCTCCCCGTCGTAACTCGAGAATATACCCCAGGTTCCGGCCACAACTCGAGAAAAACCATGAGACTTCCCCCTCGCCGCGAGATGAGGCCCGATTCCACTGCCCTGAGTGCAGAGCCATTCCGTATTCCACAACAAAAATGAAAGGAGCCTTGATTTCCTTGATGGCTCTCCAGAGAAAACCCAAGATCACTGTCTCAAGTCTAGAGGGATCCTGAGGTCACTGGAGCAACACGAAAGGGCTCCGTGCACCCCAAATCAACTCGAGATGAGAGCTTAGTCCCTGGCTTCGACTCAAGAGGAATACCAACTTTCCACAAGCACCTCAAGAGGAGGCTTCTCTCAGCTACAAGTATGTGAGAGGGACCCTGAGTTTGTGGCCTCAATTGGAATGGACACCGAGATGCTCCGACTCGAAGTAAGGCCGGATATCCCTGCAGTGAATTGAATGCAGGCTCGTCTGGCATCTCCCAAGACGAAGGGTTGTCTGAATCCCCTGTGGAGACCACAGAGAAAGACCTAGTCCTCCACCTCAACGCAACCGGAGGCCTCACATCCTTTGAAAACTCGAGAGGTCCGCGGAGATCAATACTTCTGAAGGAGACGATGCCTGACTCTTCTTGTAAATGGATGGGAGTCCTAGGATCCCTGTGGCACGTGGAAAGGGACCCTGGGTCTCCCGCCTCAGGTGGAGACGCGTCCCAATTGCCATGCCAAGACTCGAGGAGAATCCCGAGGTGTCCCTCGTACCTAGGCAGGAGTCCTGAAGTCGCTGAACAAACACGTGTCTGGAAGGGCCCTCCCCGTCGTAACTCGAGAATATACCCCAGGTTCCGGCCGCAACTCGAGAAAAACCATGAGACTTCCCCCTCGCCGCGAGATGAGGCCCGATTCCCCTGCACTGCGTGCAGAGCAATTCCGTTTTCCACATCAAACTTGAAAGGAGCCTTGATTTCCTTGATGGCACTCCAGAGAAAACCCAAGATCACTGTCTCAAATCTAGAGGGATCCTGAGGTCACTGGACCAACAGGAAAGGGCTTCGTGGACCCCAAATCAACTCGAGATGAGAGCTTAGTCCCTGGCTTAAACTCAAGAGGAATACCAACTTTCCACAAGCACCTCAAGAGGAGGCTTCTCTCAGCTACATGTATATTTGAGGGACCCTGAGTTTGTGGCCTCAAGTGGAATGGACACCGAGATGCTCTGACTCGAAGTAAGGCCGGATATCCCTGCAGTGATTTGAAGGCAGGATCGTGTTGCATCTCCCAAGACGAAGGGATGTCTGAATCCCCTGTGGAGAACACAGAGAAAGACCTAGTCCTCCGCCTCAATGCGACCGGAGGCCTCACATTCTTTGAAAACTCGAGAGGTGCACGGAGATGAATGCTTAAAAAGGAGACGATGCCTGACTCCTCTTGAAAATGGATAGGAGTCCCAGGATCCCTGTGGCACGTGGAAAGGGACCCTGGGTCTCCCGCCTCACGTCGAGACTCGTCCCAATTGCCATGCCAAGACTCGAGGAGAATCCCGAGGTGTCCCTCGCACCTAGGCAGGGGTCCTGACGTCGCTGAACAAACACGTGTCTGGAAGGGCCCTCCCCGTCGTAACTCGAGAATATACCCCAGGTTCTGGCCGCAACTCGAGAAAAAGCATGAGACTTCCCCCTCGCCGCGAGATGAGGCCTGATTCCCCTGCACTGCGTGCAGAGCAATTCCGTGTTCCACATCAAACGTGAAAGGAGCCTTGATTTCCTTGATGGCACTGCAGAGAAAACCCAAGATCACTGTCTCAAGTCTAGAGGGATCCTGAGGTCACTGTAGCAACACGAAAGTTCTCCGTGGACCCCAAATCAACTCGAGATGAGAGCTTAGTCCCTGGCTTCGACTCAAGAGGAATACCAACTTTCCACAAGCACCTCAAGAGGAGGCTTCTCTCAGCTACAGGTATGTGAGAGGGACCCTGATTTTGTGGCCTCAAGTGGAATGGACACCGAGATGCTCTGACTCGAAGTAAGGCCGGATATTCCAACAGTGAATTGAATGCAGGCTCGTCTTGGATCTCCCAAGACGAAGGGATGTCTGAATCCCCTGTGGAGACAACAGAGAAAGACCTAGTTCTCTGCTTCATCACGAGCAGAGGCCTCACATCCTTTGAAAACTCGAGAGGTCCGCGGAGATCAATGCTTCCAAAGGAGCAGATGCCTGACTCCTCTTGAAAATGGATAGGAGTCCCAGGATCCCTGTGGCACGTGGAAAGGGACCCTGGGTCTCCCGCCTCATGTGGAGACGCGTCCCAATTGCCATGCCAAGACTCGAGGAGAATCCCGAGGTGTCCCTCGCACCTAGGCAGGAGTCCTGACGTCGCTGAACAAACACGTGTCTGGAAGGGCCCTCCCCGTCATAATTCGAGAATATAAATCAGGTTTCGGCCGCATCTCGAGAAAAAATATGAGACTTCCCCCTCGCCACGAGATGAGGCCCGATTGCCCTGCACTGAGTGCAGAGCAATTCCGTGTTCCACATCAAACGTGAAAGGAGCCTTGATTTCCTTGATGGCACTCCAGAGAAAACCCAAGATCACTGTCTCAAATCTAGAGGGATCCTGAGGTCACTGGAGCAACACGAAAGGGCTCCGTGGAACCCAAATCTACTCGAGATGAGAGCTTAGTCCCTGGCTTCGACTCAAGAGGAATACCAACTTTCCACAAGCACCTCAAGAGGAGGCTTCTCTCAGCTACAGGTAGGTGAGAGGGACCCTGAGTTTGTGGCCTCAAGTGGAATGGACACAGAGATGCTCTGACTCGAAGTAAGGCCGGATATCCCTGCAGTGAATTGAATGCAGGCTCCTCTTGCATCTCCCAAGACGAAGGGATGTCTGAATCCACTGTGGAGACCACAGAGAAAGACCTAGTTCTCCGCCTCATCGAGACCGGAGGCCTCACATCCTTTGAAAACTCAAGAGGTCTGTGGAGATCAATGCTTCCAAAGGAGACGATGCCTGACTCCTCATGAAAATGAATAGGAGTCCCAGGATCCCTGTGGCAGGTGGAAAGGGACCCTGGGTCTCCCGCCTCACGTGGAGACGCGTCCCAATTGCCATGCCAAGACTCGAGGAGAATCCCGAGGTGTCCCTCGCACCTAGGCAGGAGTCCTGACGTCGCTGAACAAACACGTGTCTGGAAGGGCCCTCCCCGTCGTAACTCGAGAATATACCCCTGGTTCCACCCGCAACTCGAGAAAAACCATGAGACTTCCCCCTCGCCGCGAGATGACGACCGATTCCCCTGCACTGTGTGCAGAGCAATTCTGTGTTCCTCATCAAACGTGAAAGGAGCCTTGATTTCCTTGATAGCACTCCAGAGAAAACCCAAGATCACTGTCTCAAGTCTAGAGGGATCCTGAGGTCACTGGAGCAACACGAAAGGGCTCCGTGGAACTCAAATCAACTCGAGATGAGAGCTTAGTCCCTGGCTTCGACTCAAGAGGAATACCAACTTTCCACAAGCACCTCAAGAGGAGGCTTCTCTCAGCTACAGGTATGGGAGAGGGACCCTGAGTTTGTGGCCTCAAGTGGAATGGACACCGAGATGCTCTGACTCGAAGTAAGGCCGGATATCCCTGCAGTGAAATGAATGCAGGCTCGTCTTGCATCTCCCAAGACGAAGGGATGTCTGAATCCCCTGTGGAGACAACAGAGAAAGACCTAGTCCTCCGCCTCTTCGCGACGGGAGGCCTCACATCCTTTGAAAACTCGAGCGGTCCGCGCAGATCAATGCTTCCAAAGGAGACGATGCCTGACTCCTCTTGAAAATGGATAGGAGTCCCAGGATCCCTGTGGCACGTGGAAAGGGACCCTGGGTCTCCCGCCTCACGTGGAGACGCGTCCCAATTGCCATGCCAAGACTCGAGGAGAATTCCGAGGTGTCCCTCGCACCTAGGCAGGAGTCCTGACGTCGCTGAACAAACACGTGTCTGGAAGGGCCCTCCCCGTCTTAACTCGAGAATATACACCAGGTTCCAGCCGCAACTCGAGAAAAACCATGAGACTTCCCCCTCGCAGCGAGATGAGGCCCGATTCCCCTGCACTGCGTGCAGAGCAATTCCGTGTTCCACATCAAACGTGAAAGGAGACTTGATTTCCTTGATGGCACTCCAGAGAAAACCCAAGATCACTGTCTCAAGTCTAGAGGGATCCTGACGTCACTGGAGCAACACGAAAGGGCTCCGTGGACCCCAAATCAACTCGAGATGAGAGCTTAGTTCCTGGCTTCGACTCAAGAGGAACACCAACTTTCCACAAGCACCTCAAGAGGAGGCTTCTCTCAGCTACAGGTATGTGAGAGGGACCCTGAGTTTGTGGGCTCAAGTGGAATGGACACCGAGATGCTCTGACTCGAAATAAGGCCGGATATCCCTGCAGTGAATTGAATGCAGGCTCGTCTTGCATCTCCCAAGACGAAGGGATGTCTGAATACCGTGTGGATACCACAGAGAAAGACCTAGATCTCCGCCTCATCGCGACCGGAGGCCTCACATCCTTTGAAAACTCGAGAGGTCCGCGGAGATCAATGCTTCCAAAGGAGACGATGCCTGAGTCCTCTTGAAAATGGATAGGAGTACCAGGATCCCTGTGGCACGTCGAAAGGGATCCTGTGTCTCCCGCCTCACATGAAGACGCGTCCCAATTGCCATGCCAAATCTCGAAGAGAATCCCGAGGTGTCCCTCGCACCTAGGCAGGAGTCCTGACGTTGCTGAACAAACACGTGTCTGGAAGGGCCCTCCCCGTCGTAACTCGAGAATATACCCCAGGTTCCAGCCGCAATTAGAGAAAAACCATAAGAGTTCCACCTCGCCGCGAGATGAGGCCCGATTCCCCTGCACTGCGTGCAGAGCAATTCCGTGTTCCACATCAAACGTGAAAGGAGCCTTGATTTCCTTGATGGCACTCCAGAGAAAACCCAAGATCACTGTCTCACGTCTAGAGGGATCCTGAGGTCACTGGAGCAACACGAAAGGGTTCCGTGGACCCCAAATCAACTCGAGATGAGAGCTTAGTCCCTGGCTTCGACTCAAGAGGAATACCAACTTTCCACAAGCACCTCAAGAGGAGGATTCTCTCATCTACAGGTATGTGAGAGGACCTTGAGTACGTGGCCTCAAGTGGAATGGACACCGAGATGCTCTGACTCGATGTAAGCCCGGATATTCCTGCAGTGAATTGAATGCAGGTTCGTCTTGCATCTTATAAGACGAAGAGATGTCTGAATCCCCTGTGGAGACCACAGAGAAAGACCTAGTTCTCCGCCTCATCGCGACCGGAGGCCTCACATCATTTGAAAACTCGAGAGGTCCGCGGAGATCAATGCTTCCAAAGGAGACGATGCCTGACTCCTCTTGCAAATGGATAGAAGTCCCAGGATCCCTTTGGCACGTGGAAAGGGACCCTGGGTCTCCCGCCTCACGTGGAGACGCGTCCCAATTGCCATGCCAAGACTCGAGGAGAATCCCGAGGTGTCCCTCGCACCTAGGCAGGAGTCCTGACATCGCTGAACAAACACGTGTCTGGAAGGGCCCTCCCCGTCGTAACTCGAGAATATATCCCAGGTTCCGGCCGCAACTCGAGAAAAACCATGAGACTTCCCCCTTGCCGCGAGATGAGGCCCGATTTCACTGCACTGCGTGCAGAGCAATTCCGTGTTCCACATCAAACGTGAAAGGAGCCTTGATTTCCTTGATGACACTCCAGAGAAAACCCAAGATCACTGTCTCAAGAACAGAGGGATCCTGAGGTCACTGGAGCAACACGAAAGGGCTCCGTGGACGGCAAATCAACTGGAGATGAGAGCTTAGTTCCTGGCTTCGACTCAAGAGGAATACCAACTTTCCACAAGCACCTCAAGAGGAGGCTTCTCTCAGCTACAGGTATGTGAGAGGGACCCGGAGTTTGTGGCCTCAAGTGGAATGGACACCGAGATGCTCTGACTTGAAGTAATGCCGGATATCCCTGCAGTGAATTGATTGCAGCCTTGTCTTGCATCTCCCAAGACGAAGGGATGTCTGAATCCCCTGTGGAGACCACAGAGAAAGACCTAGTCCTCCGCCTCAACGCGACCGGAGGCCTCACATCCTTTGAAAACTCGAGAGGTCCGCGGAGATCAATGCTTCCAAAAAAGACGATGCCTGACTCCTCTTGAAAATGGAGAGTATTCCCAGGATCCCTATGGCATGTGGAAAGGGACCCTGGGTCTCCCGCCTCACGTGGAGACGCGTCCCAATTGCCATGCCAAGACTCGAGGAGAATCCCGAAGTGTCCCTCGCACCTAGGCAGGAGTCCGGACGTCGCTGAACAAACAGGTGTCTGGAAGGGCCCTCCCCGTCGTAACTCGAGAATATATCCCAGGTTCCGGCCGCAACTCGAGAAAAACCATGAGACTTCCCCCTCGCCGCTAGATGGGGCCCGATTCCACTGCACTGCTTGCAGAGCAATTCCCTGTTCCACATCAAACGTGAAAGGAGCCTTGATTTCCTTGATGGTACACCAGAGAAAACCCAAGATCACTGTCTCAAGTCTAGAGGCATCCTGAGGTCACTGGAGCAACATGAAAGATCTCCGTGGAACCCAAATCAACTCGAGATGAGAACTTAGTCCCTGGCTTCGACTCAAGAGGAATACCAACTTTTCACAAGCACCTCAAGAGGAGGCTTCTCTCAGCTACAGGTATGTGAGAGGGACCCTGAGTTTGTGGCCTCAAGTGGAATGGACCCCGAGATGATCTGACTTGAAGTAAGGCCGGATATCCCTGCAGTGAATTGAATGCAGGCTCGTCTTGCATCTCCCAAGACGAAGGGATGTCTGAATCCCCTGTGGAGACCACAGAGAAAGACCTAGTCCTCCGCCTCATCGCGACCGGAGGCCTCACATCCTTTGAAAACTCGAGAGGTCCGCGGAGATCAATGCTTCCAAAGGAGATGATGCCTGACTCCTCTTGCAAATGGATAGGAGTCCCAGGATCCTTGTGGCACGTGGAAAGGGACCCTGGGTCTCCCGCCTCACGTGGAGAGGCGTCCCAATTGCCATGCCAAGACTCGTGGAGAATCCCGAGGTCTCCCTCGCACCTAGGCAGGAGTCATGACGTCGCTGAACAAACACGTGTCTGGAAGGGACCTCCCCGTCGTAACTCGAGAATATAAATCAGGTTCCGGCCGCAACTCGAGAAAAAATATGAGACTTCCCCCTCGCCGCGAGATGAGGCCCGATGAACCTGCACTGCGTGCAGAGCAATTCCGTGTTCCACATCAAACGTGAAAGGAGCCTTGATTTCCTTGATGGCACTCCAGAGAAAACCCAAGATCCCTGTCTCAAGTCTAGAGGGATCCTGAGGTCACTGGAGCAACACGGAAGGGCTCCGTGTATCCCAAATCAACTCGAGATGAGAGCTTAGTCCCTGGCTTCGACTCAAGAGGAATACCACCTTTCCACACGCAACTCAAGAGGAGGCTTCTCTCAGCAACAGGTATGTGAGAGGGACATTAAGTTTGTGGCCTCAAGTGGAATGAACACCGAGATGCTCTGACTCGAAGTAAGGCCGGATATGCCTGCAGTGAATTGAATGCAGGCTCATCTTGCATCTCCGAAGACGAAGGGATGTCTGAATCCCCTGTGGAGACAACAGAGAAAGACCTAGTCGTCCGACACAACGCGACCGGAGGCCTCACATCCTTTGAAAACTCGAGAGGTCCGCGGAGATCAATGCTTCCAAAGGAGACGATGCCTGCCTCCTCTTGAAAATGGATAGGAGTCCCAGGATCCCTGTGGCACGTGGAAAGGGACCCTGGGTCTCCAGCCTCACGTGGAGACACGTCCCAATTGCCATGCAAAGACTCGAGGAGAATCCCGAGGTGTACCTCGCACCTAGGCAGGAGTCCTGACGTCCCTGAACAAACACGTGTCTGCAAGGGCCCTCCCCGTCGTAACTCAAGAATATACCCCCGGTTCCGGCCACAACTCGAGAAAAACCATGAGACTTCCAGCTCGCCGCGAGATGAGGCCCGATTCCCCTGCACTGCGTGCAGAGCAATTCCGTGTTCCACATCAAACGTGAAAGGAGCCTTGATTTCCTTGATGGCACTCCAGAGAAACCCCAAGATGACTGTCTCAAATCTAGAGGGATCCTGAGGTCACTGGAGCAACACGAAAGGGCTCCGTGGACCCCAAATCAACTCGAGATGAGAGCTTTTCCCTGGCTTCGACTCAAGAGGAATACCAACTTTCCACAAGCACCTCAAGAGGAGGCTTCTCTCAGCTACAGGTATGTGAGAAGGACCCTGAGTTTGTGGCCTCAAGTGGAATGGACACCGAGATGCTCTGACTCGAAGTAAGGCCGGATATCCCTGCAGTGAAATGAATGCAGGCTCGTCTTGCATGTCCCAAGACGAAGGGATGTCTGAATCCCCTGTGGAGACCACAGAGAAAGACCTAGTCCTCCGCCTCATCGCGACCGGAGGCCTCACATCCTTTGAAAACTCGAGAGGTCTGAGGAAATCAATGCTTCCAAAGGAGACGATGCCTGACTCCTCTTGAAAATGGATAGGAGTCCCAGGATCCCTGTGGCACGTCGAAAGGGACCCTGCGTCTCCCGCCTCACGTGGAGACGCGTCCCAATTGCCATGCCAAGACTCGAGGAGAATCCCGAGGTGTCCCTCGCACCTAGGCAGGAGTCCTGACGTCGCTGAACAAACACGTGTCTGGAAGGGCCCTCCCCGTCGTAACTCGAGAATATACCCCAAGTTCCGGCCGGAACTCAAGAAAAACCATGAGACTTCCCCCTCGCCGCGAGATGAGGCCCGATTCCCCTGCACTGCGTGCAGAGCAATTCCGTGTTCCACATCAAACGTGAAAGGAGCCTTGATTTCCTCGATGGCACTCCAGAGAAAACCCAAGATCACTGTCTGAAGTCTAGAGGGATCCTGAGGTCACTGGAGCAACACGAAAGGTCTCCGTGGACCCCAAATCAACTCGAGATGAGAGCTTAGTCCCTGGCTTCAACTCAAGAGGAATACCAACTTTCCACAAGCACCTCAAGAGGAGGCTTCTCTCAGCTACATGTATGTGTGAGGACCCTGAGTTTGTGGCCTCAAGTGGAGTGAACACCGAGATGCTCTGACTCGAAATAAGGCCGGATATGCCTGCAGTGAATGGAATGCAGGCTCGTCTTGCATCTCCGAAGACGAAGGGATGTCTGAATCCCCTGTGGAGACCACAGAGAAAGAACTAGTCGTCCGACTCCACGCGACCGGAGGCCTCACATCCTTTGAAAACTCGAGAGGTCCGCGGAGATCAATGCTTCCAAAGGAGACGATGCCTGACTCCTCTTGAAAATGGATAGGAGTCCCAGGATCCCTGTGGCACGTGGAAAGGGACCCTGGGTCTCCCGCCTCACGTGGAGACGCGTCCCTATTGCCATGCCAAGATTCGAGGAGAATCCCGAGGTGTCCCTCGCACCTAGGCAGGAGTCCTGACGTCGTTGAACAAACACGTGTGTGGAAGGGCCCTCCCCATCGTAACTCGAGAATATACCCCTGGTTCCAGCGTTACTCGAGTAAAACCACGAGACTTCCCCCTCGCCGCGAGATGAGGCCCGATTCCCCTGCACTGCGTGCAGAGCAATTCCGTGTTTCACATCAAACGTGAAAGGAGCCTTGATTTCCTTGATGGCACTCCAGAGAAAATCCAAGATCACTGTCTCATGTCTAGAGGGATCCTGAGGTCACTGTAGCAACAAGAAAGGGCTCCGTGGACCCCAAATCAACTCGAGATGAGAGCTTAGTCCCTGGCTTCGACTCAAGAGGAATACCAACTTTCCACAAGCCCCTGAAGAGTTGGCTTCTCTCAGCCACAGGTATGTGAGAAGGACCCTGAGTTTGTGGCCTCAAGTTGAATGGACACCGAGATGCTCTGACTCGAAGTAAGGCCGGATATCCCTGCAGTGAATTGAATGCAGGCTCGTCTTGCATCTCCCAAGACGAAGGGATGCCTGAATCCCCTGTGGAGACCACAGAGAAAGACCTAGTCCTCCGCCTCAACGCGACTGGAGGCCTCACATCCTTTGAAAACTCGAGAGGTCTGCGGAGATCAATGCTTCCAAAGGAGACGATGCCTGACTCCTCTTGAAAATGGATAGGCGTCCCAGGATCCCTGTGGCACGTGGAAAGGGACCCTGGGTCTCCCGCCTCACGTGGAGACGCGTCCCAATTGCCATGCCAAGAATCGAGGAGAATCCCGAGGTGTACCTCGCACCTAGGCAGGAGTCCTGACGTCGCTGAACAAACACGTGTCTGGAAGGGCCCTCCCCGTCGTAACTCGAGAATATACCACAGGTTCCGGCCGCAACTCGAGAAAAACCATGAGACTTCCCCCTCGCCGCGAGATGAGGCCCGATTCCCCTGCACTTCGTGCAGAGCAATTCCGTGTTCCACATCAAACGAGAAAGGAGCCTTGATTTCCTTGATGTCACTCCAGAGAAAACCCAAGATCACTGTTTCAAGTCTAGAGGGATCCTGAGGTCACGGGAGCAACAAGAAAGGGCTCCGTGGACCCCAAATCAACTCGAGATGAGAGCTTAGTCCCTGGCTTCGACTCAAGAGGAATACCAACTTTCCACAAGCACCTCAAGAGGAGGCTTCTCTAAGCTACAGGTATGTGAGAAGGACCCTCAGTTTGTGGCCTCAAGTGTAATGGACACCGAGATGCTCTGACTCGAAGTAAGGCCGGATATCCCTCCAGTGAATTGACTGCAGGCTCGTCTTGCATCTCCCAAGACGAAGGGATGTCTGAATCCCCTGTGGAGACGACAGAGAAAGACCTATTCCTCCGCCTCATCGCGACCGGAGGCCTCACATACTTTGAAAACTCGAGAGGTCTGCGGAGATCATTGTTTCCAAAGAGACGTTGCCTGACTCCTCTTTAAAATGGATAGGAGTCCCAGGATCCCTGTGGCACGTCGAAAGGGACCCTGGGTCACCCGCCTCACGTGGAGATGCGTCCCAATTGCCATGCCAAGACTCAAGGAGAATCCCGAGGTGTCCCTCGCACCTAGGCAGGAGTCCTGACGTCGCTGAACAAACACGTGTCTGGAAGGGCCCTCCCCGTCGTAACTCGAGAATATACCCCAGGTTCCGGCCGCAACTCGAGAAAAACCATGAGACTTCTCCTCGACGCGAGATGAGGCCCGATACCCCTGCACTGCGTGCAGAGCAATTCCGTGTTCCACATCAAACGTGAAAGGAGCCTTGATTTCCTTGATGGCACTCCAGAGAAAACCCAAGATCACTGTCTCAAGTCTAGAGGGATCCTGAAGTCACTGGAGCAACACGAAAGGGCTCCGTGGACCCCAAATCAACTCGACATGAGAGCTTAGTCCCTGGCTTCGACTCAAGAGGAATACCAACTTTCCACAAGCACCTCAAGAGGAGGCTTCTCTCAGCTACAGGTATGTGAGAAGGACCCTCAGTTTGTGGCCTCAAGTGGAATGGACACCGAGAGGCTCTGACTCGAAATAAGGCCGGATATCCCTGCAGTGAATTGGATGCAGGCTCATCTTGCATCTCCCAAGACGAAGCGATGACTGAATCCCCTGTGGAGACCACAGAGAAAGACCTAGTCCTCCGCCTCATCGCGACAGGAGGCCTCACATCATTTGAAAACTCGAGAGGTCCGTGGAGATCAATGCTTCCAAAGGAGACGATGCCTGACTCTTTTTGAAAATGGATAGGAGTTCCAGGATCCCTGTGGCACGAGGAAAGGGACACTGGGTCTCCCGCCTCACGTGGAGACGCGTCCCAATTGCCATGCCAAGACTCGAGGAGAATCCCGAGGTGTCCCTCGCACCTAGGCAGGAGTCCTGACGTCGCTGAACAAACACGTGTCTGGAAGGGCCCTCCCCATCGTAACTCGAGAATATACCCCTGGTTCCGGCCGTTACTCGAGAAAAACCATGAGACTTCCCCCTCGCCGCGAGATGAGGCCAGATTCCCCTGCACTGCGTGCAGAGCAATTCCGTGTTTCACATCAAATGTGAACGGAGCCTTGATTTCCTTGATGGCACTCCAGAGAAAACCCAAGATCACTGTCTCAAGTCTAGAGGGATCCTGAGGTACCTGGAGCAACAGGAAAGGGCTCCATGGACCGCAAATCAACTCGAGATGAGAGGTTTGTCCCTGGCTTCGACTCAAGAGGAATACCACTTTCCACAAGCACCTCAAGAGGAGGCTTCTCTCAGCTACAGGTATGTGAGAGGGACCCTGATTTTGTGGCCTCAAGTGGAATGGACACCGAGATGCTCTGACTCGAAGTAAGGCCGGATATCCCTGCAGTGAATGTAATGAAGGCTCGTCCTGCATCTCCTAAGACAAAGGGATGCCTGAATCCCCTGTGGAGACCACAGAGAAAGACCTAGTCCTCCGCCTCAACGCGACCGGAGGCCTCACATCCTTTGAAAACTCGAGAGGTCTGCGGAGATCATTGCTTCCAAAGAGACGTTGCCTGACTCCTCTTGAAAATGGACAAGAGTCCCAGGATCCCTGTGGCACGTGGAAAGGGACCCTGGAACTCCTGTCTCACGTGGAGACGCGTCCCAATTGCCATGCCAAGACTCGAGGAGAATACCGCGGTGTCCCTCGCACCTAGGCAGGAGTCCTGACGTCGCTGAACAAACACGTGTCTGGAAGGGACCTCCCCGTCGTAACTCGAGAATATACCCCTGGTTCCGGCCGCAACTCGAGAAAAACCATGAGACTTCCCCCTCGCCGCGAGATGAGGCCAGATTCCCCTGCACTGCGTGCAGAGCAATTCCGTGTTCCACATCAAACGTGAAAGGAGCCTTGATTTCCTTGATGGCACTCCAGAGGAAACCCAAGATCACTCTCTCAAGTCTAGAGGGATCCTGAGGTCACTGTAGCAACATGAACGGGCTCCGTGGACCCCAAATCAACTCGAGATGAGAGCTTAGTCCCTGGCTTCGACTCAAGAGGAATACCAACTTTTCACAAGCACCACAAGAGGAGGCTTTTCTCAGCTACAGTTATGAGAGAGGGACCCTGAGTTTGTGGCCTCAAGTGGAATGGACACCGAGATGCTCTGACTCGAAGTAAGGCCGGATATCCCTGCAGTGAAGTGAATGCAGGCTCGTCTTGCATCTCCCAAGACGAAGGGATGTCTGAATCACCTGTGGAGACCACAGAGAAAGACCTAGTTCTCTTTCCTCATCGCGACCGGAGGCCTCACATCCTTTGAAAACTCGAGAGGTCCGCAGATATCAATGCTTCCAAAGGAGACGATGCCTGACTTCTCTTGAAAATGGATAGGAGTTCCAGGAGGCCTGTGGCACGTGGAAAGGGACCCTGGGTCTCCCGCCTCACGTGGAGACGCGTCCCAATTGCCATGCCAAGACTCGAGGAGAAGCCCGAGGTGTCCCTTGCACCTAGGCAGGAGTCCTGACGTCGCTGAACAAACACGTGTCTGGAAGGGCCCTCCCCGTGGTAACTCGAGAATATACCCCAGGTTCGGTCCGCAACTCGAGAAAAACAATGAGACTTCCCCCTCGCCGCGAGATGAGGCCCGATTACCCTGCACTGCGTGCAGAATAATTCCGTATTCCACATCAAACGTGAAAGGAGCCTTGATTTCCTTGATGGCACTCCAGAGAAAACCCAAGATCACTGTCTCAATTCTAGAGGGAACCTGAGGTCACTGGAGCAACACGAAAGGGCTCCGTGGACCCCAAATAAACTCGAGATGAGAGCTTAGTGTCTGGCTTCGACTCAAGAGGATTACCAATTTTCCACAAGCACCTCAAGAGGAGGCTTGTCTCAGCTACAGGAATGTGAGAGGGACCCTGAGTTTGTGGCCTCCAGTGGAATGGACACCGAAAGGTTCTGACTCGAATTAAGGCCGGATATCCCTGCAGTGAATGGAAAGCAGGCTCGTCTTGCATCTCCCAAGATGAAGGGATGTCTGAATCCCCTGTGGAGACCACAGAGAAAGAACTAGTTCTCCGCCTCATCGCAACCGGAGGCCTCACATACTTTGAAAATTCTAGAGGTCCGCGGAGATCAATGCTTCCAAAGGAGACGATGCCTGACTCCTCTTGAAAATGGATAGGAGTCCCAGGATCCCTGTGGCACGTGGAAAGGGACCCTGGGTCTCCCGCCTCATGTGGAGACGCGTCCCAATTGCCATGCCAAGACACGAGGAGAATCCCGAGGTGTCCCTCGCACCTAGGCAGGAGTCCTGATGTCGCTGAACAAACACGTGTCTAGAAGGGCCCTCCCCGTCGTTACTCGAGAATATACCCCAGGGTCCGGCCGCAACTCGAGTAAAACCATGAGACTTCCCCCTCGCCCCGAGATGAGGCCCGATTCCGTGCACTGCGTGCAGAGCAATTCCGTGTTCCACATCAAATGTGAACGGAGCCTTGATTTCCTTGATGGCACTCCAGAGAAAACCCAAGATCACTGTCTCAAGTCTAGAGGGATTCTGAGGTAACTGGAGCAACACGAAAGGGCTCCGTGGACCCCAAATCAACGCGAGATGAGAGCTTAGTCCCTGGCTTCGACTCAAGAGGAATACCAATTTCCACAAGCACCTCAAGAGGAGGCTTCTCTCAGCTACAGGTATGTGAGAGGGACCCTGAGTTTGTGGCCTCAAGTGGAATGGACACCGAGATGCTCTGACTCGAAGTAAGGCCGCATATCCCTGCAGTGAATTGAAAGCAGTTTTGCCTTTCATCTCCCAAGACGAAGGGATCTCTGAATCCCCTCCGGAGACCACAGAGAAAGAACTAGTTCTCCGCCTCTTCGCGACCGGAGGCCTCACATCCTTTGAAAATTGGAGAGGTCCGCGGAGATCAATGCTTCCAAAGGAGACGATGCCTGACTCCTCTTGAAAATGGATAGGAGTCCCAGGATCCCTGTGGCACGTCGAAAGGGACCCTGCGTCTCCCGCCTCACGTGGAGACGCGTCCCAATTGCCATGCCAAGACTCGAGGAGAATCCCGAGGTGTCCCTCGCACCTAGGCAGGAGTCCTGACGTCGCTGAACAAACACGTGTCTGGAAGGGCCCTCCCCGTCGTAACTCGAGAATATACCCCAAGTTCCGGCCGGAACTCAAGAAAAACCATGAGACTTCCCCCTCGCCGCGAGATTAGGCCCGATTCCCCTGCACTGCGTGCAGAGCAATTCCGTGTTCCACATCAAACGTGAAAGGAGCCTTGATTTCCTCGATGGCACTCCAGAGAAAACCCAAGATCACTGTCTGAAGTCTAGAGGGATCCTGAGGTCACTGGAGCAACACGAAAGGTCTCCGTGGACCCCAAATCAACTCGAGATGAGAGCTTAGTCCCTGGCTTCAACTCAAGAGGAATACCAACTTTCCACAAGCACCTCAAGAGGAGGCTTCTCTCAGCTACATGTATGTGTGAGGACCCTGAGTTTGTGGCCTCAAGTGGAGTGAACACCGAGATGCTCTGACTCGAAATAAGGCCGGATATGCCTGCAGTGAATGGAATGCAGGCTCGTCTTGCATCTCCGAAGACGAAGGGATGTCTGAATCCCCTGTGGAGACCACAGAGAAAGAACTAGTCGTCCGACTCCACGCGACCGGAAGCCTCACATCCTTTGAAAACTCGAGAGGTCCGCGGAGATCAATGCTTCCAAAGGAGACGATGCCTGACTCCTCTTGAAAATGGATAGGAGTCCCAGGATCCCTGTGGCACGTGGAAAGGGACCCTGGGTCTCCCGCCTCACGTGGAGACGCGTCCCTATTGCCATGCCAAGATTCGAGGAGAATCCCGAGGTGTCCCTCGCACCTAGGCAGGAGTCCTGACGTCGTTGAACAAACACGTGTGTGGAAGGGCCCTCCCCATCGTAACTCGAGAATATACCCCTGGTTCCAGCGTTACTCGAGAAAAACCACGAGACTTCCCCCTCGCCGCGAGATGAGGCCCGATTCCCCTGCACTGCGTGCAGAGCAATTCCGTGTTTCACATCAAACGTGAAAGGAGCCTTGATTTCCTTGATGGCACTCCAGAGAAAACCCAAGATCACTGTCTCATGTCTAGAGGGATCCTGAGGTCACTGTAGCAACAAGAAAGGGCTCCGTGGACCCCAAATCAACTCGAGATGAGAGCTTAGTCCCTGGCTTCGACTCAAGAGGAATACCAACTTTCCACAAGCCCCTGAAGAGTTGGCTTCTCTCAGCCACAGGTATGTGAGAAGGACCCTGAGTTTGTGGCCTCAAGTGGAATGGACACCGAGATGCTCTGACTCGAAGTAAGGCCGGATATCCCTGCAGTGAATTGAATGCAGGCTCGTCTTGCATCTCCCAAGACGAAGGGATGCCTGAATCCCCTGTGGAGACCACAGAGAAAGACCTAGTCCTCCGCCTCAACGCGACTGGAGGCCTCACATCCTTTGAAAACTCGAGAGGTCTGCGGAGATCAATGCTTCCAAAGGAGACGATGCCTGACTCCTCTTGAAAATGGATAGGCGTCCCAGGATCCCTGTGGCACGTGGAAAGGGACCCTGGGTCTCCCGCCTCACGTGGAGACGCGTCCCAATTGCCATGCCAAGAATCGAGGAGAATCCCGAGGTGTACCTCGCACCTAGGCAGGAGTCCTGACGTCGCTGAACAAACACGTGTCTGGAAGGGCCCTCCCCGTCGTAACTCGAGAATATACCACAGGTTCCGGCCGCAACTCGAGAAAAACCATGAGACTTCCCCCTCGCCGCGAGATGAGGCCCGATTCCCCTGCACTTCGTGCAGAGCAATTCCGTGTTCCACATCAAACGAGAAAGGAGCCTTGATTTCCTTGATGTCACTCCAGAGAAAACCCAAGATCACTGTTTCAAGTCTAGAGGGATCCTGAGGTCACGGGAGCAACAAGAAAGGGCTCCGTGGACCCCAAATCAACTCGAGATGAGAGCTTAGTCCCTGGCTTCGACTCAAGAGGAATACCAACTTTCCACAAGCACCTCAAGAGGAGGCTTCTCTAAGCTACAGGTATGTGAGAAGGACCCTCAGTTTGTGGCCTCAAGTGTAATGGACACCGAGATGCTCTGACTCGAAGTAAGGCCGGATATCCCTCCAGTGAATTGACTGCAGGCTCGTCTTGCATCTCCCAAGACGAAGGGATGTCTGAATCCCCTGTGGAGACGACAGAGAAAGACCTATTCCTCCGCCTCATCGCGACCGGAGGCCTCACATACTTTGAAAACTCGAGAGGTCTGCGGAGATCATTGTTTCCAAAGAGACGTTGCCTGACTCCTCTTTAAAATGGATAGGAGTCCCAGGATCCCTGTGGCACGTCGAAAGGGACCCTGGGTCACCCGCCTCACGTGGAGATGCGTCCCAATTGCCATGCCAAGACTCAAGGAGAATCCCGAGGTGTCCCTCGCACCTAGGCAGGAGTCCTGACGTCGCTGAACAAACACGTGTCTGGAAGGGCCCTCCCCGTCGTAACTCGAGAATATACCCCAGGTTCCGGCCGCAACTCGAGAAAAACCATGAGACTTCTCCTCGACGCGAGATGAGGCCCGATACCCCTGCACTGCGTGCAGAGCAATTCCGTGTTCCACATCAAACGTGAAAGGAGCCTTGATTTCCTTGATGGCACTCCAGAGAAAACCCAAGATCACTGTCTCAAGTCTAGAGGGATCCTGAAGTCACTGGAGCAACACGAAAGGGCTCCGTGGACCCCAAATCAACTCGACATGAGAGCTTAGTCCCTGGCTTCGACTCAAGAGGAATACCAACTTTCCACAAGCACCTCAAGAGGAGGCTTCTCTCAGCTACAGGTATGTGAGAAGGACCCTCAGTTTGTGGCCTCAAGTGGAATGGACACCGAGAGGCTCTGACTCGAAATAAGGCCGGATATCCCTGCAGTGAATTGGATGCAGGCTCATCTTGCATCTCCCAAGACGAAGCGATGACTGAATCCCCTGTGGAGACCACAGAGAAAGACCTAGTCCTCCGCCTCATCGCGACAGGAGGCCTCACATCATTTGAAAACTCGAGAGGTCCGTGGAGATCAATGCTTCCAAAGGAGACGATGCCTGACTCTTTTTGAAAATGGATAGGAGTTCCAGGATCCCTGTGGCACGAGGAAAGGGACACTGGGTCTCCCGCCTCACGTGGAGACGCGTCCCAATTGCCATGCCAAGACTCGAGGAGAATCCCGAGGTGTCCCTCGCACCTAGGCAGGAGTCCTGACGTCGCTGAACAAACACGTGTCTGGAAGGGCCCTCCCCATCGTAACTCGAGAATATACCCCTGGTTCCGGCCGTTACTCGAGAAAAACCATGAGACTTCCCCCTCGCCGCGAGATGAGGCCAGATTCCCCTGCACTGCGTGCAGAGCAATTCCGTGTTTCACATCAAACGTGAAAGGAGCCTTGATTTCCTTGAAGGCACTCCAGAGAAAACCCAAGATCACTGTCTCAAGTCTAGAGGGATCCTGAGGTCACTGTAGCAACACGAAAGGGCTCCGTGGACCCCAAATCAACTCGAGATGAGAGCTTAGTCCCTTGCTTCGACTCAAGAGGAATACTAACTATCCACAAGCCCCTGAAGAGTTGGCTTCTCTCAGCCACAGGTATGTGAGAAGGACTCTGAGTTTGTGGCCTCAAGTGGAATGGACACCGAGATGCTCTGACTCGAAGTAAGGCCGGATATCCCTGCAGTGAATTGAATGCAGGCTCGTCTGGCATCTCCCAAGACGAAGGGATGTCTTAATCCCCTGTGGAGACCACAGAGAAAGACCTAGTTCTCCGCCTCATCGCGACCGGAGGCCTCACATCCTTTGAAAACTCGAGAGGTCCACGGAGATCAATGCTTCCAAAGGAGACGATGCCTGACTCTTCTTGAAAATGGATAGGAGTCCCAGGATCCCTGTGGCACGTGGAAAGGGACCCTGGGTCTCCCGCCTCACGTGGAGACGCGTCCCAATTGCCATGCCAAGACTAGAGGAGAATCCCGAGGTGTCCCTCGCACCTAGGCAGGAGTCCTGACGTCGCTGAACAAACACGTGTCTGGAAGGGCCCTCCCCGTCGTAACTCGAGAATATACCCCAGGTTCCGTCCGCAACTCGAGAAAAACCATGAGACTTCCCCCTCGCCCCGAGATGAGGCCCGATTCAGTGCACTGCGTGCAGAGCAATTCCATGTTCCACATCAAATGTGAACGGAGCCTTGATTTCCTTGATGGCACTCCAGAGAAAACCCAAGATCACTGTCTCAAGTCTAGAGGGATCCTGAGGTACCTGGAGCAACAGGAAAGGGCTCCATGGACCGCAAATCAACTCGAGATGAGAGGTTTGTCCCTGGCTTCGACTCAAGAGGAATACCACTTTCCACAAGCACCTCAAGAGGAGGCTTCTCTCAGCTACAGGTATGTGAGAGGGACCCTGATTTTGTGGCCTCAAGTGGAATGGACACCGAGATGCTCTGACTCGAAGTAAGGCCGGATATCCCTGCAGTGAATGTAATGAAGGCTCGTCCTGCATCTCCTAAGACAAAGGGATGCCTGAATCCCCTGTGGAGACCACAGAGAAAGACCTAGTCCTCCGCCTCAACGCGACCGGATGCCTCACATCCTTTGAAAACTCGAGAGGTCTGCGGAGATCATTGCTTCCAAAGAGACGTTGCCTGACTCCTCTTGAAAATGGACAAGAGTCCCAGGATCCCTGTGGCACGTGGAAAGGGACCCTGGGACTCCTGTCTCACGTGGAGACGCGTCCCAATTGCCATGCCAAGACTCGAGGAGAATACCGCGGTGTCCCTCGCACCTAGGCAGGAGTCCTGACGTCGCTGAACAAACACGTGTCTGGAAGGGACCTCCCCGTCGTAACTCGAGAATATACCCCTGGTTCCGGCCGCAACTCGAGAAAAACCATGAGACTTCCCCCTCGCCGCGAGATGAGGCCAGATTCCCCTGCACTGCGTGCAGAGCAATTCCGTGTTCCACATTAAACGTGAAAGGAGCCTTGATTTCCTTGATGGCACTCCAGAGGAAACCCAAGATCACTCTCTCAAGTCTAGAGGGATCCTGAGGTCACTGTAGCAACATGAACGGGCTCCGTGGACCCCAAATCAACTCGAGATGAGAGCTTAGTCCCTGGCTTCGACTCAAGAGGAATACCAACTTTTCACAAGCACCACAAGAGGAGGCTTTTCTCAGCTACCGTTATGAGAGAGGGACCCTGAGTTTGTGGCCTCAAGTGGAATGGACACCGAGATGCTCTGACTCGAAGTAAGGCCGGATATCCCTGCAGTGAAGTGAATGCAGGCTCGTCTTGCATCTCCCAAGACGAAGGGATGTCTGAATCACCTGTGGAGACCACAGAGAAAGACCTAGTTCTCTTTCCTCATCGCGACCGGAGGCCTCACATCCTTTGAAAACTCGAGAGGTCCGCAGATATCAATGCTTCCAAAGGAGACGATGCCTGACTTCTCTTGAAAATGGATAGGAGTTCCAGGAGGCCTGTGGCACGTGGAAAGGGACCCTGGGTCTCCCGCCTCACGTGGAGACGCGTCCCAATTGCCATGCCAAGACTCGAGGAGAAGCCCGAGGTGTCCCTTGCACCTAGGCAGGAGTCCTGACGTCGCTGAACAAACACGTGTCTGGAAGGGCCCTCCCCGTGGTAACTCGAGAATATACCCCAGGTTCGGTCCGCAACTCGAGAAAAACAATGAGACTTCCCCCTCGCCGCGAGATGAGGCCCGATTACCCTGCACTGCGTGCAGAATAATTCCGTATTCCACATCAAACGTGAAAGGAGCCTTGATTTCCTTGATGGCACTCCAGAGAAAACCCAAGATCACTGTCTCAATTCTAGAGGGAACCTGAGGTCACTGGAGCAACACGAAAGGGCTCCGTGGACCCCAAATAAACTCGAGATGAGAGCTTAGTGTCTGGCTTCGACTCAAGAGGATTACCAATTTTCCACAAGCACCTCAAGAGGAGGCTTGTCTCAGCTACAGGAATGTGAGAGGGACCCTGAGTTTGTGGCCTCCAGTGGAATGGACACCGAAAGGCTCTGACTCGAATTAAGGCCGGATATCCCTGCAGTGAATGAAAAGCAGGCTCGTCTTGCATCTCCCAAGATGAAGGGATGTCTGAATCCCCTGTGGAGACCACAGAGAAAGAACTAGTTCTCCGCCTCATCGCAACCGGAGGCCTCACATACTTTGAAAATTCTAGAGGTCCGCGGAGATCAATGCTTCCAAAGGAGACGATGCCTGACTCCTCTTGAAAATGGATAGGAGTCCCAGGATCCCTGTGGCACGTGGAAAGGGACCCTGGGTCTCCCGCCTCATGTGGAGACGCGTCCCAATTGCCATGCCAAGACACGAGGAGAATCCCGAGGTGTCCCTCGCACCTAGGCAGGAGTCCTGATGTCGCTGAACAAACACGTGTCTAGAAGGGCCCTCCCCGTCGTTACTCGAGAATATACCCCAGGGTCCGGCCGCAACTCGAGTAAAACCATGAGACTTCCCCCTCGCCCCGAGATGAGGCCCGATTCCGTGCACTGCGTGCAGAGCAATTCCGTGTTCCACATCAAATGTGAACGGAGCCTTGATTTCCTTGATGGCACTCCAGAGAAAACCCAAGATCACTGTCTGAAGTCTAGAGGGATTCTGAGGTAACTGGAGCAACACGAAAGGGCTCCGTGGACCCCAAATCAACGCGAGATGAGAGCTTAGTCCCTGGCTTCGACTCAAGAGGAATACCAATTTCCACAAGCACCTCAAGAGGAGGCTTCTCTCAGCTACAGGTATGTGAGAGGGACCCTGAGTTTGTGGCCTCAAGTGGAATGGACACCGAGATGCTCTGACTCGAAGTAAGGCCGCATATCCCTGCAGTGAATTGAAAGCAGTTTTGCCTTTCATCTCCCAAGACGAAGGGATCTCTGAATCCCCTCCGGAGACCACAGAGAAAGAACTTGTTCTCCGCCTCTTCGCGACCGGAGGCCTCACATCCTTTGAAAATTGGAGAGGTCCGCGGAGATCAATGCTTCCAAAGGAGACAATGCCTGACTCCTCTTGAAAATGAATAGGAGTCCCAGGATCCCTGTGGCACGTGGAAAGGGACCCTGGGTCTCCCGCCTCACGTGGAGACGCGTCCCAATTGCCATGCCAAGACTCGAGGAGAATACCGAGGTGTCCCTCGCACCTAGGCAGGAGTCCTGACTTCGCTGAAAAAACACGTGTCTGGAAGAGCCCTCCCCGTCGTAACTCGAGAATATACCCCAGGTTCTGGCTGCAACTCGAGAAAAACCATGAGACTTCCCCCTCGCCGCGAGATGAGGCCCGATTCCCCTGCACTGCGTGCGGAGCAATTCCGTGTTCCACATCAAACGAGAAAGGAGCCTTGATTTCCTTGATGGCACTCCAGAGAAAACCCAAGATCACTGTCTCAAGGCTAGAGGGATCCTGAGGTCACTGGAGCAACACGAAAGGGCTCCGTGGACCCCAAATCAACTGGAGATGAGAGCTTAGTCCCTGGCTACGAATCAAGAGGAATACCAACCTTCCACAAGCACCTCAAGAGAAGGCTTCTCTCAGCTACAGGTATGTGAGAGGGACCCTGAGGTTGTGGCCTCAAGTGGAATGGACACCGAGATGCTCTGACTCGAAGTAAGGCCGGATATCCCTGCAGTGAATTGAATGCAGGCTGGTCTTGCATCTCCCAAGACGAAGGGATGTCTGAATCCCCTGTGGAGACCACAGAGAAAGACCTAGTTCTCCGCCTCATCGCGACCGGAGGCCTCACATCCTTTGAAAATTCGAGAGGTCTGCGAAGATCAATGCTTCCAAAGGAGACGATGCCTGACTCTTCTTGAAAATGGATAGGAGTCCCAGGATCCCTGTGGCACGTGGAAAGGGACCCTGTGTCTCGCTCCTCACGTGGAGACGCGTCCCAAATGCCATGCCAATACTCGAGGAGAATCCCGAGGTGTCCCTCGCACCTAGGCAGTAGTCCAGACGTCGCTGAACAAACACGTGTCTGGAAGGGCCCTCCCCGTCGTAACTCGATAATATACCCCAGGTTCCGGAGGCAACTCGAGAAAAACCATGAGACTTCCCCCTCGCCGCGAGATGAAGCCCGATTCCCCTGCACTGCGTGCAGAGCAATTCCGTGTTCCACATCAAACGTGAACGGAGCCTTGATTTCCTTGATGGCACTCCAGAGAAAACCCAAGATCACTGTCTCAAGTCTACAGGGATCCTGAGGTCACTGGAGCAAAACGAAAGGTTCCATGGACTCCAAATCAACTCGAGATGAGAGCTTAGTCCTTGGCTTCGACTCAAGAGGAATACCAACTTTCCACAAGCACCTCAAGAGGAGGCTTCTCTCAGCTACTTGTATGTGAGAGGGACCCTGAGCTTGTGGCCTCAAGTGGAATGGACACAGAGATGCTCTGACTTGAAGTAAGGCCGGATATCCCTGCAGTGCATTGAATGCAGGCTCGTCCTGCATCTCCCAAGACGAAGGGACTTCTGAATCCCCTGTGGAGACGACAGAGAAAGACCTAGTCCTCCGCCTCATCGCGACCGGAGGCCTCACATCCTTTGAAAACTCGAGAGGTCTGCGGAGATCAATGCTTCCAAAGGAGACGATGCCTGACTCTTCTTGAAAATGGATAGGAGTCCCAGCATCCCTGTGGAAAGAGGAAAGGGACCCTGGGTCTCCCGCCTCACGTGGAGACGCGTCCGAATTGCCATGCCAAGACTCGAGGAGAATCCCGAGGTGTCCCTCGCACCTAGGCAGGAGTCCTGACGTCGCTGAACAAACACGTGTCTGGAATGGCCCTACCCGTCGTAACTCGAGAATATACCCCAGGTTCCGGTCGCAACTCGAGAAAAACCATGAGACTTCCCCCTCGCCGCGAGATGAGGCCCGATTCCCCTGCACTGCCTGCAAAGCAATTCCGTGTTCCACATCAAACGTGAAAGGAGACTTGATTTCCTTGATGGCACTCCAGAGAAAACCCAAGATCACTGTCTCATGTCTAGAGGGATCCTGAGGTCACTGGAGCAACACGAAAGGGCTCCGTGGACCCCAAATCAACTCGAGATGAGAGCTTAGTCCCTGGCTTCGACTCAAGAGGAATACCAACTTTCCAGAAGCCCCTCAAGAGGAGGCTTCTCTCAGCTACAGGTATGTGAGAGGGACCCTGAGTTTGTGGCCTCAAGTGGAATGGACACAGAGATGCTCTGACTCGAAGTAAGGCCGGATATCCCTGCAGTGAATTGAATGCAGCCTCGTCTTGCATCTCCCAAGACGAAGGGATGTCTGAATCCCCTGTGGAGACGACAGAGAAAGACCTAGTCCTCCACCTCATCGCGACAGGAGGCCTCACATCCTTTCAAAACTCGAGAGATCCGCGGAGATGAATGCTTCCAAAGGAAACGATGCCTGACTCCTCTTGAAAATGGATAGGAGTCCCAGGATCCCTGTGGCACGTGGAAAGGGACCCTGGGTCTCCCGCCTCACATGGAGACGCGTCCCAATTGCCATGCCAAGAATCGAGGAGAATCCCGAGGTGTCCCTCGCACCTAGGCAGGAGTCCTGACGTCGCTGAACAAACACGTGTCTGGAAGGGCCCTCCCCGTAGTAACTTTAGAATGTACCTCAGGTTCCGGCCGCAACTCGAGAAAAACCATGAGACTTCCCCCTCGCCGCGAGATGAGGCCCGATTCCCCTGCACTGCGTGCAGAGCAATTCCATGTTCCACATCAAACGTGAAAGGAGCCTTGATTTCCTTGATGGCACTCCAGAGAAAACCCAAGATCACTGTCTCAAGTCTAGAGCGATCATGAGGTCACTGGAGCAACATGAAAGGGCTCCGTGCACCCCAAATCAACTCAAGATGAGAGCTTAGTCCCTGGCTTCGACTGAAGAGGAATACTAACTTTCCACAAGCACCTCAAGAGGAGGCTTCTCTCAGGTACAGCTACGTGAGAGGGACCCTGAGTTTGGGGCCTCAAGTGGAATGGACACCGAGATTCTCTGACTCGAATTAAGGCAGGATATCCCTTCAGTGAATTGAATGCAGGCTCGTCTTGCATCTCCCAAGACGAAGGGATGTCTGAATCCCCTGTGGAGACCACAGAGAAAGACCTAGCCCTCAGCCTCAACACGACCGGAGGCCTCACATCCTTTGAAAACTCGAGAGGTCCGCGGAGATCAATGCTTCCAAAGGAGACGGTGCCTGACTCCTCTTGAAAATGGATAGGAGTCCCAGGATCCCTGTGGCACGTGGAAAGGGACCCTCGGTCTCCCGCCTCACGTGGAGACGCGTCCCAATTGCCATGCCAAGACTCGAGGAGAATCCCGAGGTGTCCCTCGCACCTAGGCAGGAGTCCTGACGTCGCTGAACAAACACGTGTCTGGAAGGGCCCTTCCCTTCTAACTCGAGTATATACCCCAGGGTCCGTCCGCAACTCAAGAAAAACCATGAGACTTCCCATTCGCCCCGAGATGAGGCCCGATTCCCTTGCACTGGGTGCAGAGCAATACCGTGTTCCACATCAAACGTGAAAGGAGCCTTGATTTCCTTGATGGCACTCCAGAGAAAACCCTAGATCACTGTCTCAATTCTAGAGGGATCCTGAGGTCACTGGAGCAACACGAAAGAGCTGCGTGGACCCCAAATCAACTCGAGATGAGAGCTTAGTCCCTGGCGTCGACTCAAGAGGAATACTAACTTTCCACAAGCACCTCAAGAGGAGGCTTCTCTCAGCTACAGGTATGTGAGAGGGACCCTGAGTTTATGGCCTCAAGTGGAATGGACACCGAGATGCTCTGACTCGAAGTAAGGCCGGATATCCCTGCAGTGAATTGAATGCAGGCTCGTCTTGCATCTCCCAAGATGAATGGATGTCTGAATCCCCTGTGGAGAACACAGAGAAAGACCTAGTTCTCCGCCTCATCGCGACGGGAGGCCTCACATCCTTTGAAAACTCGAGAGGTCTGCGGAGATCAATGCTTCCGAAGGAGACGATGCCTGTCTCCTCTTGAAAATGCATAGGAGTCCCAGGATCCCTGTGGCACGTGGAAAGGGATGCTGGGTCTCCCGCCTCACGTGGAGATGCGTCCCAATTGCCATGCCAAGACTCGAGGAGAATCCCGAGGTGTCCCTCGCCCCTAGGCAGGAGTCATGACGTCGCTGAACAAACACGTGTCTGGAAGGGCCCTCCCCGTCGTAATTCGAGAATATACCCCAGGTTCCGGCCGCAACTAGAGAAAAATCATGAGACTTCCCCCTCGGCGCAACATGAGGCCCGATTCCCCTGCACTGCGTGCAGAGCAATTCCGTGTTCCACATCAAACCTGAAAGGAGCCTTGATTTCCTTGATGGCACTCCAGAGGAAACCCAAGATCACTGGCTCTAGTCTAGAGGGATCCTGAGGTCACTGTAGCAACACGAAAGGGCTCCGTGGACCCCAAATAAACTCGAGATGAGAGCTTAGTCCCTGGCTTCGACTCAAGAGGAATACCAACTTTCCACAAGCACCTCAAGAGGAGGCTTCTTTCAGCTACAGGTAGGTGAGAGGGACCCTGAGTTTGTGGCCTCAAGTGGAATGGACACCGAGATGCTCTGTCTCAAAGTAAGGCCGGATATCCCTGCAGTGAATTGAATGCAGGCTCGTCTTCCATCTCCCAAGACGAAGGGTTGTCTGAATCCCCTGTGGAGACCACAGAGAAAGACCTAGTCCTCCGCCTCAACGCGACCGGAGGCCTGACATCCTTTGAAAACTCGAGAGGTCCGCGGAGATCAATGCTTCCAAAGGAGACAATGCCTGGCGCCTCTTGAAAATAGATAGGAGTCCCAGGATCCCTGTGGCACGTGGAAAGGTACCCTGTTTCTCCCGCCTCACGTGGAGACGCGTCCCAATTGCCATGCCAAGACTCGAGGAGAATCCCGAGGTTTCCCTCGCACCTAGGCAGGAGTCCTGACGTCGCTGAACAAACACGTGTCTGGAAGGGCTCTCCCCGTCGTAACCCGAGAATATACCCCAGGTTCCGGCCGCAACTCGAGAAAAACCATGAGACTTCCCCGTCGCCGCGAGATGTGGCCCGATTCCCCTGCACAGCGTGCAGAGCAATTCCGTGTTCCACATCAAACGTGAAAGGAGCCTTGATTTCCTTGATGGCACTCCAGAGAAAACCCAAGATCACTGTCTCAATTCTAGAGGGATCCTGAGGTCACTGGAGCAACAGGAAAGGGCTCCGTGGACCCCAAATCAACTCGAGATGAGAGCTTAGTCCCTGGCTTCGACTCAAGGGTCATACCAACTTTCCACAAGCACCTCAAGAGGAGGCTTCTCTCAGCTACAAGTATGTGAGAGGGACCCTTAGTGTGTGGCCTCAAGTGGAATGGACACAGAGATGCTCTGACTCGAAGTAATGCCGGATATCCCTGCAGTGAATTGAATGCAGGCTCGCCTTGCATCTCCCAAGACGAAGGGATGTCTGAATCCCTTGTGGAGACCACAGAGAAAGACCTAGTTCTCCGCCTCATCGAGACCGGAGGCCTCACATACTTTGAAAACTCGAGAGCTCCGTGGAGATCATTGCTTCCAAAGAGACGATGCCTGACTCCCCTCGAAAATGGATAGGAGTCCCAGGATCACTGTGGCACGTGAAAAGTGAACCTGGGTCTCCCGCCTCATGAAAGACGCGTCCCAAATGCCATGTCAAGACTTTAGGAGAATCCGAAGGTGTCCCTCGCACCTATCACGTGTCTGGAAGGGTCCTCCATGTCGTAACTCGAGAATATACTCCAGGTTCCGCCGCAACTCGAGAAAAACCATGAGACTTCCCCCTCGCCGCGAGATGAGGCCCGATTCCCCTGCACTGCGTGCAGAGCAATTCCGTGTTCCACATCAGACGTGAAAGGAGCCTTGATTTCCTTGGTGGCACTCCAGAGAAAACCCAAGATCACTGTCTCAAGTCTAGAGGGATCCTGAGATCACTGGAGCAACACCAAAGGTCTGGGTGGACCCCAAATCAACTCGAGATGAGAGCTTACTCCCTGGCTTCGACTCAAGAGGAATACCAACTTTCCACAAGCACCTCAAGAGGAGGCTTCTCTCAGCTACAGGTATGTGAGAGGGACCCTGAATGTGTGGCCTCAAGTGGAATGTACACCGAGATGCTCTGACTCGAAGTAAGGCCGGATATCCCTTCAGTGAATTGAATGCCGGCTGGTCTTCAATCTCCCAAGTCGAAGGGATGTCTGAATCCCCTGTGGAGACCACAGAGAAAGACCTAGTTCTCCGCCTCATCGCGAACGGAGGCCTCACATCCTTTGAAAACTCAAGAGGTCCGCGGAGATCAATGCTTCCAAAGGAGACGATGCCTGACTCCTCTTGAAAATAGTTAGGAGTCCCAGGATCTGTGTGGCACGTGGAAAGGGACACTGGGTCTCCCGACTCACGTGGAGAGGCGTCCCAATTGCCATGCCAAGACTCGAGTAGAATCCCGAAGTGTCCCTCCCACCTAGGCAGGAGTCCTGACATCGCTGAACAAACACGTGTCTGGAAGGGCCCTCCCTATCGTAACTCGAGAATATACCTCAGGTTCCGGCCGCAACTCGAGAAAAACCATGAGACTTCACACTCGCCGAGAGATGAGGCCCGATTCCCCTGCACTGCGTGCAGAGCAATTCCGTGTTCCACATCAGACGTGAAAGGAGCCTTGATTTCCTTGATGGCACTCCAGAGAAAACCCAAGATCACTGTCTCAAGTCTAGAGGGATCCTGAGGTCACTGGAGCAACACGAAAGGGCTATGTGGACCCCAAATCAACTCGAGATGAGAGCTTAGTCCCTGTCTTCGACTCAAGAGGAATACCAACTTTCCACAAGCACCTCAAGAGGAGGCTTCTCTCAGCTACAAGTATGTGAGCGGGACCCTGAGTTAGTGGCCTCAAGTGGAATGGACACCGAGATGCTCTGACTCGAAGTAAGGCCTGATTTCCCTGCAGTGAATTGAATGCAGGCTCATCTTGCATCTCCCAAGACGAAGGGATGTCTGAATCCCCTGTGGAGACCACAGAGAAAGACCTAGTTCTCTGCTTCATCACGAGCAGAGGCCTCACATCCTTTGAAAACTCGAGAGGTCCGCGGAGATCAATGCTTCCAAAGGAGCCGATGCCTGTCTCCTCTTGAAAATGGATAGGAGTCCCAGGATCCCTGTGGCACGTGGAAAGGGACCCTGGGTCTCCCGCCACACGTGGAGACGAGTCCCAATTGTCATGCCAAGACTCGAGGAGAATCCCGAGTTGTCCCTCACACCTAGGCAGGAGTCCTGACGTCGCTGAACAAACACGTGTCTGGAAGGGCCCTCCCCGTCGTAACTCGAGAATATACCCCAGGTTCCGGCCGCAACTCGAGAATAACCATGAGACTTCCCACTCGCCGTGAGATGAGGCCCGATTCCCCTGCACTGCGTGCAGAGCAATTCCGTGTTCCACATCAAACCTGAAAGGAGCCTTGATTTCCTTGATGGCACTCCAGAGGAAACCCAAGATCACTGGCTCTAGTCTAGAGGGATCCTGAGGTCACTGTAGCAACACGAAAGGGCTCCGTGGACCCCAAATCAACTCGAGATGAGAGCTTAGTCCCTGGCTTCGACTCAAGAGGAATACCAACTTTCCACAAGCACCTCAAGAGCAGGCTTCTCTCAGCTACAGGTAGGTGAGAGGGACCCTGAGTTTGTGGCCTCAAGTGGAATGGACACCGAGATGCTCTGACTCGAAGTAAGGCCAGATATCCCTGCAGTGTATTGAATGCAGGCTCGTATTGCATCTCCCAAGACGAAGTGATATCTGAATCCCCTGTGGAGAACACAGAGAAAGACCTAGTTCTCCGCCTCATCGCGACCGGAGGCCTCACATCCTTTGAAAACTCAAGAGGTCCGTGGAGATCAATGCTTCCAAAGGAGACGATGCCTGACGCTTCTTGAAAATGGATAGGAGTCTCAGGATCCCTTTGGCACGTGGAAAGAGACACTGGGTCTTCCGCCTCACGTGGAGACCTGTCCCAATTGCCATGCCAAGACTCGACGAGTATCCCGAGGTGTCCCTCGCACCTAGGAAGGAGTCCTGACTTCGCTGAACAAACACGTGTCTGGAAGGGCCCTCCCCGTAGTAACTTTAGAGTGTACCCCAGGTTCCGGCCGCAACTCGAGATAAACCATGAGACTTGCCCCTCGCCACGAGATGAGGCCCGATTCCCCAGCACAGTGTGCAGAGCAATTCCGTGTTCCACATCAAACGTGAAAGGAGCCTTGATTTCCTTGATGGCACTCCAGAGAAAACCCTAGATCACTGTCTCAATTCTAGAGGGATCCTGAGGTCACTGGAGCAACACGAAAGAGCTGCGTGGACCCCAAATCAACTCGAGATGAGAGCTTAGTCCCTGGCGTCGACTCAAGAGGAATACCAACTTTCCACAAGCACCTCAAGAGGAGGCTTCTCTCAGCTACAGGTATGTGAGAGGGACCCTGAGTTTATGGCCTCAAGTGGAATGGACACCGAGATGCTCTGACTCGAAGTAAGGCCGGATATCCCTGCAGTGAATTGAATGCAGGCTCGTCTTGCATCTCCCAAGATGAATGGATGTCTGAATCCCCTGTGGAGAACACAGAGAAAGACCTAGTTCTCCGCCTCATCGCGACGGGAGGCCTCACATCCTTTGAAAACTCGAGAGGACTGCGGAGATCAATGCTTCCGAAGGAGACGATGCCTGTCTCCTCTTGAAAATGCATAGGAGTCCCAGGATCCCTGTGGCACGTGGAAAGGGACGCTGGGTCTCCCGCCTCACCTGGAGATGCGTCCCAATTGCCATGCCAAGACTCGAGGAGAATCCCGAGGTGTCCCTCGCCCCTAGGCAGGAGTCATGACGTCGCTGAAGAAACACGTGTCTGGAAGGGCCCTCCCCGTCGTAATTCGAGAATATACCCCAGGTTCCGGCCGCAACTAGAGAAAAATCATGAGACTTCCCCCTCGGCGCAACATGAGGCCCGATTCCCCTGCACTGTGTGCAGAGCAATTCCGTGTTCCACATCAAACGTGAAAGGAGCCTTGATTTCCTTGATGGCACTCCAGACAAAACCCAAGATCACTGTCTCAAGTCTAGAGGGATACTGAGGTCACTGTAGCAACAAGAAAGGGCTCTGTGGACCACAAATTAACTCGAGATGAGAGCTTAGTCCCTGGCTTCGACTCAAGAGGAATACCAACTTTCCACAAGCCCCTCAAGAGGAGGCTTCTCTCAGCTACAGGTATCTGAGAGGGACCCTGAATTTGTGGCCTCAAGTGGAATGGACACTGACATGCTCTGACTCAAAGTAAGGCCGGATATCCCAACAGTGAATTGAATGCAGGCTCGTCTTGGATCTCCCAAGACGAAGGGATGTCTGAATCCCCTGTGGAGACCACAGAGAAAGACCTAGTTCTCTGCTTCATCACGAGCAGAGGCCTCACATCCTTTGAAAACTCAAGAGGTCCGCGGAGATCAATGCTTCCAATGGAGCCGATGCCTGACTCCTCTTGAAAATGGATAGGAGTCCCAGGATCCCTGTGGCACGTGGAAAGGGACCCTGGGTCTCCCGCCACACGTGGAGACGAGTCCCAATTGTCATGCCAAGACTCGTGGAGAATCCCGAGTTGTCCCTCGCGCCTAGGCAGGAGTCATGACGTCGCTGAACAAACACGTGTCTGGAAGGGCCCTCCCCGTCGTAACTCGAGAATATACCCCAGGTTCCGGCCGCAACTCGAGAATAACCATGAGACTTCCCCCTCGCCGCGAGATGAGGCCCGATTCTCCTGCACTGCGTGCAGAGCAATTCCGTGTTCCACATCAAACCTGAAAGGAGCCTTGATTTCCTTGATGGCACTCCAGAGGAAACCCAAGATCACTGGCTCTAGTCTAGAGGGATCCTGAGGTCACTGTAGCAACACGAAAGGGCTCCGTGGACCCCAAATCAACTCGAGATGAGAGCTTAGTCCCTGGCTTCGACTCAAGAGGAATACCAACTTTCCACAAGCACCTCAAGAGGAGGCTTCTTTCAGCTACAGGTAGGTGAGAGGGACCCTGAGTTTGTGGCCTCAAGTGGAATGGACACCGAGATGCTCTGTCTCAAAGTAAGGCCGGATATCCCTGCAGTGAATTGAATGCAGGCTCGTCTTCCATCTCCCAAGACGAAGGGTTGTCTGAATCCCCTGTGGAGACCACAGAGAAAGACCTAGTCCTCCGCCTCAACGCGACCGGAGGCCTGACATCCTTTGAAAACTCGAGAGGTCCGCGGAGATCAATGCTTCCAAAGGAGACAATGCCTGGCGCCTCTTGAAAATAGATAGGAGTCCCAGGATCCCTGTGGCACGTGGAAAGGTACCCTGTTTCTCCCGCCTCACGTGGAGACGCGTCCCAATTGCCATGCCAAGACTCGAGGAGAATCCCGAGGTTTCCCTCGCACCTAGGCAGGAGTCCTGACGTCGCTGAACAAACACGTGTCTGGAAGGGCTCTCCCCGTCGTAACCCGAGAATATACCCCAGGTTCCGGCCGCAACTCGAGAAAAACCATGAGACTTCCCCGTCGCCGCGAGATGTGGCCCGATTCCCCTGCACAGCGTGCAGAGCAATTCCGTGTTCCACATCAAACGTGAAAGGAGCCTTGATTTCCTTGATGGCACTCCAGAGAAAACCCAAGATCACTGTCTCAATTCTAGAGGGATCCTGAGGTCACTGGGGCAACAGGAAAGGGCTCCGTGGACCCCAAATCAACTCGAGATGAGAGCTTAGTCCCTGGCTTCGACTCAAGGGTCATACCAACTTTCCACAAGCACCTCAAGAGGAGGCTTCTCTCAGCTACAAGTATGTGAGAGGGACCCTGAGTGTGTGGCCTCAAGTGGAATGGACACAGAGATGCTCTGACTCGAAGTAATGCCGGATATCCCTGCAGTGAATTGAATGCAGGCTCGCCTTGCATCTCCCAAGACGAAGGGATGTCTGAATCCCTTGTGGAGACCACAGAGAAAGACCTAGTTCTCCGCCTCATCGAGACCGGAGGCCTCACATACTTTGAAAACTCGAGAGCTCCGTGGAGATCATTGCTTCCAAAGAGACGATGCCTGACTCCCCTCGAAAATGGATAGGAGTCCCAGGATCACTGTGGCACGTGAAAAGTGAACCTGGGTCTCCCGCCTCATGAAAGACGCGTCCCAAATGCCATGTCAAGACTTTAGGAGAATCCGAAGGTGCCCCTCGCACCTATCACGTGTCTGGAAGGGTCCTCCATGTCGTAACTCGAGAATATACTCCAGGTTCCCGCCGCAACTCGAGAAAAACCATGAGACTTCCCCCTCGCCGCGAGATGAGGCCCGATTCCCCTGCACTGCGTGCAGAGCAATTCCGTGTTCCACATCAGACGTGAAAGGAGCCTTGATTTCCTTGGTGGCACTCCAGAGAAAACCCAAGATCACTGTCTCAAGTCTAGAGGGATCCTGAGATCACTGGAGCAACACCAAAGGTCTGGGTGGACCCCAAATCAACTCGAGATGAGAGCTTACTCCCTGGCTTCAACTCAAGAGGAATACCAACTTTCCACAAGCACCTCAAGAGGAGGCTTCTCTCAGCTACAGGTATGTGAGAGGGACCCTGAATGTGTGGCCTCAAGTGGAATGTACACCGAGATGCTCTGACTCGAAGTAAGGCCGGATATCCCTTCAGTGAATTGAATGCCAGCTGGTCTTGAATCTCCCAAGTCGAAGGGATGTCTGAATCCCCTGTGGAGACCACAGAGAAAGACCTAGTTCTCCGCCTCATCGCGAACGGAGGCCTCACATCCTTTGAAAACTCAAGAGGTCCGCGGAGATCAATGCTTCCAAAGGAGACGATGCCTGACTCCTCTTGAAAATAGTTAGGAGTCCCAGGATCTGTGTGGCACGTGGAAAGGGACACTGGGTCTCCCGACTCACGTGGAGAGGCGTCCCAATTGCCATGCCAAGACTCGAGTAGAATCCCGAAGTGTCCCTCCCACCTAGGCAGGAGTCCTGACATCGCTGAACAAACACGTATCTGGAAGGGCCCTCCTTATCGTAACTCGAGAATATACCTCAGGTTCCGGCCGCAACTCGAGAAAAACCATGAGACTTCACACTCGCCGAGAGATGAGGCCCGATTCCCCTGCACTGCGTGCAGAGCAATTCCGTGTTCCACATCAGACGTGAAAGGAGCCTTGATTTCCTTGATGGCACTCCAGAGAAAACCCAAGATCACTGTCTCAAGTCTAGAGGGATCCTGAGGTCACTGGAGCAACACGAAAGGGCTATGTGGACCCCAAATCAACTCGAGATGAGAGCTTAGTCCCTGTCTTCGACTCAAGAGGAATACCAACTTTCCACAAGCACCTCAAGAGGAGGCTTCTCTCAGCTACAAGTATGTGAGCGGGACCCTGAGTTAGTGGCCTCAAGTGGAATGGACACCGAGATGCTCTGACTCGAAGTAAGGCCGGATTTCCCTGCAGTGAATTGAATGCAGGCTCATCTTGCATCTCCCAAGACGAAGGGATGTCTGAATCCCCTGTGGAGACCACAGAGAAAGACCTAGTTCTCTGCTTCATCACGAGCAGAGGCCTCACATCCTTTGAAAACTCGAGAGGTCCGCGGAGATCAATGCTTCCAAAGGAGCCGATGCCTGTCTCCTCTTGAAAATGGATAGGAGTCCCAGGATCCCTGTGGCACGTGGAAAGGGACCCTGGGTCTCCCGCCACACGTGGAGACGAGTCCCAATTGTCATGCCAAGACTCGAGGAGAATCCCGAGTTGTCCCTCGCACCTAGGCAGGAGTCCTGACGTCGCTGAACAAACACGTGTCTGGAAGGGCCCTCCCCGTCGTAACTCGAGAATATACCCCAGGTTCCGGCCGCAACTCGAGAATAACCATGAGACTTCCCACTCGCCGTGAGATGAGGCCCGATTCCCCTGCACTGCGTGCAGAGCAATTCCGTGTTCCACATCAAACCTGAAAGGAGCCTTGATTTCCTTGATGGCACTCCAGAGGAAACCCAAGATCACTGGCTCTAGTCTAGAGGGATCCTGAGGTCACTGTAGCAACACGAAAGGGCTCCGTGGACCCCAAATCAACTCGAGATGAGAGCTTAGTCCCTGGCTTCGACTCAAGAGGAATACCAACTTTCCACAAGCACCTCAAGAGCAGGCTTCTCTCAGCTACAGGTAGGTGAGAGGGACCCTGAGTTTGTGGCCTCAAGTGGAATGGACACCGAGATGCTCTGTCTCAAAGTAAGGCCGGATATCCCTGCAGTGAATTGAATGCAGGCTCGTCTTCCATCTCCCAAGACGAAGGGTTGTCTGAATCCCCTGTGGAGACCACAGAGAAAGACCTAGTCCTCCGCCTCAACGCGACCGGAGGCCTGACATCCTTTGAAAACTCGAGAGGTCCGCGGAGATCAATGCTTCCAAAGGAGACAATGCCTGGCGCCTCTTGAAAATAGATAGGAGTCCCAGGATCCCTGTGGCACGTGGAAAGGTACCCTGTTTCTCCCGCCTCACGTGGAGACGCGTCCCAATTGCCATGCCAAGACTCGAGGAGAATCCCGACGTTTCCCTCGCACCTAGGCAGGAGTCCTGACGTCGCTGAACAAACACGTGTCTGGAAGGGCTCTCCCCGTCGTAACTCGAGAATATACCCCAGGTTCCGGCCGCAACTCGAGAAAAACCATGAGACTTCCCCGTCGCCGCGAGATGTGGCCCGATTCCCCTGCACAGCGTGCAGAGCAATTCCGTGTTCCACATCAGACGTGAAAGGAGCCTTGATTTCCTTGATGGCACTCCAGAGAAAACCCAAGATCACTGTCTCAATTCTAGAGGGATACTGAGGTCACTGGAGCAACACGAAAGGGCTACGTGGACCCCAAATCAACTCGAGATGAGAGCTTAGTCCCTGGCTTCGACTCAAGAGTCATACCAACTTTCCACAAGCACCTCAAGAGGAGGCTTCTCTCAGCTACAAGTATGTGAGAGGGACCCTGAGTTTGTGGCCTCAAGTGGAATGGACACGGAGATGCTCTGACTCGAAGTAAGGCCGGATATCCCTGCAGTGAATTGAATGCAGGCTCGCCTTGCATCTCCCAAGACGAAGGGATGTCTGAATCCCCTGTGGAGACCACAGAGAAATACCTAGTTCTCCGCCTCATCGCGACCGGAGGCCTCGTATCCTTTGAAAACTGGAGAGGTCCGCGGAGATCAATGCTTCCAAAGGAGACGATGCCTGACTCCTCTTGAAAATGGATAGGAGTCCCAGGATCCCTGTGGCACGTGGAAAGGGACCCTGGGTCTCCCGCCTCACGTGGAGACGCGTCCCAATTGCCATGCCAAGACTCGAGGAGAATCCCGAGGTGTCCCTCGCACCTAGGCAGCAGTCTTGACTTCACTGAACAAACACGTGTCTGGAAGGGCCCTCCCCGTCGTAACTCGAGAATATTCCCCAGTTTCTGGCCGCAACTCGAGAAAAACCATGAGACTTCCCCCTCGCCGCGAGATGAGGCCTGATTCGCCTGCACTGCGTGCAGAGCAATTCCGTGTTCCACATCTAACGTGAAAGGAGCCTTGATTTCCTTGATGGCACTCCAGAGAAAACCCAAGATCACTGTCTCAAGTCTAGAGGGATCCTGAGGTCACTGGAGCAACACGAAAGGTCTACGTGGACCCCAAATCAACTCGAGATGAGAGCTTAGTCCCTGGCTTCGACTCAAGAGGAATACCAACATTCCACAAGCACCTCAAGAGGAGGCTTCTCTCAGCTCCAGGTATGTGAGAGGGACCCTGAGTTTGTGGCCTCAAGTGGAATGGACACCGAGATGATCTGACGCGACGTAAGGCCGGATATCCCTGCAGTGAATTGAATGCAGGCTCGTCTTGCATCTCCCAAGACGACGGGATGTCTGATTCCCCTGTGGAGACCACAGAGAAAGACCTAGTCCTCCGCCTAATCGCGACCGGAGGCCTCACATCCTTTGAAAACTCGAGAGGTCTGCGGAGATCAATGCTTCCAAAGGAGACGATGCCTGACTCCTCTTGAAAATGGATAGGAGTCCCAGGATCCCTGTGGCCCGTGGAAAGGGACCCTGGGTCTCCCCCCTCACGTGGAGACGCGTCCCAATTGCCATGCCAAGACTCGAGGAGAATCCCGAGGTGTCCCTCGAACCTAGGCAGGAGTCCTGACGTCGCTGAACAAACACGTGTCTGGAAGGGCCCTCCCCGTCGTAACTCGAGAATATACCCCAGGTTCCGGCCGCAACTCGAGAATAACCATGAGACTTCCCACTCGCCGTGAGATGAGGCCCGATTCCCCTGCACTGCGTGCAGAGCAATTCCGTGTTCCACATCAAACCTGAAAGGAGCCTTGATTTCCTTGATGGCACTCCAGAGGAAACCCAAGATCACTGGCTCTAGTCTAGAGGGATCCTGAGGTCACTGTAGCAACACGAAAGGGCTCCGTGGACCCCAAATCAACTCGAGATGAGAGCTTAGTCCCTGGCTTCGACTCAAGAGGAATACCAACTTTCCACAAGCACCTCAAGAGCAGGCTTCTCTCAGCTACAGGTAGGTGAGAGGGACCCTGAGTTTGTGGCCTCAAGTGGAATGGACACCGAGATGCTCTGTCTCAAAGTAAGGCCGGATATCCCTGCAGTGAATTGAATGCAGGCTCGTCTTCCATCTCCCAAGACGAAGGGTTGTCTGAATCCCCTGTGGAGACCACAGAGAAAGACCTAGTCCTCCGCCTCAACGCGACCGGAGGCCTGACATCCTTTGAAAACTCGAGAGGTCCGCGGAGATCAATGCTTCCAAAGGAGACAATGCCTGGCGCCTCTTGAAAATAGATAGGAGTCCCAGGATCCCTGTGGCACGTGGAAAGGGACCCTGGGTCTCCCGCCTCACGTGGAGACGCGTCCCAATTGCCATGCCAAGACTCGAGGAGAATCCCGACGTTTCCCTCGCACCTAGGCAGGAGTCCTGACGTCGCTGAACAAACACGTGTCTGGAAGGGCTCTCCCCGTCGTAACTCGAGAATATACCCCAGGTTCCGGCCGCAACTCGAGAAAAACCATGAGACTTCCCCGTCGCCGCGAGATGTGGCCCGATTCCCCTGCACAGCGTGCAGAGCAATTCCGTGTTCCACATCAAACGTGAAAGGAGCCTTGATTTCCTTGATGGCACTCCAGAGAAAACCCAAGATCACCGTCTCAATTCTAGAGGGATACTGAGGTCACTGGAGCAACACGAAAGGGCTACGTGGACCCCAAATCAACTCGAGATGAGAGCTTAGTCCCTGGCTTCGACTCAAGAGTCATACCAACTTTCCACAAGCACCTCAAGAGGAGGCTTCTCTCAGCTACAAGTATGTGAGAGGGACCCTGAGTTTGTGGCCTCAAGTGGAATGGACACGGAGATGCTCTGACTCGAAGTAAGGCCGGATATCCCTGCAGTGAATTGAATGCAGGCTCGCCTTGCATCTCCCAAGACGAAGGGATGTCTGAATCCCCTGTGGAGACCACAGAGAAAGACCTAGTTCTCCGCCTCATCGCGACCGGAGGCCTCGTATCCTTTGAAAACTCGAGAGGTACGCGGAGATCAATGCTTCCAAAGGAGACGATGCCTGACTCCTCTTGAAAATGGATAGGAGTCCCAGGATCCCTGTGGCACGTGGAAAGGGACCCTGGGTCTCCCGCCTCACGTGGAGACGCGTCCCAATTGCCATGCCAAGACTCGAGGAGAATCCCGAGGTGTCCCTAGCACCTAGGCAGCAGTCTTGACTTCACTGAACAAACACGTGTCTGGAAGGGCCCTCCCCGTCGTAACTCGAGAATATACCCCAGTTTCTGGCCGCAACTCGAGAAAAACCATGAGACTTCCCCCTCGCCGCGAGATGAGGCCTGATTCGCCTGCACTGCGTGCAGAGCAATTCCGTGTTCCACATCAAACGTGAAAGGAGCCTTGATTTCCTTGATGGCACTCCAGAGAAAACCGAAGATCACTGTCTCAAGTCTAGAGGGATCCTGAGGTCACTGGAGCAACACGAAAGGTCTACGTGGACCCCAAATCAACTCGAGATGAGAGCTTAGTCCCTGGCTTCGACTCAAGAGGAATACCAACATTCCACAAGCACCTCAAGAGGAGGCTTCTCTCAGCTCCAGGTATGTGAGAGGGACCCTGAGTTTGTGGCCTCAAGTGGAATGGACACCGAGATGCTCTGACTCGAAGTAAGGCCGGATATCCCTGCAGTGAATTGAATTCAGGCTCGTCTTGCATCTCCCAAGACGAAGGGATGTCTGATTCCCCTGTGGAGACCACAGAGAAAGACCTAGTTCTCCGCATCATCGCGATCGGAGGCCTCACATCCTTTGAAAACTCGAGAGGTCCGCGGAGATCAATGCTTCCAAAGGAGACGATGCCTGACTCCTCTTGAAAATGGATAGGAGTCCCAGGATCCCTGTCGCACGTGGAAAGGGACACTGTGTCTCCCGCCTCACGTGGAGACGCGTCCCAATTGCCATGCCAAGACTCGAGGAGAATCCCGAGGTGTCCCTCACACCTAGGCAGGAGTCCTGACGTCGCTGAACGAACACGTGTCTGGAAGGGCCCTCCCCGTCGTAACTCGAGAATATACCCCAGGTTCCGGCCGCAACTCGAGAAAAACCATGAGACTTCTCCCTCGCCGCGAGATGAGGCCCGATTCCCCTGCACTGCGTGCAGAGCAATTCCGTGTTCCACATGAAACGTGAAAGGAGCCTTGATTTCCTTGATGGCACTCCAGAGAAAACCCAAGATCACTGTCTCAAGTCTAGAGGCATCCTGAAGTCACTGGAGCAACACGAAAGGGCTCCCTGGACCCCAAATCACCTCGAGATGAGAGCTTAGTCCTTGGCTTCGACTCAAGAGGACTACCAACTTTCCACAAGCACCTTAAGAGGAGGCTTCTCTAAGCTACAGGTATGTGCGAGGGACCCTGAATTTGTGGCCTCAAGTGGAATGGACACCGAAATGCTCTGACTCGAAGTAAGGCCGGATATCCCTGCAGTGAATTGAATGCAGGCTCGTCTTGCATCTCCCAAGACGACGGGATGTCTGAATCCTCTGTGGAGACCACAGAGAAAGACCTAGTCCTCCGCCTCATCGCGACCGGAGGCCTCACATCCTTTGAAAACTCGAGAGGTCTGCGGAGATCAATGCTTCCAAAGGAGACGATGCCTGACTCCTCTTGAAAATGGATAGGAATCCCAGGATCCCTGTGGCCCGTGGAAAGGGACCCTGGGTTTCCCGCCTCACGTGGAGACGCGTCCCAATTGCCATGCCAAGACTCGAGGAGAATCCCGAGGTGTCCCTCGAACCTAGGCAGGAGTCCTGACGTCGCTGAACAAACACGTGTCTGGAAGGGCCCTCCCCGTCGTAACTCGAGAATATACCCCAGGTTCCGGCCGCAACTCGAGAATAACCATGAGACTTCCCACTCGCCGTGAGATGAGGCCCGATTCCCCTGCACTGCGTGCAGAGCAATTCCGTGTTCCACATCAAACCTGAAAGGAGCCTTGATTTCCTTGATGGCACTCCAGAGGAAACCCAAGATCACTGGCTCTAGTCTAGAGGGATCCTGAGGTCACTGTAGCAACACGAAAGGGCTCCGTGGACCCCAAATCAACTCGAGATGAGAGCTTAGTCCCTGGCTTCGACTCAAGAGGAATACCAACTTTCCACAAGCACCTCAAGAGCAGGCTTCTCTCAGCTACAGGTAGGTGAGAGGGACCCTGAGTTTGTGGCCTCAAGTGGAATGGACACCGAGATGCTCTGTCTCAAAGTAAGGCCGGATATCCCTGCAGTGAATTGAATGCAGGCTCGTCTTCCATCTCCCAAGACGAAGGGTTGTCTGAATCCCCTGTGGAGACCACAGAGAAAGACCTAGTCCTCCGCCTCAACGCGACCGGAGGCCTGACATCCTTTGAAAACTCGAGAGGTCCGCGGAGATCAATGCTTCCAAAGGAGACAATGCCTGGCGCCTCTTGAAAATAGATAGGAGTCCCAGGATCCCTGTGGCACGTGGAAAGGTACCCTGTTTCTCCCGCCTCACGTGGAGACGCGTCCCAATTGCCATGCCAAGACTCGAGGAGAATCCCGACGTTTCCCTCGCACCTAGGCAGGAGTCCTGACGTCGCTGAACAAACACGTGTCTGGAAGGGCTCTCCCCGTCGTAACTCGAGAATATACCCCAGGTTCCGGCCGCAACTCGAGAAAAACCATGAGACTTCCCCGTCGCCGCGAGATGTGGCCCGATTCCCCTGCACAGCGTGCAGAGCAATTCCATGTTAAACATCAAACGTGAAAGGAGCCTTGATTTCCTTGATGGCACTCCAGAGAAAACCCAAGATCACTGTCTCAATTCTAGAGGGATACTGAGGTCACTGGAGCAACACGAAAGGGCTCCGTGGACCCCAAATCAACTCGAGATGAGAGCTTAGGCCCTGGCTTCGACTCAAGAGTCATACCAACTTTCCACAAGCACCTCAAGAGGAGGCTTCTCTCAGCTACAAGTATGTGAGAGGGACCCTGAGTTTGTGGCCTCAAGTGAAATGGACACGGAGATGCTCTGACTCGAAGTAAGGCCGGATATCCCTGCAGTGAATTGAATGCAGGCTCGCCTTGCATCTCCCAAGACGAAGGGATGTCTGAATCCCCTGTGGAGACCACAGAGAAAGACCTAGTTCTCCGCCTCATCGAGACCGGAGGCCTCACATACTTTGAAAACTCGAGAGCTCCGTGGAGATCATTGCTTCCAAAGAGACGATGCCTGACTCCCCTCGAAAATGGATAGGAGTCCCAGGATCACTGTGGCACGTGAAAAGTGAACCTGGGTCTCCCGCCTCATGAAAGACGCGTCCCAAATGCCATGTCAAGACTTTAGGAGAATCCGAAGGTGCCCCTCGCACCTATCACGTGTCTGGAAGGGTCCTCCATGTCGTAACTCGAGAATATACTCCAGGTTCCCGCCGCAACTCGAGAAAAACCATGAGACTTCCCCCTCGCCGCGAGATGAGGCCCGATTCCCCTGCACTGCGTGCAGAGCAATTCCGTGTTCCACATCAGACGTGAAAGGAGCCTTGATTTCCTTGGTGGCACTCCAGAGAAAACCCAAGATCACTGTCTCAAGTCTAGAGGGATCCTGAGATCACTGGAGCAACACCAAAGGTCTGGGTGGACCCCAAATCAACTCGAGATGAGAGCTTACTCCCTGGCTTCAACTCAAGAGGAATACCAACTTTCCACAAGCACCTCAAGAGGAGGCTTCTCTCAGCTACAGGTATGTGAGAGGGACCCTGAATGTGTGGCCTCAAGTGGAATGTACACCGAGATGCTCTGACTCGAAGTAAGGCCGGATATCCCTTCAGTGAATTGAATGCCAGCTGGTCTTGAATCTCCCAAGTCGAAGGGATGTCTGAATCCCCTGTGGAGACCACAGAGAAAGACCTAGTTCTCCGCCTCATTGCGAACGGAGGCCTCACATCCTTTGAAAACTCAAGAGGTCCGCGGAGATCAATGCTTCCAAAGGAGACGATGCCTGACTCCTCTTGAAAATAGTTAGGAGTCCCAGGATCTGTGTGGCACGTGGAAAGGGACACTGGGTCTCCCGACTCACGTGGAGAGGCGTCCCAATTGCCATGCCAAGACTCGAGTAGAATCCCGAAGTGTCCCTCCCACCTAGGCAGGAGTCCTGACATCGCTGAACAAACACGTATCTGGAAGGGCCCTCCTTATCGTAACTCGAGAATATACCTCAGGTTCCGGCCGCAACTCGAGAAAAACCATGAGACTTCACACTCGCCGAGAGATGAGGCCCGATTCCCCTGCACTGCGTGCAGAGCAATTCCGTGTTCCACATCAGACGTGAAAGGAGCCTTGATTTCCTTGATGGCACTCCAGAGAAAACCCAAGATCACTGTCTCAAGTCTAGAGGGATCCTGAGGTCACTGGAGCAACACGAAAGGGCTATGTGGACCCCAAATCAACTCGAGATGAGAGCTTAGTCCCTGTCTTCGACTCAAGAGGAATACCAACTTTCCACAAGCACCTCAAGAGGAGGCTTCTCTCAGCTACAAGTATGTGAGCGGGACCCTGAGTTAGTGGCCTCAAGTGGAATGGACACCGAGATGCTCTGACTCGAAGTAAGGCCGGATTTCCCTGCAGTGAATTGAATGCAGGCTCATCTTGCATCTCCCAAGACGAAGGGATGTCTGAATCCCCTGTGGAGACCACAGAGAAAGACCTAGTTCTCTGCTTCATCACGAGCAGAGGCCTCACATCCTTTGAAAACTCGAGAGGTCCGCGGAGATCAATGCTTCCAAAGGAGCCGATGCCTGTCTCCTCTTGAAAATGGATAGGAGTCCCAGGATCCCTGTGGCACGTGGAAAGGGACCCTGGGTCTCCCGCCACACGTGGAGACGAGTCCCAATTGTCATGCCAAGACTCGAGGAGAATCCCGAGTTGTCCCTCGCACCTAGGCAGGAGTCCTGACGTCGCTGAACAAACACGTGTCTGGAAGGGCCCTCCCCGTCGTAACTCGAGAATATACCCCAGGTTCCGGCCGCAACTCGAGAATAACCATGAGACTTCCCACTCGCCGTGAGATGAGGCCCGATTCCCCTGCACTGCGTGCAGAGCAATTCCGTGTTCCACATCAAACCTGAAAGGAGCCTTGATTTCCTTGATGGCACTCCAGAGGAAACCCAAGATCACTGGCTCTAGTCTAGAGGGATCCTGAGGTCACTGTAGCAACACGAAAGGGCTCCGTGGACCCCAAATCAACTCGAGATGAGAGCTTAGTCCCTGGCTTCGACTCAAGAGGAATACCAACTTTCCACAAGCACCTCAAGAGCAGGCTTCTCTCAGCTACAGGTAGGTGAGAGGGACCCTGAGTTTGTGGCCTCAAGTGGAATGGACACCGAGATGCTCTGTCTCAAAGTAAGGCCGGATATCCCTGCAGTGAATTGAATGCAGGCTCGTCTTCCATCTCCCAAGACGAAGGGTTGTCTGAATCCCCTGTGGAGACCACAGAGAAAGACCTAGTCCTCCGCCTCAACGCGACCGGAGGCCTGACATCCTTTGAAAACTCGAGAGGTCCGCGGAGATCAATGCTTCCAAAGGAGACAATGCCTGGCGCCTCTTGAAAATAGATAGGAGTCCCAGGATCCCTGTGGCACGTGGAAAGGTACCCTGTTTCTCCCGCCTCACGTGGAGACGCGTCCCAATTGCCATGCCAAGACTCGAGGAGAATCCCGACGTTTCCCTCGCACCTAGGCAGGAGTCCTGACGTCGCTGAACAAACACGTGTCTGGAAGGGCTCTCCCCGTCGTAACTCGAGAATATACCCCAGGTTCCGGCCGCAACTCGAGAAAAACCATGAGACTTCCCCGTCGCCGCGAGATGTGGCCCGATTCCCCTGCACAGCGTGCAGAGCAATTCCGTGTTCCACATCAGACGTGAAAGGAGCCTTGATTTCCTTGATGGCACTCCAGAGAAAACCCAAGATCACTGTCTCAATTCTAGAGGGATACTGAGGTCACTGGAGCAACACGAAAGGGCTACGTGGACCCCAAATCAACTCGAGATGAGAGCTTAGTCCCTGGCTTCGACTCAAGAGTCATACCAACTTTCCACAAGCACCTCAAGAGGAGGCTTCTCTCAGCTACAAGTATGTGAGAGGGACCCTGAGTTTGTGGCCTCAAGTGGAATGGACACGGAGATGCTCTGACTCGAAGTAAGGCCGGATATCCCTGCAGTGAATTGAATGCAGGCTCGCCTTGAATCTCCCAAGACGAAGGGATGTCTGAATCCCCTGTGGAGACCACAGAGAAATACCTAGTTCTCCGCCTCATCGCGACCGGAGGCCTCGTATCCTTTGAAAACTGGAGAGGTCCGCGGAGATCAATGCTTCCAAAGGAGACGATGCCTGACTCCTCTTGAAAATGGATAGGAGTCCCAGGATCCCTGTGGCACGTGGAAAGGGACCCTGGGTCTCCCGCCTCACGTGGAGACGCGTCCCAATTGCCATGCCAAGACTCGAGGAGAATCCCGAGGTGTCCCTCGCACCTAGGCAGCAGTCTTGACTTCACTGAACAAACACGTGTCTGGAAGGGCCCTCCCCGTCGTAACTCGAGAATATTCCCCAGTTTCTGGCCGCAACTCGAGAAAAACCATGAGACTTCCCCCTCGCCGCGAGATGAGGCCTGATTCGCCTGCACTGCGTGCAGAGCAATTCCGTGTTCCACATCTAACGTGAAAGGAGCCTTGATTTCCTTGATGGCACTCCAGAGAAAACCCAAGATCACTGTCTCAAGTCTAGAGGGATCCTGAGGTCACTGGAGCAACACGAAAGGTCTACGTGGACCCCAAATCAACTCGAGATGAGAGCTTAGTCCCTGGCTTCGACTCAAGAGGAATACCAACATTCCACAAGCACCTCAAGAGGAGGCTTCTCTCAGCTCCAGGTATGTGAGAGGGACCCTGAGTTTGTGGCCTCAAGTGGAATGGACACCGAGATGATCTGACGCGACGTAAGGCCGGATATCCCTGCAGTGAATTGAATGCAGGCTCGTCTTGCATCTCCCAAGACGACGGGATGTCTGATTCCCCTGTGGAGACCACAGAGAAAGACCTAGTCCTCCGCCTAATCGCGACCGGAGGCCTCACATCCTTTGAAAACTCGAGAGGTCTGCGGAGATCAATGCTTCCAAAGGAGACGATGCCTGACTCCTCTTGAAAATGGATAGGAGTCCCAGGATCCCTGTGGCCCGTGGAAAGGGACCCTGGGTCTCCCCCCTCACGTGGAGACGCGTCCCAATTGCCATGCCAAGACTCGAGGAGAATCCCGAGGTGTCCCTCGAACCTAGGCAGGAGTCCTGACGTCGCTGAACAAACACGTGTCTGGAAGGGCCCTCCCCGTCGTAACTCGAGAATATACCCCAGGTTCCGGCCGCAACTCGAGAATAACCATGAGACTTCCCACTCGCCGTGAGATGAGGCCCGATTCCCCTGCACTGCGTGCAGAGCAATTCCGTGTTCCACATCAAACCTGAAAGGAGCCTTGATTTCCTTGATGGCACTCCAGAGGAAACCCAAGATCACTGGCTCTAGTCTAGAGGGATCCTGAGGTCACTGTAGCAACACGAAAGGGCTCCGTGGACCCCAAATCAACTCGAGATGAGAGCTTAGTCCCTGGCTTCGACTCAAGAGGAATACCAACTTTCCACAAGCACCTCAAGAGCAGGCTTCTCTCAGCTACAGGTAGGTGAGAGGGACCCTGAGTTTGTGGCCTCAAGTGGAATGGACACCGAGATGCTCTGTCTCAAAGTAAGGCCGGATATCCCTGCAGTGAATTGAATGCAGGCTCGTCTTCCATCTCCCAAGACGAAGGGTTGTCTGAATCCCCTGTGGAGACCACAGAGAAAGACCTAGTCCTCCGCCTCAACGCGACCGGAGGCCTGACATCCTTTGAAAACTCGAGAGGTCCGCGGAGATCAATGCTTCCAAAGGAGACAATGCCTGGCGCCTCTTGAAAATAGATAGGAGTCCCAGGATCCCTGTGGCACGTGGAAAGGGACACTGGGTCTCCCGCCTCACGTGGAGACGCGTCCCAATTGCCATGCCAAGACTCGAGGAGAATCCCGACGTTTCCCTCGCACCTAGGCAGGAGTCCTGACGTCGCTGAACAAACACGTGTCTGGAAGGGCTCTCCCCGTCGTAACTCGAGAATATACCCCAGGTTCCGGCCGCAACTCGAGAAAAACCATGAGACTTCCCCGTCGCCGCGAGATGTGGCCCGATTCCCCTGCACAGCGTGCAGAGCAATTCCGTGTTCCACATCAAACGTGAAAGGAGCCTTGATTTCCTTGATGGCACTCCAGAGAAAACCCAAGATCACCGTCTCAATTCTAGAGGGATACTGAGGTCACTGGAGCAACACGAAAGGGCTACGTGGACCCCAAATCAACTCGAGATGAGAGCTTAGTCCCTGGCTTCGACTCAAGAGTCATACCAACTTTCCACAAGCACCTCAAGAGGAGGCTTCTCTCAGCTACAAGTATGTGAGAGGGACCCTGAGTTTGTGGCCTCAAGTGGAATGGACACGGAGATGCTCTGACTCGAAGTAAGGCCGGATATCCCTGCAGTGAATTGAATGCAGGCTCGCCTTGCATCTCCCAAGACGAAGGGATGTCTGAATCCCCTGTGGAGACCACAGAGAAAGACCTAGTTCTCCGCCTCATCGCGACCGGAGGCCTCGTATCCTTTGAAAACTCGAGAGGTACGCGGAGATCAATGCTTCCAAAGGAGACGATGCCTGACTCCTCTTGAAAATGGATAGGAGTCCCAGGATCCCTGTGGCACGTGGAAAGGGACCCTGGGTCTCCCGCCTCACGTGGAGACGCGTCCCAATTGCCATGCCAAGACTCGAGGAGAATCCCGAGGTGTCCCTAGCACCTAGGCAGCAGTCTTGACTTCACTGAACAAACACGTGTCTGGAAGGGCCCTCCCCGTCGTAACTCGAGAATATACCCCAGTTTCTGGCCGCAACTCGAGAAAAACCATGAGACTTCCCCCTCGCCGCGAGATGAGGCCTGATTCGCCTGCACTGCGTGCAGAGCAATTCCGTGTTCCACATCAAACGTGAAAGGAGCCTTGATTTCCTTGATGGCACTCCAGAGAAAACCGAAGATCACTGTCTCAAGTCTAGAGGGATCCTGAGGTCACTGGAGCAACACGAAAGGTCTACGTGGACCCCAAATCAACTCGAGATGAGAGCTTAGTCCCTGGCTTCGACTCAAGAGGAATACCAACATTCCACAAGCACCTCAAGAGGAGGCTTCTCTCAGCTCCAGGTATGTGAGAGGGACCCTGAGTTTGTGGCCTCAAGTGGAATGGACACCGAGATGCTCTGACTCGAAGTAAGGCCGGATATCCCTGCAGTGAATTGAATTCAGGCTCGTCTTGCATCTCCCAAGACGAAGGGATGTCTGATTCCCCTGTGGAGACCACAGAGAAAGACCTAGTTCTCCGCATCATCGCGATCGGAGGCCTCACATCCTTTGAAAACTCGAGAGGTCCGCGGAGATCAATGCTTCCAAAGGAGACGATGCCTGACTCCTCTTGAAAATGGATAGGAGTCCCAGGATCCCTGTCGCACGTGGAAAGGGACACTGTGTCTCCCGCCTCACGTGGAGACGCGTCCCAATTGCCATGCCAAGACTCGAGGAGAATCCCGAGGTGTCCCTCACACCTAGGCAGGAGTCCTGACGTCGCTGAACGAACACGTGTCTGGAAGGGCCCTCCCCGTCGTAACTCGAGAATATACCCCAGGTTCCGGCCGCAACTCGAGAAAAACCATGAGACTTCTCCCTCGCCGCGAGATGAGGCCCGATTCCCCTGCACTGCGTGCAGAGCAATTCCGTGTTCCACATGAAACGTGAAAGGAGCCTTGATTTCCTTGATGGCACTCCAGAGAAAACCCAAGATCACTGTCTCAAGTCTAGAGGCATCCTGAAGTCACTGGAGCAACACGAAAGGGCTCCCTGGACCCCAAATCACCTCGAGATGAGAGCTTAGTCCTTGGCTTCGACTCAAGAGGACTACCAACTTTCCACAAGCACCTTAAGAGGAGGCTTCTCTAAGCTACAGGTATGTGCGAGGGACCCTGAATTTGTGGCCTCAAGTGGAATGGACACCGAAATGCTCTGACTCGAAGTAAGGCCGGATATCCCTGCAGTGAATTGAATGCAGGCTCGTCTTGCATCTCCCAAGACGACGGGATGTCTGAATCCTCTGTGGAGACCACAGAGAAAGACCTAGTCCTCCGCCTCATCGCGACCGGAGGCCTCACATCCTTTGAAAACTCGAGAGGTCTGCGGAGATCAATGCTTCCAAAGGAGACGATGCCTGACTCCTCTTGAAAATGGATAGGAATCCCAGGATCCCTGTGGCCCGTGGAAAGGGACCCTGGGTTTCCCGCCTCACGTGGAGACGCGTCCCAATTGCCATGCCAAGACTCGAGGAGAATCCCGAGGTGTCCCTCGAACCTAGGCAGGAGTCCTGACGTCGCTGAACAAACACGTGTCTGGAAGGGCCCTCCCCGTCGTAACTCGAGAATATACCCCAGGTTCCGGCCGCAACTCGAGAATAACCATGAGACTTCCCACTCGCCGTGAGATGAGGCCCGATTCCCCTGCACTGCGTGCAGAGCAATTCCGTGTTCCACATCAAACCTGAAAGGAGCCTTGATTTCCTTGATGGCACTCCAGAGGAAACCCAAGATCACTGGCTCTAGTCTAGAGGGATCCTGAGGTCACTGTAGCAACACGAAAGGGCTCCGTGGACCCCAAATCAACTCGAGATGAGAGCTTAGTCCCTGGCTTCGACTCAAGAGGAATACCAACTTTCCACAAGCACCTCAAGAGCAGGCTTCTCTCAGCTACAGGTAGGTGAGAGGGACCCTGAGTTTGTGGCCTCAAGTGGAATGGACACCGAGATGCTCTGTCTCAAAGTAAGGCCGGATATCCCTGCAGTGAATTGAATGCAGGCTCGTCTTCCATCTCCCAAGACGAAGGGTTGTCTGAATCCCCTGTGGAGACCACAGAGAAAGACCTAGTCCTCCGCCTCAACGCGACCGGAGGCCTGACATCCTTTGAAAACTCGAGAGGTCCGCGGAGATCAATGCTTCCAAAGGAGACAATGCCTGGCGCCTCTTGAAAATAGATAGGAGTCCCAGGATCCCTGTGGCACGTGGAAAGGTACCCTGTTTCTCCCGCCTCACGTGGAGACGCGTCCCAATTGCCATGCCAAGACTCGAGGAGAATCCCGACGTTTCCCTCGCACCTAGGCAGGAGTCCTGACGTCGCTGAACAAACACGTGTCTGGAAGGGCTCTCCCCGTCGTAACTCGAGAATATACCCCAGGTTCCGGCCGCAACTCGAGAAAAACCATGAGACTTCCCCGTCGCCGCGAGATGTGGCCCGATTCCCCTGCACAGCGTGCAGAGCAATTCCATGTTAAACATCAAACGTGAAAGGAGCCTTGATTTCCTTGATGGCACTCCAGAGAAAACCCAAGATCACTGTCTCAATTCTAGAGGGATACTGAGGTCACTGGAGCAACACGAAAGGGCTCCGTGGACCCCAAATCAACTCGAGATGAGAGCTTAGGCCCTGGCTTCGACTCAAGAGTCATACCAACTTTCCACAAGCACCTCAAGAGGAGGCTTCTCTCAGCTACAAGTATGTGAGAGGGACCCTGAGTTTGTGGCCTCAAGTGAAATGGACACGGAGATGCTCTGACTCGAAGTAAGGCCGGATATCCCTGCAGTGAATTGAATGCAGGCTCGCCTTGCATCTCCCAAGACGAAGGGATGTCTGAATCCCCTGTGGAGACCACAGAGAAAGACCTAGTTCTCCGCCTCATCGCGACCGGAGGCCTCGTATCCTTTGAAAACTCGAGAGGTCCGCGGAGATCAATGCTTCCAAAGGAGACGATGCCTGACTCCTCTTGAAAATGGATAGGAGTCCCAGGATCCCTGTGGCACGTGGAAAGGGACCCTGGGTCTCCCGCCTCACGTGGAGACGCGTCCCAATTGCCATGCCAAGACTCGAGGAGAATCCCGAGGTGTCCCTCGCACCTAGGCAGCAGTCTTGACTTCACTGAACAAACACGTGTCTGGAAGGGCCCTCCCCGTCGTAACTCGAGAATATACCCCAGTTTCTGGCCGCAACTCGAGAAAAACCATGAGACTTCCCCCTCGCCGCGAGATGAGGCCTGATTCGCCTTCACTGCGTGCAGAGCAATTCCGTGTTCCACATCAAACGTGAAAGGAGCCTTGATTTCCTTGATGGCACTCCAGAGAAAACCCAAGATCACTGTCTCAAGTCTAGAGGGATCCTGAGGTCACTGGAGCAACACGAAAGGTCTACGTGGACCCCAAATCAACTCGAGATGAGAGCTTAGTCCCTGGCTTCGACTCAAGAGGAATACCAACATTCCACAAGCACCTCAAGAGGAGGCTTCTCTCAGCTCCAGGTATGTGAGAGGGACCCTGAGTTTGTGGCCTCAAGTGGAATGGACACCGAGATGCTCTGACTCGAAGTAAGGCCGGATATCCCTGCAGTGAATTGAATGCAGGCTCGTCTTGCATCTCCCAAGACGAAGGGATGTCTGATTCCCCTGTGGAGACCACAGAGAAAGACCTAGTTCTCCGCATCATCGCGATCGGAGGCCTCACATCCTTTGAAAACTCGAGAGGTCCGCGGAGATCAATGCTTCCAAAGGAGACGATGCCTGACTCCTCTTGAAAATGGATAGGAGTCCCAGCATCCCTGTCGCACGTGGAAAGGGACCCTGTGTCTCCCGCCTCACGTGGAGACGCGTCCCAATTGCCATGCCAAGACTCGAGGAGAATCCCGAGGTGTCCCTCACACCTAGGCAGGAGTCCTGACGTCGCTGAACGAACACGTGTCTGGAAGGGCCCTCCCCGTCGTAACTCGAGAATATACCCCAGGTTCCGGCCGCAACTCGAGAAAAACCATGAGACTTCTCCCTCGCCGCTAGATGAGGCCCGATTCCCCTGCACTGCGTGCAGAGTAATTCCGTGTTCCACATGAAACGTGAAAGGATCCTTGATTTCCTTGATGGCACTCCAGAGAAAACCCAAGATCACTGTCTCAAGTCTAGAGGCATCCTGAAGTCACTGGAGCAACACGAAATGGCTCCCTGGAGCCAAATCAACTCGAGATGAGAGCTTAGTCCTTGGCTTCGACTCAAGAGGACTACCAACTTTCCACAAGCACCTTAAGAGGAGGCTTCTCTAAGCTACAGGTATGTGCGAGGGACCCTGAATTTGTGGCCTCAAGTGGAATGGACACCGAGATGCTCTGACTCGAAGTAAGGCCGGATATCCCTGCAGTGAATTGAATGCAGGCTCGCCTTGCATCTCCCAAGACGACGGGATGTCTGAATCCTCTGTGGAGACCACAGAGAAAGACCTAGTCCTCCGCCTCATCGCGACCGGAGGCCTCACATCCTTTGAAAACTCGAGAGGTCTGCGGAGATCAATGCTTCCAAAGGAGACGATGCCTGACTCCTCTTGAAAATGGATAGGAGTCCCAGGATCCCTGTGGCCCGTGGAAAGGGACTCTGGGTCTCCCGCCTCACGTGGAGACGCGTCCCAATTGCCATGCCAAGACTCGAGGAGAATCCCGAGGTGTCCCTCGCACCTAGGCAGGAGTCCTGACGTCGCTGAACAAACACGTGTCTGGAAGGGCCCTCCCCGTCGTAACTCGAGAATATACCCCAGGTTCCGGCCGCAACTCGAGAAAAACCATGAGACTTCCCCCTTGCCGCGAGATGAGGCCTGATTCACCTGCACTGCGTGCAGAGCAATTCCGTGTTCCACATCAAACGTGAAAGGAGCCTTGATTTCCTTGATGGCACTCCAGAGTAAACCCAAAATCACTGTCTCAAGTCTAGAGGGATTGAGGTCACTGGAGCAACAGGAAAGGTCTCTGTGGACCCCAAATCAACTCGAGATGAGAGCTTAGTCCCTGGCTTTGACTCAAGAGCAATACCAACTTTCCACAAGCACCTCAAGAGGAGGCTTCTGTCAGCTACAGGCATGTGAGAGGGACCCTGAGTTTGTGGCCTCAAGTGGAATGGACACCGAGATGCTGTGACTCGAAGTAAGGCCGGATATCCCTGCCGTGAATTGAATGCAGGCTCGTCTTGCATCTCCCAAGACAAGGGATGTCTGAATGCCCTGTGGAGACCACAGAGAAAGACCTAATTTTCCGCCTCATTGCGACCGGAGGCCTCACATCCTTTGAAAACTCGAGAGGATCGCGGAGATCAGTGCTTCCAAAGGAGTCGATGCCTGACTCCTCTTGAAAATGGATAGGAGTCCCAGGATCCCTGTGGCACGTGGAAAGGGACACTGGGTCTCCCGCCTCACGTGGAGACGCGTCCCAATTGCCATGCCAAGACTCGAGGAGAATCCCGAGGTGTCCCTCGCACCTAGGCAGGAGTCCTGACGTTGCTGAACAAATAAATATCTGGAATTGCCCTCCCCGTCGTAACTCGAGAATATACACCAGGTTCCGGCCGCAACTCGAGAAAAACCATGAGACTTCCCCCTCGCCACGAGATGAGGCCCGATTCCCCTGCACTGTGTGCAGAGCAATTCCGTGTTCCACATCAAACGTGAAAGGTGCCTTGATTTCCTTGATGGCACTCCAGAGAAAACTGATCACTGTCTCAAGTCTAGAGAGATCCTGAGGTCAGTGTAGCAACAAGAAAGGGCTCCGTGGACGCCAAATCAACTCGAGATGAGAGCTTAGTCCCTGGCTTCGACTCAAGAGGAATACCAACTTTCCACAAGCACCTCAAGAGGAGGCTTCTCTCAGCTACAGGTATGTCAGAGGGCCCCTGAGTTTGTGGCCTCAAGTGGAATGGACACCGAGATGCTCTGACTCGAATTAAGGCCGGATATCCCTGCAGTGAATTGAATGCAGGCTCGTCCCGCATCTCCCAAGACGAAGGGTTGTAGGAATCCCCTGTGGAGACCACAGAGAAAGACCTAGTTCTCCGACTCATCGCGACCGGAGGCCTCACATCCTTTGAAAACTCGAGAGGTCCGCGGAGATCAATGCTTTCAAAGGAGACATTGCCTGACTCCTCTTGAAAATGGATAGGAGTCCCAGGATCCCTGTGGCACGTGGAAAGGGAACATGGGTCTCCCGCCTCACGTGGAGACGCGTCCCAATTGTCATGCCAAGACTCGAGGAGAATCCCGAGGTGTCCCTCGCACCTAGGCAGGAGTCCTGACGTCGCTGAACAAACACGTGTCTGGAAGGGCCCTCCCCGTCGTAACTCGAGAATATAAATCAGGTTCCGGCCGCAACTCGAGAAAAAATATGAGACTTCCCCCTCGCCGCGAGATGAGGCCCGATTCCCCTGCACTGCGTGCAGAGCAATTCCGTGTTCCACATCAAACGTGAAAGGAGACTTGATTTCCGTGATGGCACTCCAGGGAAAACCCAAGATCACTGTCTCAAGTCTAGAGGGATCCTGAGGTCACTGGAGCAACACGAAAGGGATCCGTGGACCCCCAAATCAACTCGAGATGAGAGCTTAGTCCCTCGCTTTGACTCAAGAGGAATATCAACTTTCCACAAGCACCTCAAGAGGAGGCTTCTCTCAGCTACAGGTATGTGAGAGGGACCCTGAGTTTGTGGCCTCAAGTGGAATGGACACCGAGATGCTCTGACTCGAAGTAAGGCCGGATATCCCTGCAGTGAATTGAATGCAGGCTCGTCTTGCATCTCCCAAGACGAAGGGATGTCTGATTCCCCTGTGGAGACCACAGAGAAAGACCTAGTTCTCCGCATCATCGCGATCGGAGGCCTCACATCCTTTGAAAACTCGAAAGGTCCGCGGAGATCAATGCTTCCAAAGGAGACGATGCCTGACTCCTCTTGAAAATGGATAGGAGTCCCAGGATCCCTGTCGCACGTGGAAAGGGACCCTGTGTCTCCCGCCTCACGTGGAGACGCGTCCCAATTGCCATGCCAAGACTCGAGGAGAATCCCGAGGTGTCCCTCACACCTAGGCAGGAGTCCTGACGTCGCTGAACGAACACGTGTCTGGAAGGGCCCTCCCCGTCGTAACTCGAGAATATACCCCAGGTTCCGGCCGCAACTCGAGAAAAACCATGAGACTTCTCCCTCGCCGCTAGATGAGGCCCGATTCCCCTGCACTGCGTGCAGAGTAATTCCGTGTTCCACATGAAACGTGAAAGGATCCTTGATTTCCTTGATGGCACTCCAGAGAAAACCCAAGATCACTGTCTCAAGTCTAGAGGCATCCTGAAGGCACTGGAGCAACACGAAATGGCTCCCTGGAGCCAAATCAACTCGAGATGAGAGCTTAGTCCTTGGCTTCGACTCAAGAGGACTACCAACTTTCCACAAGCACCTTAAGAGGAGGCTTCTCTAAGCTACAGGTATGTGCGAGGGACCCTGAATTTGTGGCCTCAAGTGGAATGGACACCGAGATGCTCTGACTCGAAGTAAGGCCGGATATCCCTGCAGTGAATTGAATGCAGGCTCGCCTTGCATCTCCCAAGACGATGGGATGTCTGAATCCTCTGTGGAGACCACAGAGAAAGACCTAGTCCTCCGCCTCATCGCGACTGGAGGCCTCACATCCTTTGAAAACTCGAGAGGTCTGCGGAGATCAATGCTTCCAAAGGAGACGATGCCTGACTCCTCTTGAAAATGGATAGGAGTCCCAGGATCCCTGTGGCCCGTGGAAAGGGACTCTGGGTCTCCCGCCTCACGTGGAGAGGCGTCCCAATTGCCATGCCAAGACTCGAGGAGAATCCCGAGGTGTCCCTCGAACCTAGGCAGGAGTCCTGACGTCGCTGAACAAACACGTGTCTGGAAGGGCCCTCCCCGTCGTAACTCGAGAATATACCCCAGGTTCCGGCCGCAACTCGAGAAAAACCATGAGACTTCCCCCTTGCCGCGAGATGAGGCCTGATTCACCTGCACTGCGTGCAGAGCAATTCCGTGTTCCACATCAAACGTGAAAGGAGCCTTGATTTCCTTGATGGCACTCCAGAGTAAACCCAAAATCACTGTCTCAAGTCTAGAGGGATTGAGGTCACTGGAGCAACAGGAAAGGTCTCTGTGGACCCCAAATCAACTCGAGATGAGAGCTTAGTCCCTGGCTTTGACTCAAGAGCAATACCAACTTTCCACAAGCACCTCAAGAGGAGGCTTCTGTCAGCTACAGGCATGTGAGAGGGACCCTGAGTTTGTGGCCTCAAGTGGAATGGACACCGAGATGCTGTGACTCGAAGTAAGGCCGGATATCCCTGCCGTGAATTGAATGCAGGCTCGTCTTGCATCTCCCAAGACAAGGGATGTCTGAATGCCCTGTGGAGACCACAGAGAAAGACCTAATTTTCCGCCTCATTGCGACCGGAGGCCTCACATCCTTTGAAAACTCGAGAGGATCGCGGAGATCAGTGCTTCCAAAGGAGTCGATGCCTGACTCCTCTTGAAAATGGATAGGAGTCCCAGGATCCCTGTGGCACGTGGAAAGGGACACTGGGTCTCCCGCCTCACGTGGAGACGCGTCCCAATTGCCATGCCAAGACTCGAGGAGAATCCCGAGGTGTCCCTCGCACCTAGGCAGGAGTCCTGACGTTGCTGAACAAATAAATATCTGGAATTGCCCTCCCCGTCGTAACTCGAGAATATACACCAGGTTCCGGCCGCAACTCGAGAAAAACCATGAGACTTCCCCCTCGCCACGAGATGAGGCCCGATTCCCCTGCACTGTGTGCAGAGCAATTCCGTGTTCCACATCAAACGTGAAAGGTGCCTTGATTTCCTTGATGGCACTCCAGAGAAAACTGATCACTGTCTCAAGTCTAGAGAGATCCTGAGGTCAGTGTAGCAACAAGAAAGGGCTCCGTGGACGCCAAATCAACTCGAGATGAGAGCTTAGTCCCTGGCTTCGACTCAAGAGGAATACCAACTTTCCACAAGCACCTCAAGAGGAGGCTTCTCTCAGCTACAGGTATGTCAGAGGGCCCCTGAGTTTGTGGCCTCAAGTGGAATGGACACCGAGATGCTCTGACTCGAATTAAGGCCGGATATCCCTGCAGTGAATTGAATGCAGGCTCGTCCCGCATCTCCCAAGACGAAGGGTTGTAGGAATCCCCTGTGGAGACCACAGAGAAAGACCTAGTTCTCCGACTCATCGCGACCGGAGGCCTCACATCCTTTGAAAACTCGAGAGGTCCGCGGAGATCAATGCTTTCAAAGGAGACATTGCCTGACTCCTCTTGAAAATGGATAGGAGTCCCAGGATATCTGTGCCACGTGGAAAGGGACCCTGGGTCTCCCGCCTCACGTGGAGACGCGTCCCAATTGTCATGCCAAGACTCGAGGAGAATCCCGAGGTGTCCCTCGCACCTAGGCAGGAGTCCTGACGTCGCTGAACAAACACGTGTCTGGAAGGGCCCTCCCCGTCGTAACTCGAGAATATAAATCAGGTTCCGGCCGCAACTCGAGAAAAAATATGAGACTTCCCCCTCGCCGCGAGATGAGGCCCGATTCCCCTGCACTGCGTGCAGAGCAATTCCGTGTTCCACATCAAACGTGAAAGGAGACTTGATTTCCGTGATGGCACTCCCGGGAAAACCCAAGATCACTGTCTCAAGTCTAGAGGGATCCTGAGGTCACTGGAGCAACACGAAAGGGATCCGTGGACCCCCAAATCAACTCGAGATGAGAGCTTAGTCCCTCGCTTTGACTCAAGAGGAATATCAACTTTCCACAAGCACCTCAAGAGGAGGCTTCTCTCAGCTACAGGTATGTAAGAGGGACCCTGAATTTGTGGCCTCAAGTGGTATGGACACCGAGATGCTCTGACTCGAAGTAAGGCTGGATATCCCAACAGTGAAATGAATGCAGGCTCGTCTTGCATCTCCCAAGACGAAGGGATGTCTGAATCCCCTGTGGAGACAACAGAGAAAGACCCAGTTCTCCGCCTCATCGCCACCGGAGGCCTCACATCCTTTGAAAACTCGAGAGGTCCGCAGAGATCAATGCTTCCAAAGGAGACGATGCCTGACTCCTCTTGAAAATGGATAGGAGTCCCAGGATCCCTGTGGCACGTGGAAAGGGAACCTGGGTCTCCCGCCTCACGTGGAGATGCGTCCCAATTGCCATGCCAAGACTGGAGGAGAATCCTGATTTGTCCCTAGCACCTAGGCAGGAGTCCTCACGTCGCTGAACAAACACGTGTCTGGAAGGGCCCTCCCCGTCGTAACTCGAGAATATACCCCAGGTTCGGTCCGCAACTCGAGAAAAACCATGAGACTTCCCCCTCGCAGCGAGATGAGGCCCGATTCCCCTGCACTGCGTGCAGAGCAATTCCGTGTTCCACATGAAACGTGAAAGGAGCCTTGATTTCCTTGATGGCACTCCAGAGGAAACTCAAGATCACTGTCTCAAGTCTAGAGGGATCCTGAGGTCACTGGAGCAACACAAAAGGGCTCCGTGGACCCCAAATCAACTCGAGATGAGAGCTTAGTGTTTGGCTTCGAATCAAGAGGAATATCAACTTTCCACAAGCACCTCAAGAGGAGGCTTCTCTCAGCTACAGGTATGTGAGAGGGACCCTGTGTGTGTGGACTGAAGTGGAATGGACACCGAGATGCTCTGACTCGAAGTAAGGCCGGATATCCCTGCAGTGAATTGAATGCAGGCTCATCTTGCATCTCCCAAGACGAAGGGATGTCTGAATGCCCTGTGGAGACCACAGAGAAAGACCTAGTTCTCCGCCTCATCGCGACCGGAGGCCTCACATCCTTTGAAAACTCGAGAGGTCCGCGGAGATCAATGTTTCCAAAGGAGACGATGCCTGACTCCTCTTGAAAATGGATAGGAGTCCCAGGATCCCTGTGGACGTGGGAAGGGACACTGGGTCTCCCGCCTCACGTGGAGACGCGTCCCAATTGCCATGCCAAGACTCGAGGAGAATCCCGATGTGTCCCTCGCACCAAGGCAGGTGTCTTGACGTCGCTGAACAAACACGTGTATGGAAGGGCCTTTCCCATTGTAACTCTAGACTATACCCAAGCTTCCGGCCGCAACTCGAGAAGAACCATGAGACTTCCCCCTCGCCGCGAGATGAGGCCCGATTCCCCTGCACTACATGCAGAGCAATTCCTTGTTCTACATCAAACATGAAAGGAGACTTGATTTCCTTGATGGCACTCCAGAGAAAACCCAAGATCGCTGTCTCAAGTCTAGAGGGATCCTGACGTCACTGGAGCAACACGAAAGGGCTCCGTGGACCCCAAATCAACTCGAGATGCGAGGTTAGTCCCTGGCTTCGACTCAAGAGGAATACCAGCTTTCCACAAGCACCTCAATAGTAGGCTTCTCTCAGCTACAGGTATGTGAGAGGGACCCTGAGTTTGTGGCCTCAAGTGGAATGGGCACCGAGAAGCTCTGACTCGAAGTAAGGACGGATATCCCTGCAGTGAATTAAATGCACGCTCGTCTTGCATCTCCCAAGACGAAGGGAAGTCTGAATCCCCTGTGGAGACCACAGAGAAAGACCGAGTTCTCCGCCTTTTGCGACCTGAGGCCTCACTTCCTTTGAAAACTCGAGAGGTCCGCGGAGATCAATGCTTCCAAAGGAGACGATGCCTGACTCCTCTTGAAAATGGATAGGAGTCCCAGCATCCCTGTGGCAAGTGGAAAGGGACCCTGGGTCTCCCGCCTCACGTGGAGACGCGTCCCAATTGCCATGCCAAGACAAGTGGAGAATCGCGAAGTGTCCCTCGCACCTAGGCAGGAGTACTGACGTCGCTGAACAAACACGTGTCTGGAAGGGACCTCCCCGTCGTAACTCGAGAATATACCCCAGGTTCCGGCCGCAACTCGAGAAAAACCATGAGACTTCCTCCTCGCCGCGAGATGAGGCCCGATTCCCCTGCACTGCGTACAGAGCAAATCCGTGTTCCACATCAAACGTGAAAGGAGCCTTGATTTCCTTGATGGCACTCCAGAGAAAACCCAAGATCACTGTCTCAAGTCTAGAGGGATCCTCAGGTCACTGGAACAACACGAAAGGGCTCCGTGGACCCCAAATCTACTCGAGATGAGAGCTTATTCCTTGGCTTCGAGTCAAGAGGAATACCAACATTCCACAAGCACCTCAAGAGGAGGATTCTCTCAGCTACAGGTATGGGAGAGGAACCCTGAGTTTGTGGCCTCAAGTGGAATGGACACCGAGATGCTCTGACTCGAAGTAAGGCCGGATATCCCTGCAGTGAATTGAATGCAGGCTCGTCTTGCATCTCCCAAGACGAAGGGATGTCTGAATCCCCTGGGGAGACCACAGAGAAAGACCTAGTCCTCCGCCTCATCGCGACCGGAGGCCTCACATCCTTTGAAAACTCGAGAGGTCCGCGGAGATCAATGCTTCCAAAGGAGACGATGCTTGACTCCTCTTGAAAATGGATAGGAGTCCCAGGATCCCTGTGGCACGTTATAAGGGACCCTGGGTCTCACGCCTCACGTGGAGACGCAACCCAATTGCCATGTCAAGACTCGAAGAGAATCCCGAGGTGTCCCTCGCACCTAGGCAGGAGTCCTGACGTCGCTGAACAAACACGTCTCTGGAAGGGCCCTCCCCGTCGTAACTCGAGAATATACCACAGGTTCCGGCCGCAACTCGAGAAAAACCATGAGACTTCCCCCTCGCAGCGAGATGAGGCCCGATTCCCCTGCACTGCGTGCAGAGCAATTCCGTGTTCCACATCAAACGTGAAAGGAGCCTTGATTTCCTTGATGGCACTCCAGGGAAAACCCAAGATCACTGTCTCAAGTCTAGAGGGATCCTGAGGTCACTGGAGCAACCCGAAAGGGCTCCGTGGACCCCAAGTCAACTCGAGATGAGAGCTTAGTCCTTGGCTTCGACTCAAGAGGAACACCAACTTTCCACAAGCACCTCAAGAGGAGGCTTCTCTCAGCTACAGGTATGTGACAGGGACCCTGAGTTTGTGGCCTCAAGTGGAATGGACACCGAGATGCTCTGACTTGAAGTAAGGCCGGATATCCCTGCAGTGAATTGAATGCAGGCTCGTCTTGCATCTCCCAAGAGGAAGGGATGTCTGAATCCCCTGTGGAGACCACAGAGAAAGACCTAGTCCTCCGCCTCAACGCGACCGGAGGCCTCACATCCTTTGAAAACTTGAGAGGTCTGCGGAGATCAATGCTTCCAAAGGAGACAATGCCTGACTCCTCTTGAAAATGGATAGGAGTCCTAGGATCCGTGTGGGACGTGGAAAGGGACCCTGGGACTCCCGCCTCACGTGGAGACGCGTCCCAAATGCCATGCCAAGACTCGAGGAGAATCCCGAGGTGTCCCTCGCACCTAGGCAGGAGTCCTGACGTCGCTGAACAAACACGTGTCTGGAAGGGCCCTCCCCGTCATAAGTCGAGAATATATCCCAGGTTCTGGCCGCAACTCGAGAAAAACCATGGGACTTCCCCCTCGCCGCGAGATGAGGCCCGATTCCCCTGAAATGCGTGCAGAGCAATTCCGTGTTCCACATCAAACGTGAAAGGAGCCTTGATTTCCTTGATGGCACTCCAGGGAAAACCCAAGATCACTGTCTCAAGTCTAGAGGGATCCTGAGGTCACTGGAGCAACACGAAAGGGCTCCGTTGACCCCAAGTCAACTCGAGATGAGAGCTTAGTCCTTGGCTTCGACTCAAGAGGAACACCAACTTTCCACAATCACCTCAAGAGGAGGCTTCTCTCAGCTACAGGTATGTGAGAGAGACCCTGAGTTTGTGGCATCAAGTGGAATGGACACCAAGATGCTCTGACTCGAAGTAAGGCCGGATATCCCTGCAGTGAATTGAATGCAGGCTCGTCTTGCATCTCCCAAGACGAAGGGATGTCTGAATCCCCTGTGGAGACCACAGAGAAAGACCTAGTCCTCCGCCTCATCGCGACCAGAGGCCTCACATCCTTTGAAAACTCGAAAGGTTTGCTGAGATCAATGCTTCCAAAGGAGACGATGCCTGACTCCTCTTGAAAATGGATAGGAGTCCCAGGATCCCTGTGGCACGTGGAAAGGGACACAAGTTCCCCCGCCTCACGTGGAGACGCGTCCCAATTGCGATGCCAAGACTCGAGGAGAATCCCGAGGTGTCCCTCGCACATAGGAAGGAGTCCTGACGTCGCTGAACAAACACGTGACTGGAAGGGCCCTCCCCGGCGTAACTCGAGAATATTCCCCAGGTTCCGGCCGCAACTTGAGAAAAACCATGAGACTTCCCCTCACTGCGAGATGAGGCCCGATTCCCCTGCACTGCGTGCAGAGCAATTCCGTGTTCCACATCAAACGTGAAAGGAGCCTTGATTTCCTTGATGGCACTCCAGAGAAAACCCAAGATCACTGTCTCAAGTCTAGAGGGATCCTGAGGTCATTGGAGCAACACGAAAGGGCTCCGTGGACCCCAAATCAACTCGAGATGAGAGCTTAGTCCCTGGCTTCGACTCAAGAGGAATACCAACTCTCCACAAGCACCTTAAGTGGAGGCTTCTCTCAGCTACAGGTATGTGAGAGGGACCATGGGTTTGTGGCCTCAAGTGGAATGGACACCGAGATGCTCTGACTTGAAGTAAGGCCAGATATCCCTGCAGTGAATTGAATGCAGGCTCGTCTTGCATCTCCCAATATGAAGGGATGTCTGAATCCCCTGTGGAGACAAAAGAGGAAGACCTAGTCCTCCGCCTCATCGCGACCAGAGGCCTCACATCCTTTGAAAATTCGAGAGGTCTGCGGAGATCAATGCTTCCAAAGGAGACGATGCCTGACTCCTCTTGAAAATGGATAGGAGTCCCAGGATCCCTGTCGCACGTGGAAAGGGACCCTGGGTCCCTGCCTCACGTGGAGACGCGTCCCAATTGCCATGCCAAGACTCGAGGAGAATCCAGGGGTTCCCTCGCACCTAGACACGAGTCCTGACGTCGCTGAATAAACACGTGTATGGAAGGGCCCTCCCCGTCGTAACTCGAGAATATACCCCAGGTTCCGGCCGCAACTCGAGAAAAACCATGAGATTTCCCCCTCGCCGCGAGATGAGGCCCTTTTTCACTGCACTGTGTGCAGAGCAATTCCGTATCCCATATCAAACTTGAAATGAGGCTTGATTTCCTTGATGGCACTCCAGAGAAAAAGCAAGATCACTGTCTCAAGTCTAGAGGGATTCTGAGGTCACTGTAGCAACACGAAAGGGCTCCGTGGACCCCAAATCAACTCGAGATGAGAGCTTAGTCCCTGGCTTCGACTCAAGAGGAATACGAACTTCACACAAGCACCTCAAGAGGAGGCTTCTCTCAGCTACAGGTACGTGAGAGGGACCCTGAGTTTGTGGCCTCAAGTGGAATGGACACCGAGATGCTCTGACTCGAAGTAAGGCCGTATATCCCTGCAGTGAATTGAATGCAGGCTCGTCTTGAATCTCCCAAGACGAAGGGATGTCTCAATCACCTGTGGAGACCACAGAGAAAGACCTAGTTCTCCGCCTCTTCGAGACCGGAGGCCTCACATCCTTTGAAAACTCGAGAGGTCCGCGGAGATCAATGCTTCCAAAGTAGACGATGCCTGACTCCTCTTGCAAATGGATAGGAGTCCCAGGATCCCTGTGGCATGTGGAAAGGGACACTGGGTCTCCCGCCTCACGTGGAGACGCGTCCCAATTGCCATGCCAAGACTCGTGGAGAATCCCGAGGTGTCCCTCGCACCTAGACAGGAGTCCTGACGTCGCTGAACAAACACGTGTCTGGAAGGGCCCTCCCCGTCGTAACTCGAGAATATACCCCAGCTTCCGGCCGCAACTCGAGAAAAAATAGGAGACTTCCCCCTTGCCGCGAGATGAAGCCCGATTCCCCTGCACTGCGTGCAGAGCAGTTCCGTGTTCCACATCAAACGTGAAAGGATCCTTGATTTCCTTGATGGCACTCCAGAGAAAACCCAAGATCACTGTCTCAAGTCTAGAGGGATCCTGAGGTCACTGGAGCAACACGAAAGTGCTCCGTGGACCCCAAATCAACTCGAGATGAGAGCTTAGTCCCTGGCTTCGACTCAAGAGGAATATCAACTTTCCACAAGCACCTCAAGAGGAGGCTTCTCTCAGCTACAGGTATGAAAGAGGGACCCTGAATTTGTGGCCTCAAGTGGAATGAACAACGAGATGCTCTGACTCGAAGTAAGGCCGCATATCCCTGCAGTGAATTGAATGCAGGATCGTCTTGCATCTCCAAGACGAAGGGATGTCTGAATCCCCTGTTGAGACCAGAGAGAAAGACCTAGTTCTCCGCCTCATCGCGACTGGAGGCCTCACATTCTTCGAAAACTCGAGAGGTCCGCGGAGATCAATGCTTCCAAAGGAGACGATGCCTGACTCCTCTTGCAAATGGATCGGAGTCCCAGGATCCCTGTGGCACGTGGAAAGGGACACTGGGTCTCCCGCCTCACGTGGAGACGCGTCCCAATTGCCATGCCAAGACTCGAGGAGAATCCCGAGGTGTCCCTCGCACGTAGACAGGAGTCCTGACGTCGCTGAACAAACACGTGTCTGGAAGGGCCCTCCCGGTCGTAACTCGAGAATGTACCCCAGGTTCCGGCCGCAACTCGAGAAAAACCAGGAGACTTCCCCCTTGCCGCGAGATGAAGCCCGATTCCCCTGCACTGCGTGCAGAGCAATTCCGTGTTCCACATCAAACGTGAAAGGAGCCTTGATTTCCTTGATGGCACTCCAGAGAAACCCCAAGATCACTGTCTCAAGTCGAGAGGGATCCTGAGGTCACTGTAGCAAAACAAAAGGGCTCCGTGGACTCCAAATCAACTCGAGATGAGAGCTTCGTCCCTGGCTTCGACTCAAGAGGAATACCAACTTTCCACAAGCACTTCAAGAGGAGGCTTCTCTCAGCTACATGTATGTGAGAGGGTCCCTGAGTTTGTGGCCTCAAGCGGAATGGACACCGAGATGCTCTGACTCGAAGTATGGCCGGATATCCCTGCAGTAAATTGAATGAAGTCTCGTCTTGCATTTCCCAAGACGAAGGGATGTCTGAATCCCCTGTGGAGACCACAGAGAAAGACTTAGTTCTCCGCCTCATCCCGACCGGAGGCGTCACATCCATTGAAAATTCGAGTGGTCCGCGGAGATCAATGCTTCCAAAGGATACGATGACTGACTCCGCTTGAAAATGGATAGGAGTCCCAGGATCCCTGTGGCACGTGGAAAGGAAACCTGGGTCTCGCACCTCACGTGGAGACGGGTCCCAATTGCCATGCCAAGACTCGAGGAGAATCCCGAGGTGTCCCTCGCACCTAGGCAGGAGTCCTGACGTCGCTGAACAAACACGTGTCTGGAAGTGCCCTCCCCGTCGTAACTCGAGAATATACCCCAGGTTCCGGCCGCAACTCGAGAAAAACCATGAGACTTCCAGCTCGCCGCGAGATGAGGCCCAATTCCCCTGCACTGCGTGCAGAGCAATTCCGTGTTCCAAATCAAACGTGAAAGGAGCCTTGATTTCCTTGATGACACTCCAGAGAAAACCCAAGATCACTGTCTGAAGTCTAGAGGGATCCTGAGGTCACTGGAGCAACAAGAAAGGGCTCCGTGGACCCCAAATCAACTCGAGATGAGAGCTTAGTCCCTGGCTTCGACTCTAGAGGAATACCAACTTTCCACAAGCACCTCAAGAGGAGGCTTCTCTCAGCTACAGGTATGTGAGAGGGACCATGAGTTTGTGGCCTCAAGTGGAATGGACACCGAGATGCTCTGACTCGAAGTAAGGCCGGATATGCCTGCAGTGAATTGAATGCAGGCTCGTCTTGCATCTCCCAAGACAAAGGGATGTCTGAATCCACTGTGGAGACCACAGAGAAAACCTAGTTCTCCGCCTCATCCCGACCGGAGGCCTCTAATCCTTTGAAAACTCGAGAGGTCCACGGAGATCAATGCTTCCAAAGGAGACGATGCCTGACTCCTCTTGAAAATGGATAGGAGTCCCAGGATCCCTGTGGCACGTGGAAAGGGACCCTGGGTCTCCCGCCTCACGTGGAGACGGGTCCCAATTGCCATTCCAAGACTCGAGGAGAATCCCGAGGTGTCCCTCGCACCTAGGCAGGAGTCCTGACGTCGCTGAACAAACACGTGTCTGGAAGGGCCCTCCCCGTCGTAACTCCAGAATATACCCCAGGTTCCGGCCGCAACTCGAGAAAAACCATGAGACTTCCCCCTCGCGGCAAGATGAGGCCCGATTCCCCTGCACTGCGAGCAAAGCAATTCCGTGTTCCACATCAAACGTGAAAGGAGCCTTGATTACCTTGATGGCACTCCAGAGAAAACCCAAGATCACTGTCTCAATTCTAGAGGGATCCTGAGGTCACTGTAGCAACACGAAAGGGCTTCGTTGGCCGCAAACAACTCGAGATGAGAGCTTCGTCCCTGCCTTCGACTCAAGAGGAATACCAACTTTCCACAAGCACCTCAAGAGGAGGCTTCTGTCACCTTCAGGTATGTGAGAGGGACCCTGAGCTGGTGGCCTCAAGTCGAATGGATAGCGTGATGCTCTGACTCGAAGTAATGCCGGATATCCCTGCAGTGAATTGAATGCAGGCTCGTTTTGCATCTCCCAAGAGGAAGGGATGTCTGAATCCACTGTGGAGACCACAGAGAAAGACCTAGTTCTCCGCCTCATCCCGAATTGAGGCCTCACATCCTTTGAAACCTCGAGAGGTGTGCGGAGATCAATGCTTCCAAAAGAGACGATGCCTGACTCCTCTTGAAAATGGATAGTGGTCCCAGGATCCCTGTGGCACGTGGAAAGGGACCCTGGGTCTCCCGCCTCACGTGGAGACGCGTCCCAATTGCCATGCCAAGACTCGAGGAGAATCCCGAGTTGTGCCTCGCACCTAGGCAGGAGTCCTGACGTCGCTGAACAAACAGGTGTCTGGAAGGGCCCTCCCCGTCGTAACTCGAGAACATAACCCAGGTTCCGGCCGCAACTCGACAAAAACCATGAGAATTCCCCCTCGCCGCGAGATGAGGCCTGATTCCCCTGCACTGCGTGCACAGCAATTCCGTGTTCCACATCAAACGTGAAAGGAGCCTTGATTTCCTTGATGACACTCCAGAGAAAACCCAAGATCACTGTCTCAAGTCTAGAGGGATCCTGAGGTTACTGTAGCAACACGAAAGAGCTCCGTGGACCCCAAATCAACTCGAGATGAGAGCTTACTCCCTGGCTTCGACTCAAGAGGAATACCAACTTTCCACAAGCACCTCAAGATGAGGTTTCTCTCAGCTACATTTATGTGAGAGGGACCCTGAGTGTGTGGCCTCAAATGTAATGGACACTGAGATGCACTGATTCGAATAAAGGCCGGATATCCCTGCAGTGAATTGAATGCAGGCTCGTCTTGCATCTCCTAAGAAGAAGGGATGTATGAATCCCCTGTGGAGACCATAGAGAAAGACATTGTTCTCCGCCTCATCACGACGTGAGTCCTCACATCCTTTGAGAACTCGAGAGGTCCGCGGAGATCAATGCTTCCAAAGGAGACGATGCCTGACTCCTCTTGAAAATGGATAGGAGTCCCAGGATCCCTGTGGCACATGGAAAGGGACCCTGGATCTCCCGCCTCACGTGGAGACGCGTCCCAATTGCCATGACAAGACTCGAGGAGAATCCCGAGGTGTCCCTCGCACCGACGCAGGAGTCCTGACGTCGCTGAACAAACACGTGTCTGGAACGGACCTCCCCGTCATAACTCGAGAATATACCCCAGGTTCCGGCCGCAACTCGAGAAAAACCATGAGACTTTCCCCTCGCCGCGAGATGAGGCCCGATTCCCCTGCACTGCGTGCAGAGCAATTCCGTGTTCCACATCAAACGTGAAAGGATTCTTGATTTCCTTGATGGCACTCCAAAGAAAAGCCAAGATCACTGTCTCAAGTCTAGAGGGATCCTGAGGTCACTGTAGCAACCCGAAAGGGCTCCGTGCATCCCAAATCAACTCGAGATGAGAGCTTTGTCCCTGGCTTCGACTCAAGAGGAATACCAACTTTCCAAAAGCTCCTCATGAGGAGGTTTCTCTCAGCTACAGGTATGTGAGAGGGACCCTGAGTTTGTGGCCTCAAGTGGAATGGACACCGAGATGCTCTGACTCAATGTAAGGCCGGATATCCCTGCAGTGAATTGAATGCAGGCTCGTCGTGGATCTCCCAAGACGAAGGGATGTCTGAATCCCCTGTGGAGACCACAGACAAAGACCTAGATCTCCGCCTCATCGCGACCATAGGCCTCACATACTTTGAAAACTCGAGAGGTCCGCGGAGATCAATGCTTCCTAAGGAGACGATGCCTGACTCCTCTTGAAAATGGATAGGAGTCCCAGAATCCCTGTGGCACGTGGAAAGGGACCCTGGGTCTTGCGCCTCACTGGAGACGCGTCCCAATTGCCAGGCCAAGGCTCAAGGAGAATCCCGAGGTGTCCCTCGCACCTAGGCAGGAGTCCTGACGTCACTGAACAAACACGTGTCTGGAAGGGCCCTCCCCATCGTAACTCGAGAATATACCCCAGGTTCTGACTGCAACTCGAGAAAAACCATGAGCCTTCCCAGTCGCCGCAAGATGAGGCCCGATTCCCCTGCACTGCGTGCAGAGCAATTCCGTGTTCCACATCAAACGTGAAAGGAGCCTTGATTTACTTGATGGCACTCCAGAGAAACCCCAAGATCACTGTCTCAAGTCGAGAGGGATCCTGAGGTCACTGTAGCAACACGAAAGGGGTCCGTGGACTCCAAATCAACTCGAGATGAGAGCTTCGTCCCTGGCTTCGACTCAAGAGGAATACCAACTTTCCACGAGCACCTCAAGAGGAGGCTTCTCTCAGCTAAAGGTATGTGAGAGGGAACCTGTGTTTGTGGCCTCAAGTAGAATGGACACCGAGATGCTCTGACTCGAAGTAAGGCCGGACATCCCTGCAGTGAATTGAATGCAGGCTCGTCTTGCATCTCGCAAGACGAAGGGATGTCTGAATCCACTGTGGAGACCACAGAGAAAGACCTAGTTCTCCGCCTCATCACGACCGGAGGCGTCACATCCTTTGAAAACTCGAGAGGTCCGCGGAGATCAATGCTTGTAAAGGAGACGATGCCTGACTCCTCTTGAAAATGGATAGGAGTCCAAGAATCCCTGTGGCACGTGGAACGGGACCCTGGGTCTCCCGCCTCACGTGGAGACTTGTCCTAATTGCCATGCCAAGACTCGAGGAGAATGCCGAGGTGTCCCTCGCACCTAGGCAGGAATCCTGACGTCGCAGAACAAACACATGTCTGGAAAGGCTCTCCCCGTCGTAACTCCAGAATATACCCCAGGTTCCGGCCGCAACTCGAGAAACATCATGAGACTTCCCCCTCGCCTTGAGATGAGGCCCGATTGCCCTGCACTGTGTGCAGACCAATTCCGTGTTCCACATCAAACGTGAAAAGATTCTTGATTTCCTTGATGGCACTCCAAAGAAAAGCCAAGATCACTGTCTCAAGTCTAGAGGGATCCTGAGGTCACTGTAGCAACAAGAAAGAGCTCCGTGCACGACAAATCAACTCGAGAGGAGAGCTTCGTCCCTGGCTTCGACTCAAGAGGAATACCAACTTTCCACAAGCACCTCAAGAGGAGGCCTCTCTCAGTTACAGGTATGTGAGAGGGACCTTGAGTTTGTGGCCTCAAGTGGAATGGACACCGAGATGCTCTGACTCGAATTAAGGGCAGATATCCATGCAGAGAATTGAATGCAGGCTCGTCTTGCATCTCCAAGACGAAGGGATGTCTGAATCCCCTGTGGAGACCACAGACAAAGACTTAGTTCTCCGCCTCATCGCGACCGGAGGCCTCACATCCTTTGAAAACTCGAGAGGTCCACGGAGATCAATGCTTCCAAAGGAGACGATGCCTGAATCCTCTTCAAAATGGATAGGAGTCCCAGGATCCCTGTGGCACGTGGAAAGGGACCCTGGGTCTCCCGCCTCAGGTGGAGACGCGTCCCAATTGCCATGCCAAGACTCGAGGAGAATACCGAGGTGTCCCTCGCACCTAGGCAGGAGTCCTGACTTCGCTGAACAAACACGTGTCTGGAAGGGCCCTCCCCATAGTAACTCGAGAATATACCCCAGGTTCCGGCCGCAACTCGAGAAAAACCATGAGACCTACCCCTCGCGGCTAGATGAGGCCCGATTCCCCTGCACTGCGTGCAGAGCAATTCCGTGTTCCACATTAAACGTGAAAGGAGCCTTGATTTCCTTGATGGCACTCCAGAGAAAACCCAAGATCACTGTCTCAAGTCTAGAGTGATCCTGAAGTCACTGGAGCAACACGAAAGGGCTCCGTGGACCCCAAATCAACTCGAGATGAGAGCTTAGTCCCTGGCTTCAACTCAAGAGGAATACCGACTTTCCACAAGCACCTCAAGAGGAGGCTTATCTCAGCTACAGGTATGTGAGAGGGACCCTGAGTTTGTGGCCTCAAGTGGAATGGACACGGAGATACTCTGACTCGAAGTAAGGCCGGATATCCCTGCAGTGAATTTAATGCAGGTTCGTCTTGCATCTCCCAAGACGAAGGGTTGTCTGAATCCCCTGTGGAGACTACAGAGAAAGACCTCGTTCTCCGCCTCATCGAGACCGGAGGCCTCACATCCTTTGAAACTGGAGAGGTCCGCGGAGATCAATACTTCCAATGGAGACGATGCCTGACTCCTCTTGAAAATGGATAGGAGTCCCAGGATCCCTGTGGCACGTGGAAAGGGACCCTGGGTCTCCCGCCTCACGTGGAGACGCGTCCCAATTGCCATGCCAAGACTCGAGGACAATCCCGAGGTGTCCCTCGCACCTAGGCAGGAGTCCTGACTTCGCTGAACAAACACGTGTCTGGAAGGGCCCTCCCCGTCGTAACTCGAGAATATACCCCAGGTTCGGGCCGCAATTCGAGAAAAACCATGAGATTTCCCCCTCGCCGCGAGTTGAGGCCCGATTCCCCTGCACTGCATGCAGAGCAATTCCGTGTTCCACATCAAACGTGAAAGGAGCCTTGATTTCCTTGATGGCACTCCAGAGAAAACCCAAGATCACTGTCTCAAGTCTAGAGGGATCCTGAGGTCACTGGACCAAAAGGAAAGGGCTCCGTGGACCCCAAATCAACTCGAGATGAGAGCTTAGTCCCTGGCTTCGACTCAAGAGGAACACCAACTTTCCACAAGCACCTCAAGAGGAGGCTTCTCTCAGCTACAGGATTGTGAGAGGAACCCTGAGTTTGTGGCCTCAAGTGGAATGGACACCGAGATGCTCTGACTCGAAGTAAGGCATGATATCCCTGCAGTGAATTGAATGCAGGCTCGTCTTGCATCTCCCAAGACGAAGGGTTGTCTGAATCCCCTGTGGAGACCACAGAGAACAACCGAGTTCTCCGCCTCATTGCGACCGGAGGCCTGACATCCTTTGAAAACTCAAGAGGTCTGCGGAGATCAATGCTTCCAAAGGAGACGATGATTGACTCCTCTTGAAAATGGATAGGAGTCCCAGGATCACTGTGGCACGTGGAAAGGGACCCTGGGTCTCCCGCCTCACGTGGAGACGCGTCCCAATTGCCATGTCAAGACTCGAGGGGAATCCCGAGGTGTCCCTCGCACCTAGGCAGGAGTCCTGACGTCGCTGAACAAACACGTGTCTGGAAGGGCCCTCCCCGTCGTAACTCGAGAATATACCCCAGGTTCCGGCCGCAACTCCAGAAAAACCATGAGACATCTCCCTTGTCGCGAGATGAGGCCCGATTCCCCTGCACTGCGTGCAGAGCAATTCCGTGTCCACATCAGACGTGAAAGGAGCCTTGATTTCCTTGATGGCACTCCAGAGAAAACCCAAGATCACTGTCTCAATTCTAGAGGGATCCTGAGGTCACTGTAGCAACACGAAAGGGCTTCGTGGGCCGCAAACAACTCGAGATGAGAGCTTCGTCCCTGCCTTCGACTCAAGAGGAATACCAACTTTCCACAAGCACCTCAAGAGGAGGCTTCTGTCACCTTCAGGTATGTGAGAGGGACCCTGAGCTGGTGGCCTCAAGTCGAATGGATAGCGTGATGCTCTGACTCGAAGTAAGGCCGGATATCCCTGCAGTGAATTGAATGCAGGCTCGTTTTGCATCTCCCAAGAGGAAGGGATGTCTGAATCCACTGTGGAGACCACAGAGAAAGACCTAGTTCTCCGCCTCATCCCGGATTGAGGCCTCACATCCTTTGAAACCTCGAGAGGTGTGCGGAGATCAATGCTTCCAAAGGAGACGATGCCTGACTCCTCTTGAAAATGGATAGTGGTCCCAGGATCCCTGTGGCACGTGGAAAGGGACCCTGGGTCTCCCGCCTCACGTGGAGACGCGTCCCAATTGCCATGCCAAGACTCGAGGAGAATCCCGAGTTGTGCCTCGCACCTAGGCAGGAGTCCTGACGTCGCTGAACAAACAGGTGTCTGGAAGGGCCCTCCCCGTCGTAACTCGAGAACATACCCCAGGTTCCGGCCGCAACTCGACAAAAACCATGAGAATTCCCCCTCGCCGCGAGATGAGGCCCGATTCCCCTGCACTGCGTGCAGAGCAATTCCGTGTTCCACATCAAACGTGAAAGGAGCCTTGATTTCCTTGATGGCACTCCAGAGAAAAGCCAAGATCACTGTCTCAAGTCTAGAGGGATCCTGAGGTTACTGTAGCAACACGAAAGAGCTCCGTGGACCCCAAATCAACTCGAGATGAGAGCTTTTCCCTGGCTTCGACTCAAGAGGAATACCAACTTTCCACAAGCACCTCAAGAAGAGGTTTCTCTCAGCTACATTTATATGAGAGGGACCCTGAGTGTGTGGCCTCAAATGTAATGGACACCGAGATGCACTGATTCGAATAAAGGCCGGATATCCCTGCAGTGAATTGAATGCAGGCTCGTCTTGCATCTCCTAAGAAGAAGAGATGTATGAATCCCCTGTGGAGACCATAGAGAAAGACATTGTTCTCCGCCTCATCGCGACGTGAGTCCTCACATCCTTTGAGAACTCGAGAGGTCCGCGAAGATCAATGCTTCCAAAGGAGACGATGCCTGACTCCTCTTGAAAATGGATAGGAGTCCCAGGATCCCTGTGGAACATGGAAAGGGACCCTCGATCTCCCGCCTCACGTGGAGACGCGTCCCAATTGCCATGACAAGACTCGAGGAGAATCCCGAGGTGTCCCTCGCACCGACGCAGGAGTCCTGACGTCGCTGAACAAACACGTATCTGGAACGGACCTCCCCGTCGTAACTCGAGAATATACCCCAGGTTCCGGCCGCAACTCGAGAAAAACCATGAGACTTCCCCCTCGCCGCGAGATGAGGCCCGATTCCCCTGCACTGCGTGCAGAGCAATTCCGTGTTCCACATCAAACGTGAAAGGAGCCTTGATTTCCTTGATGGCACTCCAGAGAAAACCCGAGATCACTGTCTCAAGTCTAGAGGGATCCTGAGGTCACTGTAGCAACATGAAATGGGTCCATGGACCCCAAATCAACTCGTGATGAGAGCTTATTCATTGGCTTCGACTCTAGAGGAATAGCAACTTTCCACAAGCACCTCAAGAGGAGGCTTCTCTCAGATAAAGTTATGTGAGAGGGCCCTGAGTTGGGGATTCAAGTGGAATGGACACCGAGAAGCTCTGACTCGAAGTAAGGCTGGATATCCCTCCAGTGAATTGAATGCAGGCTCGTCTTGATCTCCCAAGACGAAGGGATGTCTGAATACCCTGTGGATACCACAGAGAAAGACGTAGTTCTCCCTCTCATGGCGACCGGAGGCATCACATCTTTGAAAACTCGAGAGGTCCGCGGAGATCAATGCTTCCTAAGGAGACGATGCCTGACTCCTCTTGAAAATGGATAGGAGTCCAAGAAACCCTGTGGCACGTGGAACGGGAACCTGGGTCTCCCGCCTCACATGGAGACTTGTCCTAATTGCCATGCCAAGACTCGAGGAGAATCCCGAGGTGTTCCTCGCACCTAGGCACTAGTCCTGACGTCGCTGAACAAACACTTGTCTGGAAGGGCCCTCCCCGTCGTAACTCAGGAATATACCCCAGGTTCCGGCCGCAAATCGAGAAAAACCATAAGACTTCCCCCTCGCCTTGAGATGTGGCCCGATTCTCCTGCACTGCGTGCAGACCAATTCCGTGTTCCACATCAAACGTGAAAGGGTTCTTGATTTCCTTGATGGCACTCCAAAGAAAAGCCAAGATCACTGTCTCAAGTCTAGAGGGATCCTGAGGTCACTGTAGCAACCCGAAAGGGCTCCGTGCACCCCAAATCAACTCGAGATGAGAGCTTAGTCCCTGGCTTCGACTCAAGAGGAATACCAACTTTCCACAAGCACCTCAAGAGGAGGCTTCTCTCAGCTACAGGTATGTGAGAGGAACCCTGAGTTTGTGGCCTCAAGTGGAATGGACACCGAGATGCTCTGACTCGAAGTAAGGCATGATATCCCTGCAGTGAATTGAATGCAGGCTCGTCTTGCATCTCCCAAGACGAAGGGTTGTCTGAATCCCCTGTGGAGACCACAGAGAACGACCGAGTTCTCCGCCTCATTGCGACCGGAGGCCTCACATCCTTTGAAAACTCAAGAGGTCCGCGGAGATCAATGCTTCCAAAGGAGACGATGATTGACTCCTCTTGAAAATGGATAGGAGTCCCAGGATCCCTGTGGCACGTGGAAAGGGACCCTGGGTCTCCCGCCTCACGTGGAGACGCGTCCCAATTGCCATGCCAAGACTCGAGGGGAATCCCGAGGTGTCCCTCGCACCTAGGCAGGAGTCCTGACGTCGCTGAACAAACACGTGTCTGGAAGGGCCCTCCCCGTCGTAACTCGAGAATATACCCCAGGTTCCGGCCGCAACTCCAGAAAAACCATGAGACATCTCCCTTGTCGCGAGATGAGGCCCGATTCCCCTGCACTGCGTGCAGAGCAATTCCGTGTCCACATCAGACGTGAAAGGAGCCTTGATTTCCTTGATGGCACTCCAGAGAAAACCCAAGATCACTGTCTCAAGTCTAGAGGGATCCTGAGGTCACTGTAGCAACCAGAAAGGGCTCCGTGCACCCCAAATCAACTCGAGATGAGAGCTTTGTCCCTGGCTTCGACTCAAGAGGAATACCAACTTTCCAAAAGCTCCTCAAGAGGAGGTTTCTCTCAGCTACAGGTATGTGAGAGGGACCCTGAGTTTGTGGCCTCAAGTGGAATGGACACCGAGATGCTCTGACTCAATGTAAGGCCGGATATCCCTGCAGTGAATTGAATGCAGGCTCGTCGTGGATCTCCCAAGACGAAGGGATGTCTGAATCCCCTGTGGAGACCACAGACAAAGACCTAGATCTCCGCCTCATCGCGACCATTGGCCTCACATACTTTGAAAACTCGAGAGGTCCGCGGAGATCAATGCTTCCTAAGGAGACGATGCCTGACTCCTCTTGAAAATGGATAGGAGTCCCAGAATCCCTGTGGCACGTGGAAAGGGACCCTGGGTCTTCCGCCTCACTGGAGACGCGTCCCAATTGCCATGCCAAGACTCGAGGAGAATCCCGAGGTGTCCCTCGCACCTAGGCAGGAGTCCTGACTTCGCTGAACAAACACGTGTCTGGAAGGGCCCTCCCCATCGTAACTCGAGAATATACCCCAGGTTCCGGCCGCAACTCGAGAAATTCCATGAGACCTACCACTCGCGGCTAGATGAGGCCCGATTCCCCTGCACTGCGTGCAGAGCAATTCCGTGTTCCACATCAAACGTGAAAGGAGCCTTGATTTCCTTGATGGCACTCCAGAGAAAACCCAAGATCACTGTCTCAAGTCTAGAGGGATCCTGAGGTCACTGGAGCAACACGAAAGGGCTCCGTGGACCCCAAATCAACTCGAGATGAGAGCTTAGTCCCTGGCTTCGCCTCAAGAGGAATACCAACTTTCCACAAGCACCTCAAGAGGAGGCTTCTCTCAGCTACAGGTATGTGAGAGGGCCCCTGAGTTTGTGGCCTCAAGTGGAATGGACACCGAGATGCTCTGACTCGAAGTAAGACCAGATATCCCTAAAGTGAATTGAATGCAGGCTCTTCTTGTGTCTCCCAAGACGAAGGGATGTCTGAATCCCCTGTGGAGACCACAGAGAAAGACCTAGTCCTCCGCCTCATCGCGACCGGAGACCTCACATCCTTTGAAAACTCGAGAGGTTGGGGAGATCAATGCTTCCAAAGGAGACGATGCCTGACTCCTCTTGAAAATGGATAGGAGTCCCAGGATCTCTGTGGCACGAGGGAAGGGACCCTGGGTCTCCCGCCTCACGTGGAGACGCGTCCCAATTGCCATGCCAAGACTCGAGGAGAATCCCGAGGTGTCCCTCGCACTTAGGCAGGAGTCCTGACGTCGTTGAACAAACACGTGTCTGGAAGGGCCCTCCCCGTCGTAACTCGAGGATATACCCCAGGTTCCGTCAGCAACTCGAGAAAAACCATGAGACTTCCCCCTCGCCGAGAGATGAGGCCCGAATCCCCTGCACTGCGTGCAGAGCAATTCCGTGTTCCACATTAAACGTGAAAGGAGCCTTGATTTCCTTGATGGCACTACAGAGAAAACCCAAGATCACTGGCTCAAGTCTAGAGGGATCCTGAGGTCACTGGAGCAACACGAAAGGGATCCGTGGACCCCAAATCAACTCGAGATGAGAGCTTAGTCCCTGGCTTCGACTCAAGGGGAATACCAACTTTCCACAAGCACCTCAAGAGGAGGCTTCTCTGAGCTACAGGTATGTGAGAGGGACCCTGAGTTTGTGGCTTCAAGTGGAATGGACACTGAGATGCTCTGACTCGAAGTAAGACCAGATATCCCTGCAGTGAATTGAATGCAGGCTCGTCTTGCGTCTCCCAAGATGAAGGGATGTCTGAATCCCCTGTGGAGACCACAGAGAAAGACCTAGTCCTCCGCCTCATCGCGACCGGAGACCTCACATCCTTTGAAAACTCGAGAGGTTGGGGAGATCAATGCTTCCAAAGGAGACGATGCCTGACTCCTCTTGAAAGTGGATAGGAGTCCAAGGATCTCTCTGGCACATGGGAAGGGACCCTGGGTCTCCCGCCTCACGTGGAGACGCTTCCCAATTGCCATGCCAAGATTCGAGGAGAATCCCGAGGTGTCCCTCGCAACTAGGCAGGAGTCCTGACGTCGTTGAACAAACACGTTTCTGGAAGGGCCCTCCCCGTCGTAACTCGAGAATATACCACAGGTTCCGGCCACAACTCGAGAAAAACCATGAGACTTCCCCCTCGCCGAGAGATGAGGCCCGAATCCCCTGCACTGCGTGCAGAGCAATTCCGTGTTCCACATCAAACGTGAAAGGAGCCTTGATTTCCTTGATGGCACTCCAGAGAAAACCCAAGATCACTGGCTCAAGTCTAGAGGGATCCTGTGGTCACTGGAGCAACACGAAAGGGCTCCGTGGACCCCAAATCAACTCGAGATGAGAGCTTAGTCCCTGGCTTCGATTCAAGGGGAATAGCAACTTTCCACAAGCACCTCAAGAGGAGGCTTCTCTCAGCTACAGGTATGTGAGAGGGACCCTGAGTTTGTGGCCTCAAGTGGAATGGACACCGAGATGCTCTGACTCGAATTAAGGCCGGATATCCCTGCAGTGAATTGAATGCAGGCTCGTCTTGCATCTCCCAAGACGAAGGGATGTCTGAATCCCCTGTGGAGACCACAGAGAAAGACCTAGTCCTCCGCCTCAACGCGAACGGAGGCCTCACATCCTTTGAAAACTCGAGAGGTCCGAGGAGATCAATGCTTCCAAAGGAGACGATGCCTGACTCCTCTTGAAAGTGGATAGGAGTCCCAGGATCCCTGTGGCACGTCGAAAGGGACCCTGTGTCTCCCGCCTCACGTGGAGACGCCTCCCAATTGCCATGCCAAGTCTCCAGGAGAATCCCGAGGTGTCCATCGCACCTAGGCAGGAGTCCTGACGTCGCTGAACAAACACGTGTCTGGAAGGGACCTCCCCGTCGTAACTCGAGAATATATCCCAGGTTCCGGCCGCAACTCGAGAAAAACCATGAGACTTCCCCCTCGCCGCTAGATGAGGCCCGATTCCACTGCACTGCGTGCAGAGCAATTCCGTGTTCCACATCAAACGTGAAAGGAGCCTTGATTTCCTTGATGGCACTCCAGAGAAAACCCAAGATCACTGTCTCAAGTCTAGAGGGATCCTGAGGTCACTGGAGCAACATGAAAGGGCTCCATGGACCCCAAATCAACTCGAGATGAGAGATTAGTCCCTGGCTTCGACTCAAGAGGAATACCAACTTTCCACAAGCACCTCAAGAGGAGGCTTCTCTCAGGTACAGGTATGTGAGAGGGACCCTGATTTTGTGGCCTCAAGTGGAATGGACACGAGATGCTCTGACTCGAAGTAAGGCCGGATATCCCTGCAGTGAATTGAATGCAGGCTCGTCTTGCATCTCCCAAGAAGAAGGGATGTCTGAATCCCCTGTGGAGACGACAGAGAAAGACCTAGTTCTCCGCCTCATCGCGACCAGAGGCCTCACATCCTTTGAAAACTCGAGAGGTCCGCGGAGATCAATGCTTCCAAAGTAGGCAATGCCTGACTCCTCTTGAAAATGGATAGGAGTCCCAGGATCCCTGTGGCACGTGGAAGGGACCCTGGGTCTTCCGCCTCACGTTGAGACGCGTCCCAATTGCCATGCCAAGATTCGAGGAGAATCCCGAGGTGTCCCTCGCACCTAGGCAGGAGTCCTGACGTCGCTGAACAAACACGTGTCTGGAGGGGCCCTCCCCGTCGTAACTCGAGAATATACTCCAGGTTCCGTCCGCAACTCGAGAAAAACCATGAGACTTACCCCTCGCCGCGAGATGAGGCCCGATTCCCCTGCACTGCGTGCAGAGCAATTCCGTGTTCCACATCAAACGTGAAAGGAGCCTTAATTTCCTTGATGGCACTCCAGAGAAAACCCAAGATCACTGTCTCAAGTCTAGAGGGATCCTGACGTCACTGGAGCAACACGAACGGGCTCCGTGGACTCCAAATCAACTCGAGATGAGAGCTTTGTTCCTGGCTTCGACTCAAGAGGAACACCAACTTTCCACAAGCACCTCAAGAGGAGGCTTCTCTCAGCTACAGGTATGTGAGAGGGACCCTGAGTTTGTGGGCTCAAGTGGAATGGACACCGAGATGCTCTTACTTGAAGTACTTCCAGATATCCCTGCAGTGAATTGAATGCAGGTTCTTCTTGCATCTCCCAAGACGAAGGGATGTCTGAATACCCTGTGGATACCACAGAGAAAGACCTAGATCTCCGCCTCATCGCGACCGGAGGCCTCACATCCTTTGAAAACTCGAGAGGTCCGCGGAGATCAATGCTTCCAAAGGAGACGATGCCTGACTTCTCTTGAAAATGGATAGGAGTCCCAGAATGCCTTTGGCACGCGGAAAGGGACTCTAGGTCTCCCGCCTCACGGGGAGACGCGTCCCAATTGCCATGACAAGACTCGAGGAGAATCCCGAGGTGTCCCTCGCACCTAGGCAGGAGTCCTGACGTCGCTGAACAAACACGTGTCTGGAAGGGCCCTCCCCGTCGAAACTCGAGAATATACCCCAGGTTCAGGTCGCAACTCGAGAAAAACCATCAGACTTCCCCCTCGCCGCGACATGAGGCCCGATTCCCCTGCACTGCGTGCAGAGCAATTCCGTGTTCCACATCAAACATGAAAGGAGCCTTGATTTCCTTGATGGCACTCCAGAGAAAACCCAAGATCACTGTCTCAAGTCTAGAGGGATCCTGAGGTCACTGGAGCAACACAAAAGGGCTCCGTGGACCCCAAATCAACTCGAGATGAGAGCTTAGTCCCTGGCTTCGACTCAAGAGAAATGCCTACTTTCCACAAGCACCTCAAGAGGAGGCTTCTCTCAGCTACAGGTAGGTGAGAGGGACTCTGAGTTTGTGGCCTCAAGTGGAATGGACACCGAGATGCTCTGACTCGAAGTAAGGCCGGATATCCCTGCAGTGAATTGAATGCAGGCTCCTCTTGCATCTCCCAAGACGAAGGGATGTCTGAATCCACTGTGGAGACCAGAGAGAAAGACCTAGTTCACCGCCTCATCGAGACCGGAGGCCTCACATCCTTTGAAAACTCAACAGGTCCGCGGAGATCAATGCTTCCAAAGGAGACGATGCCTGACTCCTCTTGAAAATGGATAGGAGTCCCAGGATCCCTGTGGCACGTAGAAAGGGACCCTGGGTCTCCCGCCTCACGTGGAGACGCGTCCCAATTGCCATGCCAAGACTCGAGGAGAATCCCGAGGTGTCCCTCGCACCTAGGCAGGAGTCCTGACGTTGCTGAACAAACACGTGTCTGGAAGGGCCCTCCCCGTCGTAACTCGAGAATATACCCCCGGTTCCGGCCACAACTCGAGAAAAACCATGAGACTTCCCCCTCGCCGCGAGATGAGGACCGATTCCCCTGCACTGTGTGCAGAGCAATTCTGTGTTCCACATCAAACGTGAAAGGAGCCTTGATTTCCTTGATGGCACTCCAGAGAAAACCCAAGATCACTGTCTCAAGTCTAGAGGGATCCTGAGGTCACTGGAGCAACACGAAAGGGCTCCGTGGACCACAAATCAACTCGAGATGAGAGCTTAGTCCCTGGCTTCGACTCAAGAGGAATACCAACTTTCCACAAGCACCTCAAGAGGAGGCTTTTGTCAGCTACATGTATGTGAGAGGGACCCTGTGTTTGTGGCCTCAAGTGGAATGGACACCGAGATGCTCTGACTTGAATTAAGGCCGGATATGCCTGCAGTGAATTGAATGCAGGCTCGTCTTGCATCTCCCAAGACGAAGGGATGTCTGAATCCCCTGTGGAGACCACAGAGAAAGACCTAGTCCTCCACATCAACGCGACCGGAGGCCTCACATCCTTTGAAAACTTGAGAGGTCCGCGGAGATCAATGCTTCCAAAGGAGACGATGCCTGACTCCTCTTGAAAATGGATAGGAGTCCCAAGATCCCTGTGGCACGTGGAAAGGAACCCTGGGTCTCCCGCCTCACGTGGAGACGCGTCCCAATTGCCATGCCAAGACTCGAGGAGAATCCCGAGGTGTCCCTCGCACCTAGGCAGGAGTCCTGACGTCGCTGAACAAACACGTGTCTGGAAGGGCCCTCCCCGTCATAACTCGAGAATATAAATCAGGTTTCGGCCGCATCTCGAGAAAAAATATGAGACTTCCCCCTCGCCGCGAGATGAGGCCCGATTCCCCTGCACTGCGTGCAGAGCAATTCCGTGTTCCACATCAAACGTGAAAGGAGGCTTGATTTCCTTGATAGCACTCCAGAGAAAACCCAAGATCACTGTCTCAAGTCTAGAGGGATCCTGAGGTCACTGGAGCAACACGAAAGGGCTCCGTGGACCCCAAATCAACTCGAGATGAGAGTTTAGTCTCTGGCTTCGACTCAAGAGGAATACCAACTTTCCACAAGCACCTCAAGAGGAGGGTTCTCTCAGCTACAGGTATGTGAGAGGACCCTGAGTTTGTGGCCTCAAGTGGAATGGACACCGAGATGCTCTGACTCGAAGTAAGGCCGGATATCCCTGCAGTGAATTGAATGCAGGCTCGTCTTGCATCTCCCAAGACGAAGGGATGTCTGAATCCCCTGGGGAGACCACAGAGAAAGAACTAGTCGTCCGACTCCACGCGACCGGAGGCCTCACATCCTTTGAAAACTCGAGAGGTCCGCGGAGATCAATGCTTCCAAAGGAGACGATGCCTCACTCCTCTTGAAATTGGATAGGAGTCCCAGGATCCCTGTGGCACGTGGAAAGGGAACCTGGGTCTCCCGCCTCACGTGGAGACGCGTCCCAATTGCCATGCCAAGACTCGAGGAGAATCCCGAGGTGTCCCTCGCACCTAGTCAGGAGTCCTGACGTCGCTGAACAAACACGTGTCTGGAAGGGCCCTCTCCGTCGTAACTCGAGAATATACCCCAGGTTCCGGCCGCAACTCGAGAAAAACCATGACACTTCCCCCTCGACGCGAGATGAGCCCTGATTCCCCTGCACTGCGTGCAGAGCAATTCCGTGTTCCACATCAAACGTGAAAGGAGCCTTGATTTCCTTGATGGCACTCCAGAGAAAACCCAAGATCACTGGCTCAAGTCTAGAGGGATCCTGTGGTCACTGGAGCAACACGAAAGGGCTCCGTGGACCCCAAATCAACTCGAGATGAGAGCTTAGTCCCTGGCTTCGATTCAAGGGGAATAGCAACTTTCCACAAGCACCTCAAGAGGAGGCTTCTCTCAGCTACAGGTATGTGAGAGGGACCCTGAGTTTGTGGCCTCAAGTGGAATGGACACCGAGATGCTCTGACTCGAAGTAAGGCCGGATATGCCTGCAGTGAATTGAATGCAGGCTCGTCTTGCATCTCCCAAGACGAAGGGATGTCTGAATCCCCTGTGGAGACCACAGAGAAAGACCTAGTCGTCCAACACTACGCGACCGGAGGCCTCACATCCTTTGAAAACACGAGAGGTCCGCGGAGATCAATGCTTCCAAAGGAGTCGATGCCTGACTCCTCTTGAAAATGGATAGGAGTCGCAGGATCCCTGTGGCACGTGGAAAGGGACCCTGGGTCTCCCGCCTCACGTGGAGACGCGTCCCAATTGCCATGCCAAGACTCGAGGAGAATCCCGAGGTGTACCTCGCACCTAGGCAGGAGTCCTGACGTCGCTGAACAAACACGTGTCTGCAAGTGCCCTCCCCGTCGTAACTCGAGAATATACCCCCGGTTCCGGCCACAACTCGAGAAAAACCATGAGACTTCCAGCTCGCCGCGAGATGAGGCCCGATTCCCCTGCACTGCGTGCAGAGCAATTCCGTGTTCCACATCAAACGTGAAAGGAGCCTTGATTTCCTTGATGGCACTCCAGAGAAACCCCAAGATGACTGTCTCAAATCTAGAGGGATCCTGAGGTCACTGGAGCAACACGAAAGGGCTCCGTGGACCCCAAATCAACTCGAGATGAGAGCTTTTCCCTGGCTTCGACTCAAGAGGAATACCAACTTTCCACAAGCACCTCAAGAGGAGGCTTCTCTCAGCTACAGGTATGTGAGAGGCACCCTGAGTTTGTGGCCTCAAGTGGAATGGACACCGAGATGCTCTGACTCGAGGTAAGGCCGGATATCCCTGCAGTGAATTGAATGCAGGCTCGTCTTGCATCTCGCAAGAAGAAGGAATGTCTGAATCCCCTGTGGAGACCACAGAGAAAGACCTAGTTCTCCGCCTCATCGCGACCGGAGGCCTCACATCCTTTGAAAACTCGAGAGGTCTGAGGAGATCAATGCTTCCAAAGGAGACGATGCCTGACTCCTCTTGAAAATGGATAGGAGTCCCAGGATCCCTGTGGCACGTCGAAAGGGACCCTGCGTCTCCTGCCTCACGTGGAGACGCGTCCCAATTGCCATGCCAAGACTCGAGGAGAATCCCGAGGTGTCCCTCGCACCTAGGCAGGAGTCCTGACGTCGCTGAACAAACACGTGTCTGGAAGGGCCCTCCCCGTCGTAACTCGAGAATATACCCCAGGTTCCGGCCGGAACTCAAGAAAAACCATGAGACTTCCCCCTCGCCGCGAGATGAGGCCCGATTCCCCTGCACTGCGTGCAGAGCAATTCCGTGTTCCACATCAAACGTGAAAGGAGCCTTGATTTCCTCGATGGCACTCCAGAGAAAACCCAAGATCACTGTCTCAAGTCTAGAGGGATCCTGAGGTCACTGGAGCAACACGAAAGGGCTCTGTGGACCCCAATTCAACTCGAGATGAGAGCTTAGTCCCTGGCTTCAATTCAAGAGGAATACCAACTTTCCACAAGCACCTCAAGAGGAGGCTTCTCTCAGCTACATGTATGTGTGAGGACCCTGAGTTTGTGGCCTCAAGTGGAGTGGACACCGAGATGCTCTGACTCGAAATAAGGCCGGATATCCATGCAGTGAATTGAATGCAGGCTCGTCTTGCATCTCCCAAGACGAAGGGATGTCTGAATCCCCTGTGGAGACCACAGAGAAAGACCTAGTTCTCCGCCTCATCGCAACCGGAGGCCTCACATCCTTTGAAAACTCGAGCGGTCCCCGCAGAACAAAGCTTCCAATGGAGACGATGCCTGACTCCTCTTGAAAATGGATAGGAGTCCCAGGATCCCTGTGGCACGTGGAAAGGGACCCTGGGTCTCCCGCCTCACGTGGAGACGCGTCCCAATTGCCATGCCAAGACTCGAGGAGAATCCCGAGGTGTCCCTCGCACCTAGGCAGGAGTCATGACGTCGCTGAACAAACACGTGTCTGAAAGGGACCTCCCCATCGTAACTCGAGAATATAAATCAGGTTCCGGCCGCAACTCGAGAAAAAATATGAGACTTCCCCCTCGCCGCGAGATGAGGCCCGATTTCCCTGCACTGCGTGCAGAGCAATTTCGTGTTCCACATCAAACGTGAAAGGAGCCTTGATTTCCTTGATGGCACTCCAGAGAATCCCCAAGATGACTGTCCCAAATCTAGAGAGATCCTGAGGTCACTGGAGCAACACGAAAGGGCTCCGTGGACCCCAAATCAACTCGAGATGAGAGCTTTTCCCTGGCTTCGACTCAAGAGGAATACCAACTTTCCACAAGCACCTCAAGAGGAGGCTTCTCTCAGCTACATGTATGTGAGAGGGACCCTGAGTTTGTGGCCTCAAGTGGAATGGACACCGAGATGCTCTGACTCGAAGTAAGGCCGGATATCCCTGCAGTGAATTGAATGCAGGCTCGTCTTGCATCTCCCAAGACGAAGGGTTGTCTGAATCCCCTGTGGAGACCACAGAGAAAGACCTAATTCTCAGCCTCATCGCGACCGGAGGCCTCACATTCTTTGAAAACTCGAGAGGTCCGCGGAGATCAATGCGTCCAAAGGAGATGATGCCTGACTCCTCTTGAAAATGGATAGGAGTCCCAGGATCCCTGTGGCACGTGGAAAGGGACCCTGGGTCTCCCTCCTCACGTGGAGACGCGTCCCAATTGCCATGCCAAGTCTCGAGGAGAATCCCGAGGTGTCCCTCGAACCTAGGCAGGAGTCCTGACGTCGCTGAACAAACACGTGTCTGGAAGGGCCCTCCCCGTCTTAACTCGAGAATATACCCCAGGTTCTGGCTGCAACTCGAGAAAAACCATGAGACTTCCCCCTCGACGCTAGATGGGGCCCGATTCCACTGCACTGCTTGCAGAGCAATTCCGTGTTCCACATCAAACGTGAAAGGAGCCTTGATTTCCCTGATGGCACACCAGAGAAAACCCAAGATCACTGTCTCAAGTCTAGAGGGATCCTGAGGTCACTGGAGCAACACGAAAGATCTCCGTGGACCCCAAATCAACTCGAGATGAGAGCTTAGTCCCTGGCTTCGTCTCAAGAGGAATACCAACTTTTCACAAGCACCTCAAGAGGAAGCTTCTCTCAGCTACAGGTATGTGAGAGGGACCCTGAGTTTGTGGCCTCAAGTGGAATGGACCCCGAGATGATCTGACTTGAAGTAAGGCCGGATATCCCTGCAGTGAATTGAATGCAGGCTCGTCTTGCATCTCCCAAGATGAAGGCATGTCTGAATCCCCTGTGGAGACCACAGAGAAAGACCTAGTCCTCCGCCTCAATGCGACCGGAGGCCTCACATCCTTTGAAAACTCGAGAGGTCCGCGGAGATCAATGCTTCCAAAGGAGATGATGCCTGACTCCTCTTGCAAACGGATAGGAGTCCCAGGATCCTTGTGGCACGTGGAAAGGGACCCTGGGTCTCCCGCCTCACGTGGAGACGCGTCCGAATTGCCATGCCAAGACTCGAGGAGAATCCCGAGGTGTCCCTCGCACCTGGGCAGGAGTCCTGACATCGCTGAACAAACACGTGTCTGGAAGGGCCCTCCCCGTCGTAACTCGAGAATATACCCCAGGTTCCGGCCGCAACTCGAGAAAAACCATGAGACTTCCCCCTCGACGCTAGATGGGGCCCGATTCCACTGCACTGCTTGCAGAGCAATTCCGTGTTCCACATCAAACATGAAAGGAGCCTTGATTTCCTTGATGGCACTCCAGAGAAAATCCAAGATCACTGTCTCAAGTCTAGAGGGATCCTGAGGTCACTGGAGCAACATGAAAGGGCTCCGTGGACCCCAAATCAACCTGAGATGAGAGCTTAGTCCCTGGCTTCGACTCAAGAGGAATACCAACTTTCCACAAGCACCTCAAGAGGAGGTTCTCTCAGCTACAGGTATGTGAGAGGGACCCTGAGTTTGTGGCCTCAAGTAGAATGGACACCGAGATGCTCTGACTCGAAATAAGCCCGGATATCCCTGCAGTGAATTGAATGCAGGCTCGTCTTGCAACTCCAAAGACGAAGGGATGACTGAATCCCCTGTGGAGACCACAGAGAAAGACCTAGTCCTCCGCCTCATCGCGACCGGATACCTCACATCCTTTGAAAACTCGAGAGGTTGGGGAGTTCAATGCTTCCAAAGGAGACGATGCCTGACTCCTCTTGAAAATGGATAGGAGTCCCAGGATCTCTGTGGCACGTGGGAAGGGACCCTGGGTCTCCCGCCTCACGTGGAGACGCGTCCCAATTGCCATGCCAAGACTCGAGGAGAATCCCGAGGTGTCCCTCGCACCTAGGCAGGAGTCCTGACGTCGCTGAACAAACACGTGTCTGGAAGGGCCCTCCCCGTCGTAACTCGCGAATATACCCCAGGTTCCGGCCGCAACTCGAGAAAAACCATGAGACTTCCCCCTCGCCGCGAGATGAGGCCCGATTCCCCTGCACTGCGTGCAGAGCAATTCCGTGTTCCACATCAAACGTGAAAGGAGCCTTGATTTCCTTGATGGCACTCCAGAGAAACCGCAAGATCACTGTCTCAAGTCTAGAGGGATCCTGAGGTCACTGTAGCAACACGAAAGGGCTCCGTGGACCCCAAATCAACTCGAGATGAGAGCTTAGTCCTTGGCTTCGACTCAAGACGAACACCAACTTTCCACAAGCACCTCAAGAGGAGGCTTCTCTCAGCTACAGGTATGTGACAGGGACCCTGAGTTTGTGGCCTCAAGTGGAATGGACACCGAGATGCTCTGACTTGAAGTAAGGCCGGATATCCCTGCAGTGAATTGAATGCAGGCTCGTCTTGCATCTCGCAAGACGAAGGGATGTCTGAATCCCCTGTGGAGACCACAGAGAAAGACCTATTCCTCCGCCTCAACGCGACCGGAGGCCTCACATCCTTTGAAAACTCGAAAGGTCTGCTGAGATCAATGCTTCCAAAGGAGACGATGCCTGACTCCTCTTGAAAATGGATAGGAGTCCCAGGATCCCTGTGGCACGTGGAAAGGGACACAAGTTCCCCCGCCTTACGTGGAGACGCGTCCCAATTGCCATGCCAAGACTCGAGGAGAATCCCGAGGTGTCTCTCGCACCTAGGCAGGAGTCCTGACGTCGCTGAACAAACACGTGTCTGGAAGGGCCCTCCCCGTCGTAACTCGAGAATATTCCCCAGGTTCCGGCCGCAACTTGAGAAAAACCATGAGACTTCCCCTCACAGTGAGATGAGGCCCGATTCCCCTGCACTGCGTGCCGAGCAATTCCGTGTTCCACATCAAACGTGAAAGGAGCCTTGATTTCCTTGATGGCACTCCAGAGAAAACCCAAGATCACTGTCTCAAGTCTAAAGGGATCCTGAGGTCATTGGAGCAGCACGAAAGGGCTCCGTGGACCCCAAATCAACTCGAGATGAGAGCTTAGTCCCTGGCTTCGACTCAAGAGGAATACCAACTTTCCACAAGCACCTTAAGAGGAGGCTTCTCTCAGCTACATGTATGTGAGAGGGACCATGAGTTTGTGGCCTCAAGTGGAATGGACACCGAGATGCTCTGACTTGAAGTAAGGCCAGATATCCCTGCAGTGAATTGAATGCAGGCTCGTCTTGCATCTCCCAAGATGAAGGGATGTCTGAATCCCCTGTGGAAACAAAAGAGGAAGACCTAGTCCTCCGCCTCATCGCGACGAGAGGCCTCACATCCTTTGAAAATTCGAGAGGTCTGCGGAGATCAATGCTTCCAAAGCAGACGATGCCTGACTTCTCTTGAAAATGGATAGGAGTCCCAGGATCCCTGTCGCACGTGGAAAGGGACCCTGGGTCCCCGCCTCACGTGGAGACGCGTCCCAAATTCCATGCCAAGACTCGAGGAGAATCCAGAGGTTCCCTCGCACCTAGACACGAGTCCTGACGTCGCTGAATAAACACGTGTCTGGAAGGGCCCTCCCCGTCGTAACTCGAGAATATACCCCAGGTTCCGGATGCAACTCGAGAAAAAATATGAGACTTCCCCCTCGCCGCGAGATGAGGCCCTTTTTCACTGCACTGTGTGCAGACCAATTCCGTATCCCATATCAAACTTGAAATGAGGCTTGATTTCCTTGATGGCACTCCAGAGAAAAAGCAAGATCACTGTCTCATGTCTAGAGGGATCCTGAGGTCACTGTAGAAACACGAAAGGGCTCCGTGGACCCCAAATCAACTCGAGATGAGAGCTTAGTTCCTGGCTTCGACTCAAGAGGAATACCAACTTTCCACAAGCACCTCAAGAGGAGGCTTCTCTCAGCTACAGGTATGTGAGAGGGACCCTGAGTTTGTGGCCTCAAGTGGAATGGACACCGAGATGCTCTGACTCGAAGTAAGGCCGTATATCCCTGCAGTGAATTGAGTGCAGGCTCGTCTTGAATCTCCTAAGACGAAGGGATGTCTCAATCACCTGTGGAGACCACAGAGAAAGACCTAGTTCTCCGCCTCTTCGCGACCGGAGGCCTCGAATCCTTTGAAAATTGGAGAGGTCAGCGGAGATCAATGCTTCCAAAGGAGACGATGCCTGACTCCTCTTGAAAATGGATAGGAGTTCCAGGATCCCTCTGGCACCTGAAAGGGACCGTTGGTCTCCCTTTTCACGTGGAGACGTGTCCCAATTGCCATGCCAAGACTCGAGGAGAATCCCGAGGTGTCCCTCGCACCTAGGCAAGAGTCCTGACGTCGCTGAACAAACACGTGTCGGGAAGGGCCCTCCCCGACGTAACTCGAGAATATACCCCAGGTTCCGGCCGCAACTCGAGAAAAACCATGAGACTTCCCCCTCGCCACGAGATGAGGCCCGATTCAACTGCACTGCATGCAGAGCAATTCCGTGTTCCACATCAAACGAGAAAGGAGCCTAGATTTCCTTGATGCCACTCCAGAGAAAACCCAAGATCACTGTCTCAAGTCTAGAGGGATCCTGAGGTCACTGGAGCAACACGAAAGGGCTCCGTGGACCCCAAATCAACTCGAGATGAGAGCTTAGTGTCTGGCTTCGACTCAAGAGGAATACCAACTTTGCACAAGCACCTCAAGAGGAAGCTTCTCTCAGCTACAGGTATGTGAGAGGGACCCTGAGTTTGTGGCCTCAAGTGGAATGGACACCGAGATGCTCTGACTTGAAGTAAGGCCGGATATCCCTGCAGTGAATTGAATGCAGGCTCGTCTTGCATCTCCCAAGACGAAGGGGTGTCTGAATCACCTGTGGTGACCACAGAGAAAGAGCTAGTCCTCCGCCTCATCACGACCGGAGGCCTCACATCCTTTGAAAACTCGAGAGGTCCGCGGAGATCAATGCTTCCAAAGGAGACGATGCCTGACTCCTCTTAAAAATGGATAGGAGTCCCAGGATCCCTGTGGCACGTGGAAAGGGAACCCGGGTCTCCCGCCTCACGTGGAGACGCGTCCCAATTGCCATGCCAACACTCGAGGAGAATCCCGAGTTGTCCCTCGCACCAAGGCAGGTGTCTTGACGTCGCTGAACAAACACGTGTATGGAAGGGCCTTTCCCATTGTAACTCTAGACTATACCCAAGCTTCCGGCCGCAACTCGAGAAGAACCATGAGACTTCCCCCTCGCCGCGAGATGAGGCCCGATTCCCCTGCACTACATGCAGAGCAACTCCGTGTTCCACATCAAACATGAAAGGAGACTTGATTTCCTTGATGGCACTCCAGAGAAAACCCAAGATCACTGTCTCAAGTCTAGAGGGATCCTGAGGTCACTGGAGCAACACGAAAGGGCTCCGTGGACCCCAAATCAACTCGAGATGCGAGGTTAGTCCCTGGCTTCGACTCAAGAGGAATACCAGCTTTCCACAAGCACCTGAAGTGTAGGCTTCTCTTAGCTCCAGGTATGTGAGAGGGACCCTGAGCTTGTGGCCTCAAGTGGAATGGGCACCGAGATGCTCTGACTCGAAGTAAGGCCGGATATCCCTGCAGTGAATTAAATGCACGCTCGTCTTGCATCTCCCAAGACGAAGGGATGTCTGAATCCCCTGTGGAGACCACAGAGAAAGACCGAGTTCTCCGCCTCATTGCGACCTGAGGCCTCACTTCCTTTGAAAACTCGAGAGGTCCGCGGAGATCAATGCTTCCAAAGGAGACGATGCCTGACTCCTCTTGAAAATGGATAGGAGTCCCAGCATCCCTGTGGCACGTGGAAAGGGACCCTGGGGCTCCCGCCTCACGTGGAGACGCGTCCCAATTGCCATGCCAAGACTTGTGGAGAATCGCGAAGTGTCCCTCGCACCTAGGCAGGAGTCCTGACATCGAGAACAAACACGTGTCTGGAAGGGCCCTCCCCGTCGTAACTCGAGAATATACCCCAGGTTCCGGCCGCAACTCGAGAAAAACCATGAGACTTCCCCTTCGGTGCGATATGAGGCCCGATTTCCCTGCACTGCGTGCAGAGCAATTCTGTGTTCCACATCAAACGTGAAAGGAGCCTTGATTTCCTTGATGGCACTCCAGAGAAAACCCAAGATCACTCTCTCAAGTCTAGAGGGATCCTGAGGTCACCGTAGCAACACGAAAGGGCACCGTGGACCCCAAATCAACTCGAGATGAGAGCTTAGTCCTTGGCTTCGACTCAAGAGGAACACGAACTTTCCACAAGCACCTCAAGAGGAGGCTTCTCTCAGCTACAGGTATGTGACAGGGACCCTGAGTTTGTGGCCTCAAGTGGAATGGACACCGAGATGCTCTGACTTGAAGTAAGGCCGGATATCCCTGCAGTGAATTGAATGCAGGCTCGTCTTGCATCTTCCAAGACGAAGGGATGTCTGAATCCCCTGTGGAGACCACAGAGTAAGACCTAGTCCTCCGCCTCAACGCGACCGGAGGCCTCACATCCTTTGAAAACTCGAAAGGTCTGCTGAGATCAATGCTTCCAAAGGAGACGATGCATGACTCCTCTTGAAAATGGATAGGAGTCCCAGGATCCCTGTGGCACGTGGAAAGGGACACAAGTTCCCCCGCCTCACGTGGAGACGCGTCCCAATTGCCATGCCAAGACTCGAGGAGAATCCCGAGGTGTCTCTCGCACCTAGGCAGGAGTCCTGACGTCGCTGAACAAACACGTGTCTGGAAGGGCCCTCCCCATCGTAACTCGAGAATATTCCCCAGGTTCCGGCCGCAACTTGAGAAAAACCATGAGACTTGCCCTCACCGCGAGATGAGGCCCGATTCCCCTGCACTGCGTGCAGAGCAATTCCGTGTTCCACATCAAACGTGAAAGGAGCCTTGATTTCCTTGATGGCACTCCAGAGAATACCCAAGATCACTGTCTCAAGTCTAGAGGGATCCTGAGGTCATTGGAGCAACACGAAAGGGCTCCGTGGACCCCAAATCAACTCGAGATGAGAGCTTAGTCCCTGGCTTCGACTCAAGAGGAATACCAACTTTCCACAAGCACCTTAAGAGGAGGCTTCTCTCAGCTACAGGTATGTGAGAGGGACCATGAGTTTGTGGCCTCAAGTGGAACGGACACCGAGATGCTCTGACTTGAAGTAAGGCCAGATATCCCTGCAGTGAATTGAATGCAGGCTCGTCTTGCATCTCCCAAGATGAAGGGATGTCTGAATCCCCTGTGGAGACAAAAGAGGAAGACCTAGTCCTCTGCCTCATCGCGACCAGATGCCTCACATCCTTTGAAAATTCGAGAGGTCTGCAGAGATCAATGCTTCCAAAGGAGACGATGCCTGACTCCTCTTGAAAATGGATAGGAGTCCCAGGATCCCTGTCGCACGTGGAAAGGGAACCTGGGTCTCCCGCCTCACGTGGAAACGCGTCCCAATTGCCATGCCAAGACTCGAGGAGAATACCGAGGTGTCCCTCGCACCTAGGCAGGAGTCCAGACGTCGCTGAACAAACACGTGTCTGGAAGGGCCCTCCCCGTCGTAACTCGAGAATATACCCCAGGTTCCGGCCGCAACTCGAGAAGAACCATGAGACTTCCCCCTCGCCGCGAGATGAGGCCCGATTCCCCTGCACTGCGTGCAGAGCAATTCCGTGTTCCACATCAAAAGTGAAAGGAACCTTCATTTCCTTGATGGCACTCCAGGAAAACCCAGAGTCACTGTCTGAAGTCTAGGGGGATCCTGAGTTCACTGGAGCAACACGAAAGGGATCCGTGGACCCCAAATCAACTCGAGATGAGAGCTTAGTCCCTGTCTTCGACTCAAGAGGAATACCAAGTTTCCACAAGCACCTCAAGAAGAGGCTTCTCTCAGCTACATGGATGTGAGAGGTACCCTGAGTCTGTGGCCTCAAGTGGAATGGACACCGAGATGGTCTGACTCGAAGTAAGGTCGGATATCCCTGCAGTGAATTGAATGCAGGCTCGTCTTGCATTTCCCAAGACGAAGGGATGTCTGAATGCCCTGTGGAGACCACAGAGAAAGACCTAGTCCTCCGCCTCATCGCGACCGGAGGCCTCACATCCTTTGAAAACTCGAAAGGTCCGCGGAGATCAATGCTTCCAAAGGAGACGATGCCTGACTCCTCTTGAAAATGGATAGGAGTCCCAGGATCCCTGTGGAACGTGGAAAGGGACCCTGGGTCTCCCGCTTCACGTGGAGACGCGTCCCAATTGCCATGACAAGATTCGAGGAGAATCCCGAGGTGTCCCTCACAGCTAGGCACGAGTCCTGACGTCGCTGAACAAACACGTGTCTAGAAGGGCCCTCCCCGTCGTAACTCGAGAATACACCCCAGGTTCCGGCCGCAACTCGAGAAAAACCATGAGATTTCCCCCTCGCCGCCAGATGAGGCCCGATTCCCCTGCACTGCGTGCAGTACAATTCCGTGTTCCACATCAAACGTGAAAGGAGCCTTGATTTCCTTGATGGCACTCCAGAGAAAACCCAAGATCACTGTCTCAAGTCTAGAGGGATCCTGAGGTCACTGGAGCAACACGAAATTTCCCCTTAGACCCCAAATCAACTCGAGATGAGAGCTTAGTCCCTGGCTTCGACTCAAGTGGAATACCAATTTCCACAAGCACCTTAAGAGGAGGCTTCTCTAAGCTACAGGTATGTGAGAGGGACCCTGAGTTTGTGGCCTCAAGTGGAATGGACACCGAGATGCTCTGACTCGAAGTAAGGCGGGATATCCCTGTAGTGAATAGAATGCAGGCTCGTCTTGCATCTCCCAAGACGAAGGGATGTCTGAATCCCCTCTGGGGACGACAGAGAAAGACCTAGTCCTCCGCCTCATCGCGACCGGAGACATCACATCCTATGAAAAATCGAGAGGTCTGCGGAGATCAATGCTTCCAAAGGAGACGATGCCTGACTCCTCTTGAAAATGGATAGGAGTCCCAGGATCCATCTGGCCCGTGGAGAGGAACCCTGGGTCTCCCGCCTCACGTGGAGACGCGTTCCAATTGCCATGCCAAGACTCGAGGAGAATCCCGAGGTTTCCCTCGCACCTAGGCAGGAGTCCTAACGTCGCTGAGCAAACACGTTTCTGGAAGGGCCCTCCCCGTCGTAACTCGAGAATATACCCCAGATTCCGGCCGCAACTCGGGAAAAACAATGAGACTTCAAATTCGCCGCGAGATAAGGCCCAATTACCCTGCACTGCGTGCAGAGCAATTCCGTGTTCCACATCAAACATGATGGGAGCCTTGATTTCCTTGATGGCACTCCAGAGAAAACCCAAGATCACTGTCTCAAGTCTAGAGGGATCCTGAGGTCACTGGAGCAACACGAAAGGGCTCCGTGGACCCCAAATCAACTCGGATGAGAGCTTAGTCCCTGGCTTCGACTCAAGAGGAATACCAACTTTCCACAAGCACCTCAAGATGAGGCTTCTCTCAGCTACAGTTATGTGAGAGGGACCCTGATTTTGTGGCCTCAAGTGGAATGGACACCGAGATGCTCTGACTCGAGGTAAGGCCGAATATACCTGCAGTGAATTGAATGCAGGGTCGTCTTGCATCTCCCAAGACGAAGGGATGACTGAATCCCCTGTGGAGACCACAGAGAAAGACCTAGTTCTCCGCCTCATCGCGACCGGAGGCCTCACATCCTTTGAAAACTCGAGAGGTCCGGGGAGATCAATGCTTCAAAAGAAGACGATGCCTGACTCTTCTTGAAAATGGATAGGAGTCTCAGGATCCCTTTGGCACGTGGAAAGAGACACTGGGTCTTCCGCCTCACGTGGAGACCCGTCCCAATTGCCATGCCAAGACTCGACGAGTATCCCGAGGTGTCCCTCGCACCTAGGCAGGAGTCCTGACTTCGCTGAACAAACACGTGTCTGGAAGGGCCCTCCCCGTAGTAACTTTAGAATGTACACCAGGTTCAGGCCGCAACTCGAGAAAAACCATGAGACATCCCCCTCGCCGCGAGATGTGGTCCGGTTTCCCTGCACAGAGTGCAGAGCAATTCCGTGTTCCACATCAAACGTGAAAGGAGCCTTGATTTCCTTGATGGCACTCCAGAGAAAACCCAAGATCACTGTCTCAAGTCTAGAGGGATCCTGAGGTCACTGGAGCAACAGGAAAGGGCTCCGTGGACCCTAAATCAACTCGAGATGAGAGCTTAGTCCCTGGCTTCGACTCAAGGGTCATACCAACTTTCCACAAGCACCTCAAGAGGAGGCTTCTCTCAGCTACAAGTATGTGAAAGGGACCCTGAGTTTGTGGCCGCAAGTGGAATTGACACGGAGATGCTCTGACTCGAAGTAAGGCCGGATATCCCTGCAGTGAATTGAATGCAGGCTCGCCTTGCATCTCCCAAGACGAAGGGATGTCTGAATCCCCTGTGGAGACTACAGAGAAAGACCTAGTTCTCCACCTCATCGCGACCGGAGGCCTCACATCCTTTGAAAACCCGAGAGGTCCACGGAGATCAATGCTTCCAAAGGAGACGATGCCTGACTCCTCTTGAAAATGGATAGGAGTCCCAGGATCCCTGTGGCACGTGGAAAGGGACCCTGAGTCTCCTGCCTCACGTGGAGACGCCTCCCAATTGCCATGCCAAGACTCGAGGAGAATCCCGAGGTGTCCATCCCACCTAGGCAGGAGTGCTGACGTCGCTGAACAAACACGTGTCTGGAAGGGCCCTCCCCATAGTAACTCGAGAATATACCCCAGGTTCCGGCCGCAACTCGAGAAAAACCATGAGAATTCCCCCTCGCCGCGAGATGAGGCCCGATTCCCCTGCACAGCGTGCAGAGCAATTCCGTGTTCCACATCAAACGTGAAAGGAGCCTTGATTTCCTTGATGGCACTCCAGAGAAAACCCAAGATCACTGTCTCAAGTCTAGAGGGATCCTGAGGTCACTGGAGCAACAGGAAAGGGCTCCGTGGACCCCAAATCAACTCGAGATGAGAGCTTAGTCCCTGGCTTCGACTCAAGAGGAATACCAACTTTCCACAAGCACCTCAAGAGGAGGCTTCTCTCAGCTACAGGTATGTGAGAGGGACCCTGAGTTTGTGGCCTCAAGTGGAATGGACACCGAGATGCTCTGACTCGAAGTAAGGCCGGATATCCCTGCAGTGAATTGAATGCAGGCTCGTCTTGCATCTCCCAAGACGAAGGGATGTCTGATCCCCTGTGGAGACAACAGAGAAGGAACTAGTTCTCTGCCTCATCGCGACCGGAGGCCTCACATCCTTTGAAAACTCGAGAGGTCCGCGGAGATCAATACTTCCAAAGGAGACGATGCCTGACTCCTCTTGAAAATGAATAGGAATCCCAGGATCCTGTGGCACGTGGAAAGGGACACTGGGTCTACCGCCTCATGTGGAGACGCGTCCCAATTGACATGCCAAGCCTCGGGGAGAATACCGAGTTGTCCATCGAACCTAGGCCTGGGTTTTGACGTCGATGAGCAAAGGCGTGTCTGGAAGGGCACCCCAGTCGTAACTCGAGCATATACCCCAGATTCCGGCCGCAACTCGAGAAAAACCATGAGACTTCCCCCTCGCCGTGAGATGAGGCCCGATTTCCCTGCACTGCGTGCAGAGCAATTCCGTGTTCCACATCAAACGTGAAAGGAGCCTTAATTTCCTTGATGGCACTCCAGAGAAAACCCAAGATCACTGTCTCACGTCTAGAGGGATCCTGGCGTCACTGTAGCAACACAAAAGGGCTCCCTGGAGCCCAAGTCAACTCGAGATGAGAGTTTAGTCCCTGGCTTCTTCTCAAGAGGAATACCAACTTTCCACAAGCACCTCAAGGGGAGGCTTCTCCCAGCTACAGGTATCTGAGAGGGACCCTGAGTTTGTGGCCTCAAGTGGAATGGACACCGAGATGCTCTGTCTCGAAGTAAGGCCAGATATCCCTGCAGTGAATTGAATGCAGGCTCGTCTTGCATCTCCCAAGACGAAGGGATATCTGAATCCCCTGTGGAGACTACAGAGAAAGAACTAGTTCTCCGCCTCATTGCGACCAGAGGCGTCACATCCTTTGAAAGCTCCAGAGGTCGGCGGAGATCAATGCTTCCCAAGGAGACGATGCCTGACTCCTCTTGAAAATGGATAGGAGTCCCAGGATCCCTGTGGCACGTGGAAAGGGACCCTGGGTCTCCCGCCTCACGTGGAGACGCGTCCCAATTGCCATGCCAAGACTCGAGGAGAATCCCGAGGTGTCCCTTGCACGTAGGCAGGAGTCCTGACGTCGCTGAACAAACACGTGTCTGGAAGGGCCCTCCCCGTCGTAACTCGAGAATATAACCCAGGTTCCGGCCGCAACACGAGAAATACCATGAGACTTCCCCCTCGCCGCGAGATGAGTCCCGATTCCCCTGAACTGCATGCAGAGCAATTCCGTGTTGCACATCAAACGAGAAAGGAGACTTGATTTCCTTGATGGCACTCCAGAGAAAACCCAAGATCACTGTCTCAAGTCTAGAGGGATCCTGAGGTCACTGTAGCAACACGAAAGGGCTCCGTGGACGCCAAATCAACTAGAGATGAGAGCTTTGTCCCTGGCTTTGACTCAAGAGGAATAGCACCTTTCCACAAGCACCTCAAGAGGAGGCTTCTCTCAGCTACAGGTATGTGAGAGGGACCCTGAGTTTGTGGCCTCAAGTGGAATGGACACCGAGATGCTCTGACTCGAAGTAAGGCCGGATATCCCTGCAGTGAAGTGAATGCAGGCTCGTCTTGCATCTCCCAAGACGAAGGGATGTCTGAATCCCCTGTGGAGACCACAGAGAAAGACCTAATAGTCCGCCTCATCACGACCGGAGGCATCACATCCTTTGAAAACTCGAGAGGTCCGCGGAGATCAATGCTTCCAAAGGAGACGATGCCTGACTCCTCTTGAAAATGGATAGGAGTCCCAGGATCCCTGTGGCACGTGGAAAGGGACCCTGGGTCTCCCGCCTCACGTGGAGACGCGTCCCAATTGCCATGCCAAGATTCGAGGAGAATCCCGAGTTGTGCCTCACACCTAGGCAGGAGTCCTGACTTCGCTGAACAAACACGTGTCTGGAAGGGCCCTCCCCATCGTAACTCGAGAACATACCCCAGGTTCCGGCCGCAACTCGAGAAAAACCATGAGACTTCCCCCTCGCCGCGAGATGAGGCCCGATTCCCCTGCACTGCATGCAGAGCAATTCCGTGTTCCACGTCAAACGTGAAAGGAGCCTCGATTTCCTTGATGGCACTCCAGAGAAAACCCAAGATCGCTGTCTGAAGTCTAGAGGGATCCTGAGGTCACTGTAGCAACAGGAAAGAGCTCCGTGGACCCCAAATCAACTCGAGATGAGAGCGTAGTCCCTGGCTTCGACTCAAGAGGAATACCAAGTTTCCACAAGCACCTCAAGAGGAGGCTTCTCTCAGCTACAGGTATGTGAGAGGGACCCTGAGTTTGTGGCCTCAAGTGGAATGGACACTGTGATGCTCTGACTCGAAGTAAGGCCGGATATCCCTGCTGTGAATTGAATGCAGGCTCGTCTTGCATCTCCCAAGATGAAGGGATGTCTGAATCCACTGTGGAGACCACAGAGAAAACCTAGTTCTCCGCCTCATCGCGACCGGAGGCCTCTAATCCTTTGAAAACTCAAGAGGTCCGCGGAGATCAATGCTTCCAAAGGAGACGATGCCTGACTCCTCTTGAAAATGGATAGGAGTTCCAGGATCCCTGTGGCACGTGGAAAGGGACCCTGGGTCTCCCGCCTCACGTGGAGACGGGTCCCAATTGCCATGCCAAGACTCGAGGAGAATCCCGAAGTGTCCCTCGCACCTAGGCAGGAGTCCTCACGTCGCTGAACAAACACGTGTCTGGAAGGGCCCTCCCCATCGTAACTTCAGAATATACCCCAGGTTCCGGCCGCAACTCGAGAAAAACCATGAGACTTCGCCCTCGCGGCAAGATGAGGCCCGATTCCCCTGCACTGCGAGCAAAGGCAATTCCGTGTTCCACATCAAACGTGAAAGGAGCCTTGATTTCCTTGATGGCACTCCAGAGAAAACCCAAGATCACTGTCTCAAGTCTAGAGGGATCCTGAGGTCACTGTAGCAACACGAAAGAGCTCCGTGGACCCCAAATCAACTCGAGATGAGAGCTTACTCCCTGACTTCGACTCAAGAGGAATACCAACTTTCCACAAGGACCTCAAGATGAGGTTTCTCTCAGCTACATTTATGTGAGAGGGACCCTGAGTGTGTGGCCTCAAATGTAATGGACACCGAGATGCACTGATTTGAATAAAGGCCGGATATCCCTGCAGTGAATTGAATGCAGGCTCGTCTTGCATCTCCTAAGAAGAAAGGATGTATGAATCCCCTGTGGAGACCATAGAGAAAGACATTGTTCTCCGCCTCATCGCGACGTGAGTCCTCACATCCTTTGAGAACTCGAGAGGTCCGCGGAGATCAATGCTTCCAAAGGAGACGATGCCTGACTCCTCTTGAAAATGGATAGGAGTCCCAGGATCCCTGTGGCACATGGAAAGGGACCCTGGATCTCCCGCCTCACGTGGAGACGCGTCCCAATTGCCATGCCAAGACTCGAGGAGAATACCGAGGTGTCCCTCGCACCGACGCAGGAGTCCAGACGTCGCTGAACAAACACGTGTCTGGAACGGACCTCCCCGTCGTAACTCGAGAATATACCCCAGGTTCCGGCCGCAAGTCGAGAAAAACCATGAGACTTCCCCCTCGCTGCGAGATGAGGCCCGATTCCCCTGCACTGCATGCAGAGCAATTCCGTGTTCCACATCAAACGTGAAAGGAGCCTTGATTTCCTTGATGGCACTCCAGAGAAAACCCGAGATCACTGTCTCAAGTCTAGAGGGATCCTGAGGTCACTGTAGCAACACGAAATGGGTCCATGGACCCCAAATCAACTCGTGATGAGAGCTTAGTCACTGGCTTCGACTCTATAGGAATAGCAACTTTCCACAAGCACCTCAAGAGGAGGCTTCTCTCAGATAAAGTTATGTGAGAGGGCCCTGAGTTGGGGATTCAAGTGGAATGGACACCGAGAAGCTCTGACTCGAAGTAAGGCTGGATATCCCTGCAGGGAATTGAATGCAGGCTCGTCTTGCATCTCCCAAGACGAAGGGATGTCTGAATGCCCTGTGGAGACCACAGAGAAAGACCTAGATCTCCGCCTCATCGCGACCGGAGGCCTCACATCCTTTGAAAACTTGAGAGGTCCGCGGAGGTCAATGCTTCCAAAGGAGACTATGCCTGACTCCTCTTGAAAATGGATAGGAGTCCCAAGATCCGCGTGGCACGTGGAAAGGGACCCTGGGTCTCCCGCCTCACGTGGAGACGCGTCCCAATTGCCATGCCAAGACTCGAGGATAATCCCGAGGTGTCCCTCACACCTAGGCAGGAGTCCTGACGTCACTGAACAAACACGTGTCTGGAAAGGCCCTCCCCGTTGTAACTCGAGAATATACCCCGGGTTCCTGCCGCAACTCGAGAAAAACCATGAGACTTCCCCCTCGCCACGAGATGAGGCCCGATTTACCTGCACTGCATGCAGAGCAATTCCGTGTTCCACATCAAACGTGAAAGGAGCCTTGATTTCCTTGATGGCACACCAGAGAAAACCCAAGATCACTGTCTCAAGTCTAGAGGGATCCTGAGGTCACTGTAGCAACAAGAAAGGTCTCCGTGGACCCCAAATCAAGTCGAGATGAGAGCTTAGTCCCTGGCTTCGATTCAAGACGAATACCAACTTTCCACATGCACCTCAAGAGGCGGTTTCTGTCAGCTACAGGTATGTGCGAGGGACCCTGAGTTTGTGGCCTCAAGTAGAATGGACACCGAGATGCTCTGACTCGAAGTTAGGCCGGATATCCCTGCAGTGAATTGAATGCAGGCTCGTCTTGCATCTCCCAAGAAGAAGGAATGTCTGAGTCCCCTGTGGAGACCACAGAGAAAGACCTAGTTCTCCGCCTCATCGCGAACGGAGGCATCACATCCTTTGAAAACTCGAGAGGTCCGCTGAGATCTAGGCTTCCAAAGGAGACGATGCCTGACTCCTCTTGAAAATGGATAGGAGTCCCAGGATCCCTGTGGCACGTGGAAAGGGACACTGGGTCTCGCACCTCACGTGGAGCCGCGTCCCAATTGCCATGCCAAGACTCGAGGAGAATCCCGAGGTGTCCCTCGCACCTAGGCAGGAGTCCTGACATCGCTGAACAAACACGTGTCTGGAAGTGCCCGCCCCGTCGTAACTCGAGAATATACCCCAGGTTCCGGCCACAACTCGAGAAAAACCATGAGACTTCCCCCTCACCGCGAGATGAGGCCCGATTCCCCTGCACTGCGTGCAGAGCAATTCCGTGTTCCACATCAAACGTGAAAGGAGCCTTAATTTCCTTGATGGCACTCCAGAGAAAACCCAAGATCACTGTCTCAAGTCTAGAGGGATCCTGAGGTCACTGGAGCAACACGAAAGGGCACCGTGGACCCCAAATCAACTCGAGATGAGAGCTTTTCCTTGGCTTCGACTCAAGAGGAATACCAACTTTCCACAAGCACCTCAAGAGGAGGCTTCTCTCAGCTACAGGTATGTGAGAGGGACCCTGAGTTTGTGGCCTCAAGTGGAATGGACACCGAGATGCTCTGACTCAAAGTAAGGCCGGATATCCCTGCAGTGAATTGAATGCATGCTCGTCTTGCATCTCCCAAGACGAAGGGATGTCTGAATCCCCTGTGGAGACCACAGAGAAAGACCTAGTTCTCGGCCTCATCGCGACCGGATGCCTCACATCCTTTGAAAACTCGAGAGGTCCACGCAGAACAAAGCTTCCAAAGGAGACGATGCCTGACTCCTCTTGAAAATGGATAGGAATACCAGGATCCCTGTGGCACGTGGAAAGGGACCCTGGTTCTCCCGCCTCACATGGAGACGCGTCCCAATTGCCATGCCAAGACTCGAGGAGAATACCGAGGTGTCCCTCGCACCTAGACAGGTGTCCTGACGTCGCTGAACAAACACGTGTCTGGAAGGGCCCTCCCCGTCGTAACTCGAGAATATTCCCCAGGTTCCAGCCGCTTCTCGAGAAAAACCATGAGACTTCCCCCTTGCCGCGAGATGAGGCCCGATTCCCCTGCACTGCGTGCAGAGCAATTCCGTGTTCCACATCAGACGTTAAACTAGACTTGATTTCCTTGATGGCACTCCAAAGAAAACCCAAGATCACTGTCTCAAGTCTAGAGGGATCCTGAGGTCACTGTAGCAACACGAAAGGGCTCCGTGTACCCCAAATCAACTCGAGATGAGAGCTTCGTCCCTGGCTTCTACTCTAGAGGAATACCAACTTTCCACAAGCACCTCAAGAGGAGACTTCTCTGAGATACAGGTATGTGAGAGAAACCCTGAGTTTGTGGCCTCAAGTGCAATGGACACTGTGATGCTCTGACTCGAAGTAAGGCCGGATATCCCTGCTGTGAATTGAATGCAGGCTCGTCTTGCATCTCCCAAGACGAAGGGATGTCTGAATCCACTGTGGAGACCACAGAGAAAACCTAGTTCTCCGCCTCATCGCGACCGGAGGCCTCTAATCCTTTGAAAACTCGAGAGGTCCGCGGAGATCAAGGCTTCCAAAGGAGACGATGCCTGACTCCTCTTGAAAATGGATAGGAGTCCCAGGATCCCTGTGGCACGTGGAAAGGGACCCTGGGTCTCCCGCCTCACGTGGAGACGCGTCCCAATTGCCATGCCAAGACTCGAGGAGAATCCTGAGTTGTCCCTCGCACCTAGGCAGGAGTCCTCACGTCGCTGAACAAACACGTGTCTGGAAGGGTCCTCCCCGTCGCAACTCGAGAATATACCCCAGGTTCTGGCGCAACTCGAGAAAAACCATGAGCCTTCCCCCTCGCCGAGAGATGAGGCCCGATTCCCCTGCACTGCGTGCAGAGCAATTCCGTGTTCCACATCAAACGTGAAAGGAGCCTTGATTTCCTTGATGGCACTCCAGACAAAACCCAAGATCACTGTCTCAAGTCTAGAGGGATCCTGAGGTCACTGTAGCAACACGAAAGGGCTCCGTGGACCCCAAATCAACTAGAGATGAGAGCTTCGTCCCTGGCTTCGACTCAAGAGGAATAGCACCTTTCCACAAGCACCTCAAGAGGAGGCTTCTCTCAGCTACAGGTATGTGAGAGGGACCCTGAGTTTGTGGCCTCAAGTGGAATGGACACCGAGATGCTCTGACTCGAAGTAAGGCCGGATATCCCTGCAGTGAATTGAATGCAGGCTCGTCTTGCATCTCCCAAGACGAAGAGATGTCTGAATCCCCTGTGGAGACCACAGAGAAAGAACTAGTAGTCCGCCTCATCATGACCGGAGGCATCACATCCTTTGAAAACTCGAGAGGTCCGCGGAGATCAATGCTTCCAAAGGAGACGATGCCTGACTCCTCATGAAAATGGATAGGAGTCCCAGGATCCCTGTGGCACGTGGAAAGGGACCCTGGGTCTCCCGCCTCACGTGGAGACGCGTCCCAATTGCCATGCCAAGATTCGAGGAGAATCCCGAGTTGTGCCTCACACCTAGGCAGGAGTCCTGACTTCGCTGAACAAACACGTGTCTGGAAGGGCCCTCCCCGTCGTAACTCGAGAACATACCCCAGGTTCCGGCCGCAACTCGAGAAAAACCATGAGACTTCCCCCTCGCGGCAAGATGAGGCCCGATTCCCCTGCACTGCGAGCAAAGCAATTGCGTGTTCCACATCAAACGTGAAAGGAGCCTTGATTACCTTGATGGCACTCCAGAGAAAACCCAAATCACTGTCTCAATTCTATAGGGATCCTGAGGTCACTGTAGCAACACGAAAGGGCTTCGTGTGCCGCAAACAACTCGAGATGAGAGCTTCGTCCCTGCCTTCGACTCAAGAGGAATACCAACTTTCCACAAGCACCTCACGAGGAGGCTTCTGTCACCTTCAGGTATGTGAGAGGGACCCTGAGCTGGTGGCCTCAAGTCGAATGGATAGCGTGATGCTCTGACTCGAAGTAAGGCCGGATATCCATGCAGTGAATTGAATGTAGGCTCGTTTTGCATCTCCCAAGAGGAAGGGATGTCTGAATCCACTGTGGAGACCACAGAGAAAGACCTAGTTCTCCGCCTCATCCCGAATTGAGGCCTCACATCCTTTGAAACCTCGAGAGGTGTGCGGAGATCAATGCTTCCAAAGGAGATGATGCCTGACTCCTCTTGAAAATGGAAAGGGGTCCCAGGATCCCTGTGGCACGTGGAAAGGGACCCTGGGTCTCCCGCCTCACGTGGAGATGCGTCCCAATTGCCATGCCAAGACTCGAGGAGAATCCCGAGTTGTGCCTCGCACCTAGGCAGGAGTCCTGACGTCGCTGAACAAACAGGTGTCTGGAAGGGCCCTCCCCGTCGTAACTCGAGAACATACCCCAGGTTCCGGCCGCAACTCGACAAAAACCATGAGAATTCCCCCTCGCCGCGAGATGAGGCCCGATTCCGCTGCACTGCGTGCAGAGCAATTGCGTGTTCCACATCAAACGTGAAAGGAGCCTTGATTTCCTTGATGGCACTCCAGAGAAAATCTAAGATCACTGTCTCAAGTCTAGAGGGATCCTGAGGTCACTGTAGCAACACGAAAGAGCTCCGTGGACCCCAAATCAACCCGAGATGAGAGCTTACTCCCTGGCTTCGACTCAAGAGGAATAGCAACTTTCCACAAGCACCTCAAGATGAGGTTTCTCTCAGCTACATTTATGTGAGAGGGACCCTGAGTGTGTGGCCTCAAATGTAATGGACACCGAGATGCACTGATTCGAATAAAGGCCGGATATCCCTGCAGTGAATTGAATGCAGGCTCGTCTTGCATCTCCCAAGAAGAAGGAATGTCTGAATCCCCTGTGGAGACCACAGAGAAAGACCTAGTTCTCCGCCTCATCGCGAACGGAGGCATCACATCCTTTGAAAACTCGAGAGGTCCGCTGAGATCTAGGCTTCCAAAGGAGACGATGCCTGACTCCTCTTGAAAATGGATAGGAGTCCCAGGATCCCTGTGGCACGTGGAAAGGGACACTGGGTCTCGCATCTCACGTGGAGGCGCGTCCCAATTGCCATGCCAAGACTCGAGGAGAATCCCGAGGTTTCCCTCGCACCTAGGCAGGAGTCCTGACATCGCTGAACAAACACGTGTCTGGAAGTGCCCTCCCCGTCGTAACTCGAGAATATACCCCAGGTTCCGGCCGCAACTCGAGAAAAACCATGAGACTTCCCCCTCACCGCGAGATGAGGCCCGATTCCCCTGCACTGCGTGCAGAGCAATTCCGTGTTCCACATCAAACGTGAAAGGAGCCTTAATTTCCTTGATGGCACTCCAGAGAAAACCCAAGATCACTGTCTCAAGTCTAGAGGGATCCTGAGGTCACTGGAGCAACACGAAAGGGCTCTGTGGACCCCAAATCAACTCGAGATGAGAGCTTTTCCCTGGCTTCGACTCAAGAGGAATACCAACTTTCCACAAGCACCTCAAGAGGAGGCTTCTCTCAGCTACAGGTATGTGAGAGGGACCCTGAGTTTGTGGCCTCAAGTGGAATGGACACCGAGATACTCTGACTCAAAGTAAGGCCGGATATCCCTGCAGTGAATTGAATGCATGCTCGTCTTGCATCTCTCAAGACGAAGGGATGTCTGAATCCCCTGTGGAGACCACAGAGAAAGACCTAGTTCTCGGCCTCATCGCGACCGGATGCCTCACATCCTTTGAAAACTCGAGAGGTCCACGCAGAACAAAGCTTCCAAAGGAGACGATGCCTGACTCCTCTTGAAAATGGATTGGAGTCCCAGGATCCCTGTGGCACGTGGAAAGGGACACTGGGTCTCCCGCCTCACGTGGAGACGCGTCCCAATTGCCATGCCAAGACTCGAGGAGAATCCCGAGGTGTCCCTCGCACCTAGGCAGGAGTCCTGACGTCGCTGAACAAACACGTGTCTGGAAGGGCCCTCCCCGTCTTAACTCGAGAATATACCCCAGGTTCCGGCCGCAACTCGAGAAAAACCATGAGACTTCCCCCTCGCCGCGACATGAGGCCCGATTCCCCTGCACTGCGTGCAGAGCAATTCCGTGTTCCACATCAAACGTGAAAGGAGCCTTGATTTCCTTGATGGCACTCCAGAGAAAACCCAAGATCACTGTCTCAAGTCTAGAGGGATCCTGAGGTCACTGTAGCAACAAGAAAGGTCTCCGTGGACCACAAATCAAGTAGAGATGAGAGCTTAGTCCCTGGCTTCGATTCAAGACGAATACCAACTTTCCACATGCACCTCAAGAGGCGGTTACTGTCAGCTACAGGTATGTGCGAGGGACCCTGAGTTTGTGGCCTCAAGTAGAATGGACACCGAGATGCTCTGACTCGAAGTAAGGCCGGATATCCCTGCAGTGAATTGAATGCAGGCTCGTCTTGCATCTCCCAAGAAGAAGGAATGTCTGAATCCCCTGTGGAGACCACAGAGAAAGACCTAGTTCTCCGCCTCATCGCGAACGGAGGCATCACATCCTTTGAAAACTCGAGAGGTCCGCTGAGATCTAGGCTTCCAAAGGAGACGATGCCTGACTCCTCTTGAAAATGGATAGGAGTCCCAGGATCCCTGTGGCACGTGGAAAGGGACCCTGGGTCTCCCGCCTCACGTGGAGACGCGTCCCAATTGCCATGCCAAGACTCGAGGAGAATACCGAGGTGTCCCTCGCACCTAGACAGGAGTCCTGACGTCGCTGAACAAACACGTGTCTGGAAGGGCCCTCCCCGTCGTAACTCGAAAATATAAATCAGGTTCCGGCCGCAACTCGAGAAAAAATATGAGACTTCCCCCTCGCCGCGAGATGAGGCCCGATTCCCCTGCATTGCGTGCAGAGCAATTCCGTGTTCCACATCAAACGTGAAAGGAGCCTTGATTTCCTTGATGGCACTCCAGACAAAACCCAAGATCACTGTCTCAAGTCTAGAGGGATCCTGAGGTCACTGGAGCAACACGAAAGGGCTCCGTGGACCCCAAATCAACTCGAGATGAGAGCTTAGCCCCTGGCTTCGACTCAAGAGGAATACCAACTTTCCACAAGCACCTCAAGAGGAGGCTTCTCTCAGCTACAGGTATGTGAGAGGGACCCTGAGTTTGTGGCCTCAAGTGAAATGGACACCGAGATGCTCTGACTCGAAGTAAGGCCGGATATCCCTGCAGTGAATTGAATGCAGGCTCGTCTTGCATCTCCCAAGACGAAGGGATGTCTGAATCCCCTGTGGAGACCACAGAGAAAGAACTAGTTCTCCGCCTCATGGCGACCGGAGGCCACACATCCTTTGAAAACTCGAGAGGTCCGCGGAGATCAATGCTTCCAAAGGAGACGATGCCTGACTCCTCTTGAAAATGGATAGGAGTTCCAGGATCCCTGTGGCACGTGGAAAGGGACCCTGGGTCTCCCGCCTCACGTGGAGACGCGTCCCAATTGCCATGCCAAGACTCGAGGAGAATCCCGAGGTGTCCCTCGCACGTAGGCAGGAGTCCTGACGTCGCTGAACAAACACGTGTCTGGAAGGGCCCTCCCCGTCGTAACTCGAGAATATAAATCAGGTTCCGGCCGCAACTCGAGAAAAACCATGAGACTTCCCCCTCGCCGCGACATGAGGCCCGATTCCCCTGCACTGCGTGCAGAGCAATTCCGTGTTCCACATCAAACGTGAAAGGAGCCTTGATTTCCTTGATGGCACTCCAGAGAAAACCCAAGATCACTGTCTCAAGTCTAGGGGGATCCTGAGGTCACTGGAGCAACACGAAAGGGCTCCGTGGACCCCAAATCAACTCGAGATGAGAGCTTAGTCCTTGGCTTCGACTCAAGAGGAATACTAACTTTCCACAAGCACCTCAAGAGGTGGCTTCTCTCAGCTACAGGTATGTGAGAGGGACCCTGAGTTTGTGGCCTCAAGTGGAATGGACACCGAGATGCTCTGACTCGAAGTAAGGCCGGATATCCCTGCAGTGAATTGAATGCAGGCTCGTCTTGCATCTCCCAAGACGAAGGGATGTCTGAATCCCCTGTGGAGACCACAGAGAAAGACCTAGTCCTCCGCCTCAACGCGACCGGAGGCCTCACATCCTTTGAAAACTCGAGAGGTGTGCGGAGATCAATGCTTCCAAAGGAGACGATGCCTGACTCCTCTTGAATATAGATAGGAGTCCCAGGATCCCTGTGGCACGTTGAAAGGGACTCTGGGTCTCCCGCCTCACGTGGAGACGCGTCCCTATTGCCATGCCAAGACTCGAGGAGAATCCCGAGGTGTCCCTCGCACCTAGGCAGGAGTCCTGACGTCGCTGAACAAACACGTGTCTGGAAGGGCCCTCCCCGTCGTAAGTCGAGAATATACCCCAGGTTCCGGCCGCAACTCGAGAAAAACCATGAGACTTCCCCCTCGCCGCGGGAAGAGGCCCGATTGCCCTACACTGCGTGCAGAGCAATTCCGTGTTCCACATCAAATGAGAAAGGAGCCTTGATTTCCTTGATGGCACTCCAGAGAAAACCCAAGATCACTGTCTCATGTCTAGAGGGATCCTGAGGTCACTGGAGCAACACGAAAGGGCTCCGTGGACCCCAAATCAACTCGAGATGAGAGCTTAGTCCCTGGCTTCGACTCAAGAGGAATATCAACTTTCCACAAGCACCTCAAGAGGAGGCTTCTCTCAGCTACAGGTATGTAAGAGGGACCCTGAATTTGTGGCCTCAAGTGGTATGGACACCGAGATGCTCTGACTCGAAGTAAGGCTGGATATCCCAACAGTGAAATGAATGCAGGCTCCTCTTGCATCTCCCAAGACGAAGGGATGTCTGAATCCCCTGTGGAGACAACAGAGAAAGACCCAGTTCTCTGCATCATCGCGACCAGAGGCCTCACATCCTTTGAAAACTCGAGAGGTCCGCAGAGATCAATGCTTCCAAAGGAGACGATGCCTGACTCCTCTTGAAAATGGATAGGAGTCCCAGGATCCGTGTGGCACGTGGAAAGGGAACCTGGGTCTCCCGCCTCACGTGGAGATGCGTCCCAATTGCCATGCCAAGACTGGAGGAGAATCCTGAGTTGTTCCTAGCACCTAGGCAGGAGTCCTCACGTCGCTGAAGAAACACGTGTCTGGAAGGGCCCTCCACGTCGTAACTCGAGAATATACCCCAGGTTCGGTCCGCAACTCGAGAAAAACCATGAGACTTCCCCCTCGCAGCGAGATGAGGCCCGATTCCCCTGCACTGCGTGCAGAGCAATTCCGTGTTCCACATCAAACGTGAAAGGAGCCTTGATTTCCTTGATGGCACTCCAGAGGAAACTCAAGATCACGGTCTCAAGTCTAGAGGGATCCTGAGGTCACTGGAGCAAGACGAAAGGGCTCCGTGGACCCCAAATCAACTCGAGATGAGAGCTTAGACCCTGGTTTCGACTCAAGAGGAATACCAACTTTCCACAATCACCTCAAGAGGAGGCTTCTCTCAGCTACAGGTATGTGAGAGGGACCCTGAATTTGTGGCCTCAAGTGGAATGGACACCGAGATGCTCTGACTCGAAGTAAGGCCGGATATCCCTGCATTGAATTGAATGCAGGCTCGCCTTGCCTCTCCCAAGACGAAGGGTTGTCTGAATTCCCTGTGGAGACCACAGAGAAAGACCTAGTCCTCCGCCTCATCGCGACCGGAGGCCTCACATCCTTTGAAAACTCGAGAGGTCCGCGGAGATCAATGCTTCCAAAGGAGACGATTCTTGAGTCCTCTTGGAAATGGATAGGATTCCCCGGATCCCTGTGGCAAGTGCAAAGGGACCCTGGGTCCCCCGCCTCATGTGCAGACGCGACCCAAATGCCATTCCAAGACTCGAGGAGAATCCCGAGTTGTCCCTCGCACCTAGGCAGGAGTCCTGACGTCGCTGAACAAACACGTGTCTGGAAGGGCCCTCCCCGTCGTAACTCGCGAATATACCCCAGGTTCCGGCCGCAACTCGAGAAAAACCATGAGACTTCACCCTCGCCACGAGATGAGGCCCGATTCCCCTGCACTGCATGCAGAGCAATTCCGTGTTCCACATCAAACGAGAAAGGAGCCTTAATTTCCTGATGCCACTCCAGAGAAAACCCAAGATCACTGTCTCAAGTCTAGAGGGATCCTGAGGTCACTGGAGCAACAAAGAAGGGCTCCGTGGACCCCAAATCAACTCGAGATGAGAGCTTAGTCCCTGGCTTCGACTCAAGAGGAATACCAACTTTCAACAAGCACCTCAAGAGGAGGCTTCTCTCAGCTACAGGTATGTGAGAGGGACCCTGAGTAAGTGGCCTCAAGTGGAATGGACACCGAGATGTTCTGACTCGACATAAGGCCAGATATCCCTGCAGTGAATTGAATACCGGCTCGTCTTGCATCTCCCAAGACGAAGGGATGTCTAAATCCCCTGTGGAGACCACAGAGAAAGACCTAGTTCTCCGACTCATTGCGACCGGAGGCCTCACATCCTTTTGAAAACTCGAGAGGTCCGCGGAGATCGACGCTTTCAAAGGAGACAATGCATGACTACTCTTGAAAATGGATAGGAGTCCCAGGATCCCTGTGGCACGTGGAAAGGGAACATGGGTCTCCCGCCTCACGTGGAGACGCATCCCAATTGCCATGCCAAGACTCGAGGAGAATCCCGAGGTGTCCCTCGCACGTAGGCAGGAGTCCTGACGTCGCTGAACAAACACGTGTCTGGAAGGGCCCTCCCCGTCGTAACTCGAGAATATAAATCAGGTTCCGGCCGCAACTCGAGAAAAAATATGAGACTTCCCCCTCGCCGCAAGATGAGGCCCGATTCCCCTGCACAGCGTGCAGAGCAATTCCGTGTTCCACATCAAACGAGAAAGGAGCCTTGATTTCCGTGATGGCACTCCAGGAAAAACCCAAGATCACTGTCTCAAGTCTAGAGGGATCCTGAGGTCACTGGAGCAACACGAAAGGGATCCGTGGACCCCAAAATCAACTCGAGTTGAGAGCTTAGTCCCTCGCTTTGACAAAAGAGGAATATCAACTTTCCACAAGCACCTCAAGAGGAGGCTTCTCTCAGCTACAGGTATGTAAGAGGGACCCTGAATTTGTGGCCTCAAGTGGTATGGACACCGAGATGCTCTGACTCGAAGTAAGGCTGGATATCCCAACAGTGAAATGAATGCAGGCTCGTCTTGCATCTCCCAAGACGAAGGGATGTCTGAATCCCCTGTGGAGACAACAGAGAAAGACCCAGTTCTCTGCATCATCGCGACCGGAGGCCTCACATCCTTTCAAAACTCGAGAGGTCCGCAGAGATCAATGCTTCCAAAGGAGACGATGCCTGACTCCTCTTGAAAATGGATAGGAGTCCCAGGATCACTGTGGCACGTGTAAAGGGAACCTGGGTCTCCCGCCTCACGTGGAGACGCGTCCCAATTGCCATGCCAAGGCTCGAAGAGAATCCCGAGGTGTCCCTCGCACTTAGGCAGGAGTCCTGACGTCGCTAAACAAACACGTGTCTGTAAGGGCCCTCCCCGTCGTAACTCGAGAATATACCCCAGGTTCGGTCCGCAACTCGAGAAAAACCATGAGACTTCCCCCTCGCAGCGAGATGAGGCCCGATTCCCCTGCACTGCGTCCAGAGCAATTCCGTGTTCCACATCAAACGTGAAAGGAGCCTTGATTTCCTTGATGGCACTCCAGAGGAAACTCAAGATCACGGTCTCAAGTCTAGAGGGATCCTGAGGTCACTGGAGCAACACGAAAGGGCTCCGTTGACACCAAATCAACTCGAGATGAGAGCTTAGTGTTTGGCTTCGACTCAAGAGGAATATCAACTTTCCACAAGCACCTCAAGAGGAGGCTTCTCTCAGCTACAGGTATGTGAGAGGGACCCTGAGTGTGTGGCCTCAAGTGGAATGGACACCGAGATGCTCTGACTCGAAGTAAGGCCGGATATCCCTGCAGTGAATTGAATGCAGGCTCGTCTTGCATCTCCCAAGACGAAGGGATGTCTCAATGCCCTGTGGAGACCACAGAGAAAGACCTACTTCTCCGCCTAATCGCGACCGGAGGCCTCACATCCTTTGAAAACTCGAGAGGTCCGCGGAGATCAATGTTTCCAAAGGAGACGATGCCTGACTCCTCTTGAAAATGGATAGGAATCCCAGGATCCCTGTGGACGTGGGAAGGGACCCTGGGTCTCCCGCCTCACGTGGAGACGCGTCCCAATTGCCATGCCAAGACTCGAGGAGAATCCCGATGTGTCCCTCGCACCAAGGCAGGTGTCTTGACGTCGCTGAACAAACACGTGTATGGAAGGGCCTTTCCCATTGTAACTCTAGACTATACCCAAGCTTCCGGCCGCAACTCGAGAAGAACCATGAGACTTCCCCCTCGCCGCGAGATGAGGCCCGATTCCCCTGCACTACATGCAGAGCAATTCCGTGTTCCACATCAAACATGAAAGGAGACTTGATTTCCTTGATGGCACTCCAGAGAAAACCCAAGATCACTGTCTCAAGTCTAGAGGGATCCTGAGGTCACTGGAGCAACACGAAAGGGCTCCGTGGACCCCAAATCAACTCGAGATGAGAGCTTAGTCCCTGGCTTCGACTCAAGAGGAATACCAACTTTCCAGAAGCACCTCAAGAGGAGGCTTCTCTCAGCTACAGGTATGTGAGAGGGACCCTGAGTTTGTGGCCTCAAGTGGAATGGACACCGAGATGTTCTGACTCGACATAAGGCCAGATATCCCTGCAGTGAATTGAATACCGGCTCGTCTTGCATCTCCCAAGACGAAGGGATGTCTAAATCCCCTGTGGAGACCACAGAGAAAGACCTAGTTCTCCGACTCATCGCGACCGGAGGCCTCACATCCTTTGAAAACTCGAGAGGTCCGCGGAGATCAATGCTTTCAAAGGAGACATTGCCTGACTCCTCTTGAAAATGGATAGGAGTCCCAGGATCCCTGTGGCACGTGGAAAGGGAACATGGGTCTCCCGCCTCACGTGGAGACGCGTCCCAATTGCCATGCCAAGACTCGAGGAGAATCCCGAGGTGTCCCTCGCCCCTAGGCAGGAGTCCTGAAGTCGCTGAACAAACACGTGTCTGGAAGGGCCCTCCCCGTCGTAACTCGAGAATATGAATCAGTTTCCGGCCGAAACTCGAGAAAAAATATGAGACTTCCCCCTCGCCGCAAGATGAGGCCCGATTCCCCTGCACTGCGTGCAGAGCAATTCCGTGTTCCACATCAAACGTGAAAGGAGACTTGATTTCCGTGATGGCACTCCAGGGAAAACCCAAGATCACTATCTCAAGTCTAGAGGGATCCTGAGGTCACTGGAGCAACACGAAAGGGATCCGTGGACCCCAAAATCAACTCGAGATGAGAGCTTAGTCCCTCGCTTTGACTCAAGAGGAATATCAACTTTCCACAAGCACCTCAAGAGGAGGCTTCTCTCAGCTACAGGTATGTAAGAGGGACCCTGAATTTGTGGCCTCAAGTGGTATGGACACCGAGATGCTCTGACTCGAAGTAAGGCTGGATATCCCAACAGTGAAATGAATGCAGGCTCGTCTTGCACCTCCCAAGACGAAGGGATGTCTGAATCCCCTGTGGAGACAACAGAGAAAGACCCAGTTCTCTGCATCATGGCGACCGGAGGCCTCACATCCTTTGAAAACTCGAGAGGTCCGCAGAGATCAATGCTTCCAAAGGAGACGATGCCTGACTCCTCTTGAAAATGGATAGGAGTCCCAGGATCCCTGTGGCACCTCGAAAGGGACCCTGGGTCTCCCGCCTCACGTGGAGATGCGTCCCAATTGCCATGCCAAGACTCGAGGAGAATCCTGAGTTGTCCCTAGCACCTAGGCAGGAGTCCTCACGTCGCTGAACAAACACGTGTCTGGAAGGGCCCTCCCCGTTGTAACTCCAGAATATAACCCAGGTTCCGTCCGCAACTCGAGAAAAACCATGAGACTTCCCCTTCGGTGCGATATGAGGCCCGATTCCCCTGCACTGCGTGCAGAGCAATTCTGTGTTCCACATCAAACGTGAAAGGAGCCTTGATTTCCTTGATGGCACTCCAGAGAAAACCCAAGATCACTGGCTCTAGTCTAGAGGGATCCTGAGGTCACTGGAGCAACACGAAAGGGCTCCGTGGACCCCAAATCAACTCGAGATGAGAGCTTAGTCCCTGGCTTCGACTCAAGAGGAATACCAAGTTTCCACAAGCACCTCAAGAGGAGGCTTCTCTCAGCTACATGTATGTGAGAGGGACCCTGAATGTGTGGTCTCATGTGGAATGGACACCGAGATGCTCTGACTCGAAGTAAGGCCGGATATCCCTGCAGTGAATTGAATGCCGGCTCGTCTTGAATCTCCCAAGACGAAGGGATGTGTGAATCCCCTGTTGAGACCACAGAGAAAGACCAGGTTCTCTGCCTCATCGCGACCGGAGGCCTCACATCCTTTGAAAATTCGAGAGGTCCGCGGAGATCAATGCTTCCAAAGGAGACGATGCCTGACTCCTCTTGAAAATGGATAGGAGTCCCAGCATCCCTGTGGCAAGTGGAAAGGGACCCTGGGTCTCCCGCCTCACGTGGAGACGCGTCCCAATTGCCATGCCAAGACTAGTGGAGAATCGCGAAGTGTCCCTCGCACCTAGGCAGGAGTCCTGACGTCGCTGAACAAACACGTGTCTGGAAGGGCCCTCCCCGTCGTAACTCGAGAATATACCCCAGGTTCCGGCCGCAACTCGAGAAAAACCATGAGACTTCCTCCTCGCCGCGAGATGAGGCCCGATTCCCCTGCACTGCGTGCAGAGCAAATCCGTGTTCCACATCAAACGTGAAAGGAGCCTTGATTTCTTGATGGCACTCCAGAGAAAACCCAAGATCACTGTCTCAAGTCTAGAGGGATCCTCAGGTCACTGGAACAACACGAAAGGGCTCCGTGGACCCCAAATCTACTCGAGATGAGAGCTTATTCCTTGGCTTCGAGTCAAGAGGAATACCAACATTCCACAAGCACCTCAAGAGGAGGATTCTCTCAGCTACAGGTATGGGAGAGGAACCCTGAGTTTGTGGCCTCAAGTGGAATGGACACCGAGATGCTCTGACTAGAAGTAAGGCCGGATATCCCTGCAGTGAATTGAATGCAGGCTCGTCTTGCATCTCCCAAGACGAAGGGATGTCTGAATCCCCTGTGGAGACCACAGAGAAAGACCTAGTCCTCCGCCTCATCGCGACCGGAGGCCTCACATCCTTTGAAAACTCGAGAGGTCCGCGGAGATCAATGCTTCCAAAGGAGACGATGCTTGACTCCTCTTGAAAATGGATAGGAGTCCCAGGATCCCTGTGGCACGTTATAAGGGACCCTGGGTCTCCCGCCTCACGTGGAGACGCGGCCCAATTGCCATGTCAAGACTCGAGGAGAATCCCGAGGTGTCCCTCGCACCTAGGCAGGAGTCCTAACGTCGCTGAACAAACACGTCTCTGGAAGGGCCCTCCCCGTCGTAACTCGAGAATATACCACAGGTTCCGGCCGCAACTCGAGAAAAACCATGAGACTTCCCCCTCGCCGCGAGATGAGGCCCGATTCCCCTGCACTGCGTGCAGAGCAATTCCGTGTTCCACATCAAACGTGAAAGGAGCCTTGATTTCCTTGATGGCACTCCAGGGAAAACCCAAGATCACTGTCTCAAGTCTAGAGGGATCCTGAGGTCACTGAAGCAACCCGAAAGGGCTCCGTGGACCCCAAGTCAACTCGAGATGAGAGCTTAGTCCTTGGCTTCGACTCAAGAGGAACACCAACTTTCCACAAGCACCTCAAGAGGAGGCTTCTCTCAGCTACAGGTATGTGACAGGGACCCTGAGTTTGTGGCCTCAAGTGGAATGGACACCGACATGCTCTGACTAGAAGTAAGGCCGGATATCCCTGCAGTGAATTGAATGCAGGCTCGTCTTGCATCTCCCAAGACGAAGGGATGTCTGAATCCCCTGTGGAGACCACAGAGAAAGACCTAGTCCTCCGCCTCAACGCGACCGGAGGCCTCACATCCTTTGAAAACTCGAGAGGTCTGCGGAGATCAATGCTTCCAAAGGAGACAATGCCTGACTCCTCTTGAAAATGGATAGGAGTCCTTGGATCCCTGTGGGACGTGGAAAGGGACCCTGGGACTCCCGCCTCACGTGGAGACGCGTCCCAAATGCCATGCCAAGACTCGAGGAGAATCCCGAGGTGTCCCTCTCACCTAGGCAGGAGTCCTGACGTCGCTGAACAAACACGTGTCTGGAAGGGCCCTCCCCGTGGTAAGTCGAGAATATATCCCATGTTCTGGCCGCAACTCGAGAAAAACCATGGGACTTCCCCCTCGCCGCGAGATGAGGCCCGATTCCCCTGAACTGCGTGCAGAGCAATTCCGTGTTCCACATCAAACGTGAAAGGAGCCTTGATTTCCTTGATGGCACTCCAGGGAAAACCCAACATCACTGTCTCAAGTCTAGAGGGATCCTGAGGTCACTGGAGCAACACGAAAGGGCTCCGTGGACCCCAAGTCAACTCGAGATGAGAGCTTAGTCCTTGGCTTCGACTCAAGAGGAACACCAACTTTCCACAAGCACCTCAAGAGGAGGCTTCTCTCAGCTACAGGTATGTGAGAGAGACCCTGAGGTTGTGGCATCAAGTGGAATGGACACCAAGATGCTCTGACTCGAAGTAAGGCCGGATATCCCTGCAGTGAATTGAATGCAGGCTCGTCTTGCATCTCCCAAGACGAAGGGATGTCTGAATCCCCTGTGGAGACCACAGAGAAAGACCTAGTCGACCGCCTCATCGCGACCAGAGGCCTCACATCCTTTGAAAACTCGAAAGGTTTGCTGAGATCAATGCTTCCAAAGGAGACGATGCCTGACTCCTCTTGAAAATGGATAGGAGTCCCAGGATCCCTGTGGCACGTGGAAAGGGACACAAGTTCCCCCGCCTCACGTGGAGACGCGTCCCAATTGCCATGCCAAGACTCGAGGAGAATCCCGAGGTGTCCCTCGCACCTAGGCAGGAGTCCTGACGTCGCTGAACAAACACGTGTCTGGAAGGGCCCTCCCCGTCGTAACTCGAGAATATTCCCCAGGTTCCGGCCGCAACTTGAGAAAAACCATGAGACTTCCTCTCACTGCGAGATGAGGCCCGATTCCCCTGCACTGCGTGCAGAGCAATTCCGTGTTCCACATCAAACGTGAAAGGAGCCTTGATTTCCTTGATGGCACTCCAGAGAAAACCCAAGATCACTGTCTCAAGTCTAGAGGGATCCTGAGGTCACTGGAGCAACACGAAAGGGCTCCGTGGACCCCAAATCGACTCGAGATGAGAGCTTAGTCCCTGGCTTCGACTCAAGAGGAATACCAACTTTCCACAAGCACCTTAAGTGGAGGCTTCTCTCAGCTACAGGTATGTGAGAGGGACCATGGGTTTGTGGGCTCAAGTGGAATGGACACCGAGATGCTCTGACTTGAAGTAAGGCCAGATATCCCTGCAGTGAATTGAATGCAGGCTCGTCTTGCATCTCCCAAGACGAAGGGATGTCTCAATCACCGGTGGAGACCACAGAGAAAGACCTAGTTCTCCGCCTCATCGCGACCGGAGGCCTCACATCCATTGAAAACTCGAGAGGTCCGCGGAGATCAAAGCTTCCAAAGTAGACGATGCCTGACTCCTCTTGCAAATGGATAGGAGTCCCAGGATCCCTGTGGCACGTGGAAAGGGACACTGGGTCTCCCGCCTCACGTGGAGACGCGTCCCAATTGCCATGCCAAGACTCGTGGAGAATCCCGAGGTGTCCCTCGCACCTAAACAGGAGTCCTGACGTCGCTGAACAAACACGTGTCTGGAAGGGCCCTCCCCGTCGAAACTCGAGAATATACCCCAGGTTCCGGCCGCAACTCGAGAAAAACCATGAGACTTCCCCCTCGCCGCGAGATGAGGCCCGATTCCCCTGCACTGCGTGCAGAGCAATTCCGTTTTCCACATCAAACGTGAAAGGAGCCTTGATTTCCTTGATGGCACTCCAGAGAAAACCCAAGTTCACTGTCTCAAGTCTAGAGGGATCCTGAGGTCACTGGAGCAACACGAAAGGGCTCCGTGGACCCCAAATCAACTCGAGATGAGAGCTTAGTCCCTGGCTTCGACTCAAGAGCAATACCAACTTTCCACAAGCACCTCAAGAGGAGGCTTCTCTCAGCTACAGGTATGTGAGAGGGACCCTGAGTTTGTGGCCTCAAGTGGAATGGACACCGAGATGCTCTGACTCGAAGTAAGGCCGGATATCCCTGCAGTGAATTGAATGCAGGCTCGTCTTGCATCTCCCAAGACGAAGGGTTGTCTGAATCCCCTGTGGAGACCACAGAGAAAGACCTCGTTCTCCGCCTCATCGAGACCGGAGGCCTCACATCCTTTGAAACTGGAGAGGTCCGCGGAGATCAATACTTCCAATGGAGACGATGCCTGACTCCTCTTGAAAATGGATAGGAGTCCCAGGATCCCTGTGGCACGTGTAAAGGGACCCTGGGTCTCCCGCCTCACGTGGAGACGCGTCCAAATTGCCATGCCAAGACTCGAGGACAATCCTGTGGTGTCCCTCGCACCTAGGCAGGCGTCCTGACGTCGCTGAATAAACACGTGTCTGGAAGGGCCCTCCCCGTCGTAACTCGAGAATATACCCCAGGTTCGGGCCGCAACTCGAGAAAAAATATGAGACTTCCCCCTCGCCGCGAGTTGAGGCCCGATTCCCCTGCACTGCGTGCAGAGCAATTCCGTGTTCCACATCAAACGTGAAAGGAGCCTTGATTTCCTTGATGGCACTCCAGAGAACACCCAAGATCACTGTCTCAAGTCTAGAGGGATCCTGAGGTCACTGGACCGAAAGGAAAGGGCTCCGTGGACCCCAAATCAACTCGAGATGAGAGCTTAGTCCTTGGCTTCGACTCAAGAGGAATACCAACTTTCCACAAGCACCTCAAGAGGAGGCTTCTCTCAGCTACAGGTATGTGAGAGGAACCCTGAGTTTGTGGCCTCAAGTGGAATGGACACCGAGATGCTCTGACTCGAAGTAAGGCCAGATATCCCTGCAGTGAATTGAATGCAGGCTCGTCTTGAATCTCCCAAGACGAAGGGTTGTCTGAATCCCCTGTGGAAACCACAGAGAGAGACCGAGTTCTCCGCCTCATTGCGACCGGAGGCCTCACATCCTTTGAAAACTCAAGAGGTCCGCGGAGATTAATGCTTCCAAAGGAGACGATGATTGACTCCTCTTGAAAATGGATAGGAGTCCCAGGATCCCTGTGGCACGTGGAAAGGGACCCTGGGTCTCCCGCCTCACGTGGAGACGCGTCCCAATTGCCATGCCAAGACTCGAGGGGAATCCCGAGGTGTACCTCGCACCTAGGCAGGAGTCCTGACGTCGCTGAACAAACACGTGTCTGCAAGGGCCCTCCCCGTCGTAACTCGAGAATATACCCCTGGTTCCGGCCGTTACTCGAGAAAAACCATGAGACTTGTCCCTCGCCGAGAGCTGAGGCCCCATTCCCCTGCACTGCGTGCAGAGCAATTCCGTGTTTCACATCAAACGTGAAAGGAGCCTTGATTTCCTTGATGGCACTCCAGAGAAAACCCAAGATCACTGTCTCAAGTCTAGAGGGATCCTGAGGTCACTGGAGTAACACGAAAGGGCTCCGTGGACCCCAAATCAACTCGACATGAGAGCATAGTCCCTGGCTTCGACTCAAGAGGAATACCAACTTTCCACAAGCACCTCAAGAGGAGGCTTCTCTCATCTACAGGTATGTGAGAGGGACCCTGAGTTTGTGGCCTCAAGTAGAATGGACACCGAGATGCTCTGACTCGAAGTAAGGCCGGATATCCCTGCAGTGAATTGAATGCAGGCTCGTCTTGCATCTCCGAAGACGAAGGGATGTCTGAATCCCCTGTGGAGACCACAGAGAAAGACCTAGTTCTCCGCCTCATCGCGACCGGAGGCCTCACATCCTTTGAAAACTCGAGAGGTCCGCGGAGATCAATGCTTCCAAAGGAGACGATGCCTGACTCCTCTTGAAAATGGATAGGTGTGCCAGGTTCCCTTTGGCACGTGGAAAGGGACCCTGGGTCTCCCGCCTCACGTGGAGACGCGTCCCAATTGCCATGCCAAGACTCGAGGAGAATCCCGAGGTGTCCCTCGCACCTAGGCAGGAGTCCTGACGTTGCTGAACAAACACGTGTCTGGAAGGGCCCTCCCCGTCGTAACTCGAGAATATACACCAGGGTCCGTCCGCAACTCGAGAAAAACCATGAGACTTCCCCATCGCCCCGAGATGAGGCCCGATTCCGTGCACTGCGTGCAGAGCAATTCCATGTTCCACATCAAATGTGAACGGAGCCTTGATTTCCTTGAAGGCACTCCAGAGAAAACCCAAGATCACTGTCTCAAGTCTAGAGGGATCCTGAGGTCACTGGAGCAACACGAAAGGGCTCCGTGGACCCCAAGTCAACTCGAAATGAGAGCTTAGTCCCTGGCTTCGACTCAAGAGGAATACCAACTTTGCACAAGCACCTCAAGAGGAGGCTTCTCTCAGCCAGAGGTATGTGAGAGGGACCCTGAGTTTGTGGCCTCAAGTGGAATGGACACATAGAATCTCTGACTCGAAGTAAGGCCGGATATCCCTGCAGTGAATTGAATGCAGGCTGTCTTGCATCTCCCAAGATGAAGGGATGTCTGAATCCCCTGTGGAGACGATAGAGAAAGACCTATTCCTCCGCCTCATTGCGACCGGAGGCCTCACATCCTTTGAAAACTCGAGAGTTCCGCGGAGATCAATGCTTCCAAAGGAGACGATGCCTGACTCCTCTTGAAAATGGATAGGAGTCCCAGGATCCCTGTGGCACATGGAAAGGGACCCTGGGTCTCCCGCCTCACTTGGAGACACGTCCCAATTGCCATGCCAAGACTCGAGGAGAATCCCGAGGTGTCCCTCACACCTAGGCATGAGTCCTGACGTCGCTGAACAAACACGTGTCTGGAAGGGCCCTCGCCGAAGTAAGTCGAGAATATACCGCAGGTTCCGGCCGCATCTCGAGAAAAACCATGAGACTTCCCCTCGCCACAACATGAGGCCCGATTCCCCTGCACTGCGTGCAGAGCAATTCCGTGTTCCACATCAAACGCGAAAGGAGTCTTGATTTCCTTGATGGCACTCCAGAGAAAACCCAAGATCACTGTCTCAAGTCTAGAGGGATCCTGAGGTCAATGGAGCAACACGAAAGGGCTCCGTGGACCCCAAATCAACTCAAGATGAGAGCTTAGTCCCTGGCTTCAACTCAAGGGGAATACCAACTTTCAACAAGCACGTCCAGAGGAGGCTTCTCTCAGCTACAGGTATGTGAGAGGCACCATGTGTTTCTGGCCTCAAGTGGAATGGACACCGAGATGCTCTGACTCGAAGTAAGGCCGGATATCCCTGCAGTGAATTGAATGCAGGCTCGTCTTGCATCTCCCAAGACGAAGGGATGTCTGAATCCCCTGAGGAGACCACAGAGAAATACCTAGTTCTCCGCCTCATCGCGACCGGAGGCCTCACATCCTTTGAAAATTCGAGAGCTCTGCGGAGATCAATGCTTCCAAAGGAGACGATGCCTGACTCCTCTTGAAAATGGATAGGAGTCCCAGGATCCCTGTGGCACGTGGAAAGGGACCCTGGGTCTCCCGCCTCACGTGGAGACGCATCCCAATTGCCATGCCAAGACTCGAGGAGATTCCCGAGGTGTCCCTCGCACCTAGGCAGGAGTCCTGTCATCGCTGAACAAACACGTGTATGGAAGGGCCCTCTCCGTCGTAACTCGAGAATATACCCCAGGTTCCGGACGCAAATCGAGAAAAACCATGAGACTTGTCCCTCGCCGCGAGATGAGGCCCCATTCCCCTGCACTGCGTGGAGAGTAATTCCGTGTTCCACATCAAACGTGAAAGGAGCCTTGATTTCCTTGATGGCACTCCAGAGAAAACCCAAGATCCCTGTCTCAAGCCTAGAGGGATCCTGAGGTCACTGGAGCAACACGGAAGGTCTCCGTGGAACCCAAATCAACTCGACATGAGAGCTTAGTCCCTGGCTTCGACTCAAGAGGAATACCAACTTTCCACAAGCAACTCAAGAGGAGGCTTCTCTCAGCAACAGGTATGTGAGAGGGACCCTGAGTTTGTGGCCTCAAGTGGAATGGACACCGAGATGCTCTGACTCGAAGTAAGGCCGGATATCCCTGCAGTGAATTGAATGCAGGCTCGTCCTGCATCTCCCAAGACGAAGGGATGTCTGAATCCCCTGTGGAGACATCAGAGAAAGACCTAGTCCTCCGCCTCATCGCGACCGGAGGCCTCACATCTTTTGAAAACTCGAGAGGTCCGCGGAGATCAATGCTTCCAAAGGAGACGATGCCTGACTCCTCTTGCAAATGGATAGGAGTCCCAGGATCCCTGTGGCACGTGGAAAGGGACCCTGGGTCTCCCGCCTCAAGTGGAGACGCGTCCCAATTGCCATGCCAAGACTCGAGGAGAATCCCGAGGTGTCCCTCGCACCTAGGCAGGAGTCCTGACGTCGCTGAACAAACAAGTGTCTGGAAGGGCCCTCCCCGTCGTAACGCGAGAATATACCCCAGGTTCCGGCCACAACTCGAGAAAAAATATGAGACTTCCCCCTCGCCGCGAGATGAGGCCCGATTCCCCTGCCCTGCGTGCAGAGCAATTCCGAGTTCCACATCTAGCCTGAAGGGAGCCTAGATTTCCTTGATGGCACTCCAGAGAAAACCCAAGATCACTCTCTCAAGTCTAGAGGGATCCTGAGGTCACTATACCAACACGAAAGGGTTCCGTGGACCCCAAATCAACTCGAGATGAGAGCTTAGTCCCTGGCTTCGACTCAAGAGGAATACCAACTTTCCACAAGCAAATCAAGAGGAGGCTTCTCTCAGCTACACGTATGTGAGAGGGACCCTGAATTTGTGGCCTCAAGTGTAATGGAAACCAAGATGTTCTGACTCGAAGTAAGGCCGGATATCCCTGCAGTGAATTGAATGCAGGCTCGTCTTGCATCTCCCAAGACGAAGGGATGTCTGAATCCCCTGTGGAGACCACAGAGAAAGACCTAGTCCTCCGCCTCATCGTGACCGGAGGCCTCACATCCTTTGAAAACCCGAGAGGTCTGCGGAGATCAATGCTTCCAAAGGAGACGATGCCTGACTCCTTTTGAAAATGGATAGAAGTCCCAGGATCCCTGTGGCACGTGGAAAGGGACCCTGGGTCTCCCGCCTCACGTGGAGACGCGTCCCAATTGCCATGCCAATACTCGAGTAGAATCCCGAGGTGTCCCTCGCACCTAGGCAGGAGTCCTGACGTCGCTGAACAAACACGTGTCTGGAAGGGCCCTCCCCGTCGTAACTCGAGAATATACCCCAGGTTCCGGCCGCAACTCGAGAAAAACCATGAGACTTCCCCCTCGCCGCGAGATGAGGCCCGATTCCCCTGCACTGCGTGCAGAGCAATTCCGTGTTCCACATCAAACGAGAAAGGAGCCTTGATTTCCTTGATGGCACTCCAGAGAAAACCCAAGATCACTGTCTCAATTCTAGAGGGATCCTGAGGTCACTCGAGCAACACGAAAAGCCTCCGTGGACCCCAAATCAACTCGAGATGAGAGCTTAGTCCCTGGCTTCGACTCAGGAGGAATACCAACTTTCCACAAGCACCTCAAGAGGACGCTTCTCTCAGCTACAGGTATGTGAGAGGGACCCTGAATTTGTGGCCTCAAGTGTAATGGACACCGAGATGCTCTGACTCGAAGTAAGGCCGGATATCCCTCCAGTGAATTGAATGCAGGCTCGTCTTGCATCTCCCAAGACGAAGGGATGTCTGAATCCCCTGTGGAGACGACAGAGAAAGACCTATTCCTCCGCCTCATCGCGACCGGAGGCCTCACATCCTTTGAAAACTCGAGAGGTCTGCGGAGATCATTGCTTCCAAAGAGACGTTGCCTGACTCCTCTTGAAAATGGATAGGAGTCCCAGGATCCCTGTGGCACCTCGAAAGGGACCCTGGGTCTCCCGCCTCACGTCGAGATGCGTCCCAATTGCCATGCCAAGACTCGAGGAGAATCCCGAGGTGTAACTCGCACCTAGGCAGGAGTCCTGACGTCACTGAACAAACACGTGTCTGGAAGGGCCCTCCCCGTCGTAACTCGAGAATATACCCCAGGTTCCGGCCGCAACTTGAGAAAAACCATGAGACTTCCCCCTCGCCGCGAGATGAGGCCCGATTCCCCTGCACTGCGTGCAGTGCAATTCCGTGTTCCACATCAAACGTGAAAGGAGCCTTGATTTCCTTGATGGCACTCCAGAGAAAACCCAAGATCACTGTCTCAAGTCTAGAGGGATCCTGAGGTCACTGTAGCAACATGAAAGGGCTCCGTGGACCCCAAATCAACTCGAGATGAGAGCTTAGTCCCTGGCTTCGACTCAAGAGGAATACCAACTAGCCACAAGCCCCTGAAGAGTTGGCTTCTCTCAGCCACATGTATGTGAGAAGGACCCTGAGTTTGTGGCCTCAAGTGGAATGGACACCGAGATGCTCTGACTCGAAGTAAGGCCGGATATCCCTGCAGTGAATTGAAAGCAGGCTCGTCTTGCATCTCCCAAGACGAAGGGATGTCTGAATCCCCTGTGGAGACCACAGAGAAAGAAATAGTTCTCCGTCATCGCGACCGGAGGCCTCACATCCTTTGAAAACTCGAGAGGTCCGCGGAGATCAATGCTTCCAAAGGAGACGATTCCTGACTCCTCTTGAAAATGGATAGGAGTCCCAGGATCCCTGTGGCACGTGGAAAGGGAACCTAGCTCTCCTGCCTCAAGTGGAGACGCGTCCCAATTGCCATGCCAAGATTCGAGGAGAATCTCGAGGTGTCCCTCGCACCTAGGCAGGAGTCCTGACGTCGCTGAACAAACACGTGTCTGGAAAGGCCCCCCCCCCTTCGTAACTCGAGAATATACCCCAGGATCCGGCCGCAACTCGAGAAAAACCATGAGACTTCCCCCTCGCCGCGAGATGAGGCCCGATTCCCCTGCACTGCGTGCAGAGCAATTCCGTGTTCCACATCAAACGTGAAAGGAGCCTTAATTTCCTTGATGGCACTCCAGAGAAAACCCAAGATCACTGTCTCAAGTCTAGAGGGATCCTGAGGTCACTGGAGCAACACGAAAGGGCTCTGTGGACCCCAAATCAACTCGAGATGAGAGCTTTTCCCTGGCTTCGACTCAAGAGGAATACCAACTTTCCACAAGCACCTCAAGAGGAGGCTTCTCTCAGCTACAGGTATGTGAGAGGGACCCTGAGTTTGTGGCCTCCAGTGGAATGGACACCGAAAGGCTCTGACTCGAATTAAGGCCGGATATCCCTGCAGTGAAAGGAAAGCAGGCTCGTCTTGCATCTCCCAAGACGAAGGGATGTCTGAATCCCCTGTGGAGACCACAGAGAAAGAACTAGTTCTCCGCCTCATCGCAACCGGAGGCCTCACATCCTTTGAAAACTCAAGAGGTCCGCGGAGATCAATGCTTCCAAAGGAGACGATGCCTGACTCCTCTTGAAAATGGATAGGAGTCCCAGGAACCCTGTGGCACGTTGAAAGGGACCCTGGGTCTCCCGCCTCACGTGGAGACGCGTCCCAATTGCCATGCCAAGATTCGAGGAGAATCTCGAGGTGTCCCTCGCACCTAGGCAGGAGTCCTGACGTCGCTGAACAAACACTTGTCTGCAAGGGCCCTCCCCGTCGTAACTCGAGAATATACCCCAGGTTCCGGTCGCAAATCGAGAAAAACCATGAGACTTCCCCCTCGCCGCGAGATGAGGCCCGATTCCTCTGTGCTGCGTGCAGAGCAATTCCGTGTTCCACATCAAACGTGAAAGGAGCCTTGATTTTCTTGATGGCACTCCAGAGAAAACCCAAGATCACTGTCTCTAGTCTAGAGGGATCCTGAGGTCACTGGAGCAACACGAAAGGGCTCCGTGGAACCCAAATCAACTCGAGATGAGAGCGTAGTCCCTGGCTTCGACTCAAGGGGAATACCAACTTTCCACAAGCACCTCAAGAGGAGGCTTCTCTCAGCTACAGGTATGTGAGAGGGACCCTGAGTTTGTGGCCTCAAGTGGAATGGACACCAATATGCTCTGACTCGAAATAAGCAGGGATATCTTTGCAGTGAATTGAATGCAGGCTCGTCTTGCATCTCCCAAGACGAAGGGATGTCTGAATCCCCAGTGGAGACCACAGAGAAAGACCTAGTCCTCCGCCTCAACGCGACCGGAGGCCTCACATCCTTTGAAAACTCGAGAGGTCCGCGGAGATCAATGCTTCCAAAGGAGACGATGCCTGACTCCTCTTGAAAATGGATAGGAGTCCCAGGATCCCTGTGGCACGTGGAAAGGGAAACTTGGTCTCCCGCCTCACGTGGAGACGCGTCCCAATTGCCATGCCAAGACTCGAGGAGAATCCCGAGGTGTCCCTCGCACCTAGGCAGGAGTCCTGACGTCGCTGAACAAACACGTGTCTGGAAGGGCCCTCCCCGTCGTAACTCGAGAATATACCCCAGGTTCCGGCTGCAACTCGAGAAAAACCATGAGACTTCCGCCTCGCCGCGAGATGATGCCCGATTCCTCTGTGCTGCGTGCAGAGCAATTCCGTGTTCCACATCAAACGTGATAGGAGCCTTGATTTCGTTGATGGCACTCCAGAGAAAAGCAAAGATCACTGTCTCAAGTCTAGAGGGATCCTGAGGTCACTGGAGCAAAAAGAAAAGGCTCCGAGGACCCCAAATCAACTCGAGAAGAGAGCTTAGTCCCTGGCTTCGACTCAAGAGGAATACCAACTTTCCACAAGCACCTCAAGAGGAGGCTTCTCTCAGCAACAGGTATGTGAGAGGGACCCTGAGTTTGTGGCCTCAAGTGGAATGGACACCAAGATGCTCTGACTCGAAGTAAGGCCGGATATCCCTGCAGTGAATTGAGTGCAGGATCGTCTTGCATCTCCCAAGACGAAGGGATGTCTGAATCCCCTGTGGAGACCATAGAGAAAGACCTAGTCCTCCGCCTCAACGCGACCGGAGGCCTCACATCCTTTGAAAATTCGAGAGGTCCGCGGAGATCAATGCTTCCAAAGGAGACGATGCCTGACTCCCCTTGAAAATTGATAGGAGTCCCAGGATCCCCGTGGCACGTGGAAAGGGACCCTGGGTCTCCCGCCTCACGTGGAGACGCGTCCCAATTGCCATGCCAAGGCTCGAGGAGAATCCCGAGGTGTCCCTCGCACCTAGGCAGGAGTCCTGACGTCGCTGAACAAACACGTGTCTGGAAGGGCCCTCCCCATCCTAACTCGAGAATATACCCCAGGTTCTGGCCGCAACTCGAGAAAAACCATGAGACTTCCCCCTCGTCGCGAGATGAGGCCCGATTCCCCTGCACTGCGTGCAGAGCAATTCCGTGTTCCACATCAAACGTGAAAGGAGCCTTGATTTCCTTGATGGCACTCCAGAGAAAACCCAAGATCACTGTTTCCAGTCTAGAGGGATCCTGAGGTCACTGGAGCAACTCGAAAGGGCACCGTTGACCCCAAGTCAACTCGAGATGAGAGCTTAGTCCCTGGCTTCGACTCAAGAGGAATACCAACTTTCCTCAACCAACTCAAGAGGAGGCTTCTCTCAGCTACAGGAATGTGAGAGGGACCGTGAGTTTGTGGCCTCAAGTGGAATGGACACCGGGATGCTCTGACTCGAAGTAAGGCCGGATATCCCTGCAGTGAATTGATTGCAGCCTCGTTTTGCATCTCCCAAGACGAAGGGATGTCTGAATCCCCTGTGGAGACGGCATTGAAAGAAGTAGTCCTCCGCCTCCATGCGACCGGAGGCCTCACATCCTTTGAAAACTCGAGAGGTCCGCGGAGATCAGTGCTTCCAAAGGAGACGATGCCTGACTCCTCTTGAAAATGGACAGGAGTCCCAGGATCCCTGTGGCACGTGGAAAGGGACCCTGGGTCTCCCGCCTCACGTGGAGACGCGTCCCAATTGCCATGCCAAGACTCCAGGAGAATCCCGAGGTGTCCCTCGCACCTAGGCAGGAGTCCTGATGTCGCTGAACAAACACGTGTCTGGAAGGGCCCTGCCCGTCATAACTCGAGAATATAACACAGGTTAAAGGCGCGACTCGAGAAAAACCATGAGAATTCCCCCTCGCCGGGAGATGAGGCCCGATTCCCCTGCACTGCGTGCAGAGCAATTCCGTGTACCACATCAAACTTGAAAGGAGCCTTGATTTCCTTGATGGCACTCCAGAGAAAACCCAAGATCACTGTCTCAAGTCTAGAGGGATCCTGAGGTCACTGGAGCAACACGAAAGGGCTCCGTGGAACCCAAATCAACTCGAGATGAGAGCGTAGTCCCTGGCTTCGACTCAAGGGAAATACCAACTTTCCACAAGCACCTCAAGAGGAGGCTTCTCTCAGCTACAGGTATGTGAGAGGGACCCTGAGTTTGTGGCCTCAAGTGGAATGGACACCAATATGCTCTGACTCGAAGTAAGGTCAGATATCCCTGCAGTGAATTGATTGCAGCCTCGTCTTGCATCTCCCAAGACGAAGGGATGTCTGAATCCCCTGTGGAGACCACAGAGAAAGACCTAGTCCTCCGCCTCTACGCGACCGGAGGCCTCACATCCTTTGAAAACTCGAGAGGCCCGAGGAGATCAATGCTTCCAAAGGAGACGATGCCTGACTCCTCTTGCAAATGGATAGGAGTCCCAGGATCCCTGAGGCACGTGGAAAGGGACCCTGGGTCTCCCGCCTCACGTGGAGACGCGTCCCAATTGCCATGCCAAGACTCGAGGAGAATCCCGAGTTGTCCCTCACACCTAGGCTGGAGTCCTGACGTCGCTGAACAAACACGTGTATTGAAGCGCCCTCCCCGTAGTAACTCGAGAAAATACCCCAGGTTTCGGCCGCAACTTGAGAAAAACCATGAGACATCCCCCTTGCCGCGAGATGAGACCTGATTCCCCTCCACTGCGTGCAGAGCAATTCCGTGTTCCACATCAAACGTGAAAGGAGCCTTGATTTCCTTGATGGCACTCCAGAGAAAACCCAAGATCACTGTCTCATGTCTAGAGGGATCCTGAGGTCACTGGAGCAACACGAAAGGGCTCCGTGGACCCCAAATCAACTCGAGATGAGAGCTTAGTCCCTGGCTTCGACTCAAGAGGAATATCAACTTTCCACAACCACCTCAAGAGGAGGCTTCTCTCAGCTACAGGTATGTTAGAGGGACCCTGAGTTTGTGGCCTCAAGTGGAATGGACACCGAGATGCTCTGACTCGAAGTAAGGCCGGATATCCCTGCAGTGAATTGAATGCAGGCTTGTCTTGCATCTCCCAAGATGAAGGGATGTCTTAATCCCCTGTGGAGACCACAGAGAAAGACCTAGTCCTCCGCCTCAAAGCGACCGGAGGCCTCACATCCTTTGAAAACTCGAGAGGTCCGCGGAGGTCAATGCTTCCTAAGGAGACGATGCCTCACTCCTCTTGAAAATGGATAGGAGTCCCAGGATCCCTGTGGCACGTGGAAAGGGACCCTGGGTCTCCCACCTCACGTGGAGACGCGTCCCAATTGCCATGCCAAGACTCGAGGAGAATTCCGAGGTTTCCCTCGCACCTAGGCAGGAGTCCTGACGTCGCTGAACAAACACGTGTCTGGAAAGGCCCTCCCCGTCGTAACTCGAGAATATACCCCATGTTCCAGCCGCAACTCGAGAAAAATCATGAGACCTCCCCCTCGCCGCGAGCTGAGGCCCCATTCCCCTGCACTGCATGCAGAGCAATTCCGTGTTCCACATCAAACGTGAAAGTAGCCTTGATTTCCTTGATGGCACTCCAGAGAAAACCCAAGATCACTGTCTCACGTCTAGAGGGATTCTGAGGTCACTGGAGCAACACGAAAGGGCTCCGTGGACCCCAAATCAACTCGAGATGAGAGCTTTGTCCCTGGCTTCGAGTCAAGAGGAATACCAACTTTCCACAAGCACCTCAAGAGGAGGCTTCTCTCAGCTACAGGTATGTGAGAGGGACCCTGAGTTTGTGGCCTCAAGTGGAATGGACACTCAGATGCTCTGACTCGAAGTAAGGCCGGATATCCCTGCAGTGAATTGAATGCAGGCTCGTCTTGCATCTCCCAAGAAGAAGGGATGTCTGAATCCCCTGTTGAGACCACAGAGAAAGACCTAGTCCTCCGCCTCAACGCGACCGGAGGCCTCACATCCTTTGAAAACTCGAGAGGTTCGCAGAGATCAATGCTTCCAAAGGAGACGATGCCTGACTCCTCTTGAAAATGGATAGGAGTCCCAGGATCCCTGTGGCAAGTGGAAAGGGAAACTTGGTCTCCCGCCTCACGTGGAGACGCGTCCCAATTGCCATGCCAAGACTCGAGGAGAATCCCGAGGTGTCCCTCGCACCTAGGCAGGAGTCCTGACGTCGCTGAACAAACACGTGTCTGGAAGGGCCCTCCCCATCGTAACTCGAGAATATACCCCAGATTCCGGCCGCAACTCGAGAAAAACCATGAGACTTCCCCCTCGCCGCGAGATGATGCCCGATTCCTCTGTGCTGCGTGCAGAGCAATTCCGTGTTCCACATCAAACGTGATAGGAGCCTTGATTTCGTTGATGGCACTCCAGAGAAAACCAAAGATCACTGTCTCAAGTCTAGAGGGATCCTGAGGTCACTGGAGCAACACGAAAGGGCTCCGTGGTCCCCAAATCAACTCGAGATGATACCTTAGTCCCTGGCTTCGACTCAAGAGGAATACGAAGTTTCCACAAGCACCTGAAGAGGAGGCTTCTCTCAGCTACAGGTATGTGAGAGGGACCCTGAGTTTGTGGCCTCAAGTGGAATGGACACCGAGATGCTCTGACTCGAAATAAGCAGGGATATCTTTGCAGTGAATTGAATGCAGGCTCGTCTTGCATCTTCCAAGACGAAGGGATGTCTGAATCCCCAGTGGAGACCACAGAGAAAGACCTAGTCCTCCGCCTCAACGCGACCGGAGGCCTCACATCCTTTGAAAACTCGAGAGGTCCGCGGAGATCAATGCTTCCAAAGGAGACGATGCCTGACTCCTCTTGAAAATGGATAGGAGTCCCAGGATCCCTGTGGCACGTGGAAAGGGAAACTTGGTCTCCCGCCTCACGTGGAGACGCGTCCCAATTGCCATGCCAAGACTCGAGGAGAATCCCGAGGTGTCCCTCGCACCTAGGCAGGAGTCCTGACGTCGCTGAACAAACACGTGTCTGGAAGGGCCCTCCCCGTCGTAACTCGAGAATATACCCCAGATTCCGGCTGCAACTCGAGAAAAACCATGAGACTTCCGCCTCGCCGCGAGATGATGCCCGATTCCTCTGTGCTGCGTGCAGAGCAATTCCGTGTTCCACATCAAACGTGATAGGAGCCTTGATTTCGTTGATGGCACTCCAGAGAAAAGCAAAGATCACTGTCTCAAGTCTAGAGGGATCCTGAGGTCACTGGAGCAAAAAGAAAAGGCTCCGAGGACCCCAAATCAACTCGAGAAGTGAGCTTAGTCCCTGGCTTCGACTCAAGAGGAATACCAACTTTCCACAAGCACCTCAAGAGGAGGCTTCTCTCAGCAACAGGTATGTGAGAGGGACCCTGAGTTTGTGGCCTCAAGTGGAATGGACAACAAGATGCTCTGACTCGAAGTAAGGCCGGATATCCCTGCAGTGAATTGAGTGCAGGATCGTCTTGCATCTCCCAAGACGAAGGGATGTCTGAATCCCCTGTGGAGACCACAGAGAAAGACCTAGTCCTCCGCCTCAACGCGACCGGAGGCCTCACATCCTTTGAAAATTCGAGAGGTCCGCGGAGATCAATGCTTCCAAAGGAGACGATGCCTGACTCCCCTAGAAAATTGATAGGAGTCCCAGGATCCCCGTGGCACGTGGAAAGGGACCCTGGGTCTCCCGCCTCACGTGGAGACGCGTCCCAATTGCCATGCCAAGGCTCGAGGAGAATCCCGAGGTGTCCCTCGCACCTAGGCAGGAGTCCTGACGTCGCTGAACAAACAAGTGTCTGGAAGGGCCCTCCCCATCCTAACTCGAGAATATACCCCAGGTTCTGGCCGCAACTCGAGAAAAACCATGAGACTTCCCCCTCGCCGCGAGATGAGGCCCGATTCCCCTGCACTGCGTGCAGAGCAATTCCGTGTTCCACATCAAACGTGAAAGGAGCCTTGATTTCCTTGATGGCACTCCAGAGAAAACCCAAGATCACTGTTTCCAGTCTAGAGGGATCCTGAGGTCACTGGAGCAACTCGAAAGGGCACCGTTGACCCCAAGTCAACTCGAGATGAGAGCTTAGTCCCTGGCTTCGACTCAAGAGGAATACCAACTTTCCTCAAGCAACTCAAGAGGAGGCTTCTCTCAGCTACAGGAATGTGAGAGGGACCGTGAGTTTGTGGCCTCAAGTGGAATGGACACCGAGATGCTCTGACTCGAAGTAAGGCCGGATATCCCTGCAGTGAATTGATTGCAGCCTCGTTTTGCATCTCCCAAGACGAAGGGATGTCTGAATCCCCTGTGGAGACGGCATTGAAAGAAGTAGTCCTCCGCCTCCATGCGACCGGAGGCCTCACATCCTTTGAAAACTCGAGAGGTCCGCGGAGATCAGTGCTTCCAAAGGAGACGATGCCTGACTCCTCTTGAAAATGGACAGGAGTCCCAGGATCCCTGTGGCACGTGGAAAGGGACCCTGGGTCTCCCGCCTCACGTGGAGACGCGTCCCAATTGCCATGCCAAGACTCCAGGAGAATCCCGAGGTGTCCCTCGCACCTAGGCAGGAGTCCTGATGTCGCTGAACAAACACGTGTCTGGAAGGGCCCTGCCCGTCATAACTCGAGAATATAACACAGGTTAAAGGCGCGACTCGAGAAAAACCATGAGAATTCCCCCTCGCCGGGAGATGAGGCCCGATTCTCCTGCACTGCGTGCAGAGCAATTCCGTGTACCACATCAAACTTGAAAGGAGCCTTGATTTCCTTGATGGCACTCCAGAGAAAACCCAAGATCACTGTCTCAAGTCTAGAGGGATCCTGAGGTCACTGGAGCAACACGAAAGGGCTCCGTGGAACCCAAATCAACTCGAGATGAGAGCGTAGTCCCTGGCTTCGACTCAAGGGAAATACCAACTTTCCACAAGCACCTCAAGAGGAGGCTTCTCTCAGCTACAGGTATGTGAGAGGGACCCTGAGTTTGTGGCCTCAAGTGGAATGGACACCAATATGCTCTGACTCGAAGTAAGGTCAGATATCCCTGCAGTGAATTGATTGCAGCCTCGTCTTGCATCTCCCAAGACGAAGGGATGTCTGAATCCCCTGTGGAGACCACAGAGAAAGACCTAGTCCTCCGCCTCTACGCGACCGGAGGCCTCACATCCTTTGAAAACTCGAGAGGCCCGAGGAGATCAATGCTTCCAAAGGAGACGATGCCTGACTCCTCTTGCAAATGGATAGGAGTCCCAGGATCCCTGAGGCACGTGGAAAGGGACCCTGGGTCTCCCGCCTCACGTGGAGACGCGTCCCAATTGCCATGCCAAGACTCGAGGAGAATCCCGAGTTGTCCCTCACACCTAGGCTGGAGTCCTGACGTCGCTGAACAAACACGTGTATTGAAGCGCCCTCCCCGTAGTAACTCGAGAAAATACCCCAGGTTTCGGCCGCAACTTGAGAAAAACCATGAGACATCCCCCTTGCCGCGAGATGAGACCTGATTCCCCTCCACTGCGTGCAGAGCAATTCCGTGTTCCACATCAAACGTGAAAGGAGCCTTGATTTCCTTGATGGCACTCCAGAGAAAACCCAAGATCACTGTCTCATGTCTAGAGGGATCCTGAGGTCACTGGAGCAACACGAAAGGGCTCCGTGGACCCCAAATCAACTCGAGATGAGAGCTTAGTCCCTGGCTTCGACTCAAGAGGAATATCAACTTTCCACAACCACCTCAAGAGGAGGCTTCTCTCAGCTACAGGTATGTTAGAGGGACCCTGAGTTTGTGGCCTCAAGTGGAATGGACACCGAGATGCTCTGACTCGAAGTAAGGCCGGATATCCCTGCAGTGAATTGAATGCAGGCTTGTCTTGCATCTCCCAAGATGAAGGGATGTCTTAATCCCCTGTGGAGACCACAGAGAAAGACCTAGTCCTCCGCCTCAAAGCGACCGGAGGCCTCACATCCTTTGAAAACTCGAGAGGTCCGCGGAGGTCAATGCTTCCTAAGGAGACGATGCCTCACTCCTCTTGAAAATGGATAGGAGTCCCAGGATCCCTGTGGCACGTGGAAAGGGACCCTGGGTCTCCCACCTCACGTGGAGACGCGTCCCAATTGCCATGCCAAGACTCGAGGAGAATTCCGAGGTTTCCCTCGCACCTAGGCAGGAGTCCTGACGTCGCTGAACAAACACGTGTCTGGAAAGGCCCTCCCCGTCGTAACTCGAGAATATACCCCATGTTCCAGCCGCAACTCGAGAAAAATCATGAGACCTCCCCCTCGCCGCGAGCTGAGGCCCCATTCCCCTGCACTGCATGCAGAGCAATTCCGTGTTCCACATCAAACGTGAAAGTAGCCTTGATTTCCTTGATGGCACTCCAGAGAAAACCCAAGATCACTGTCTCACGTCTAGAGGGATTCTGAGGTCACTGGAGCAACACGAAAGGGCTCCGTGGACCCCAAATCAACTCGAGATGAGAGCTTTGTCCCTGGCTTCGAGTCAAGAGGAATACCAACTTTCCACAAGCACGTCAAGAGGAGGCTTCTCTCAGCTACAGGTATGTGAGAGGGACCCTGAGTTTGTGGCCTCAAGTGGAATGGACACTCAGATGCTCTGACTCGAAGTAAGGCCGGATATCCCTGCAGTGAATTGAATGCAGGCTCGTCTTGCATCTCCCAAGAAGAAGGGATGTCTGAATCCCCTGTTGAGACCACAGAGAAAGACCTAGTCCTCCGCCTCAACGCGACCGGAGGCCTCACATCCTTTGAAAACTCGAGAGGTTCGCAGAGATCAATGCTTCCAAAGGAGACGATGCTTGACTCCTCTTGAAAATGGATAGGAGTCCCAGGATCCCTGTGGCAAGTGGAAAGGGAAACTTGGTCTCCCGCCTCACGTGGAGACGCGTCCCAATTGCCATGCCAAGACTCGAGGAGAATCCCGAGGTGTCCCTCGCACCTAGGCAGGAGTCCTGACGTCGCTGAACAAACACGTGTCTGGAAGGGCCCTCCCCATCGTAACTCGAGAATATACCCCAGATTCCGGCCGCAACTCGAGAAAAACCATGAGACTTCCCCCTCGCCGCGAGATGATGCCCGATTCCTCTGTGCTGCGTGCAGAGCAATTCCGTGTTCCACATCAAACGTGATAGGAGCCTTGATTTCGTTGATGGCACTCCAGAGAAAACCAAAGATCACTGTCTCAAGTCTAGAGGGATCCTGAGGTCACTGGAGCAACACGAAAGGGCTCCGTGGTCCCCAAATCAACTCGAGATGATACCTTAGTCCCTGGCTTCGACTCAAGAGGAATACGAAGTTTCCACAAGCACCTGAAGAGGAGGCTTCTCTCAGCTACAGGTATGTGAGAGGGACCCTGAGTTTGTGGCCTCAAGTGGAATGGACACCGAGATGCTCTGACTCGAAATAAGCAGGGATATCTTTGCAGTGAATTGAATGCAGGCTCGTCTTGCATCTTCCAAGACGAAGGGATGTCTGAATCCCCAGTGGAGACCACAGAGAAAGACCTAGTCCTCCGCCTCAACGCGACCGGAGGCCTCACATCCTTTGAAAACTCGAGAGGTCCGCGGAGATCAATGCTTCCAAAGGAGACGATGCCTGACTCCTCTTGAAAATGGATAGGAGTCCCAGGATCCCTGTGGCACGTGGAAAGGGAAACTTGGTCTCCCGCCTCACGTGGAGACGCGTCCCAATTGCCATGCCAAGACTCGAGGAGAATCCCGAGGTGTCCCTCGCACCTAGGCAGGAGTCCTGACGTCGCTGAACAAACACGTGTCTGGAAGGGCCCTCCCCGTCGTAACTCGAGAATATACCCCAGATTCCGGCTGCAACTCGAGAAAAACCATGAGACTTCCGCCTCGCCGCGAGATGATGCCCGATTCCTCTGTGCTGCGTGCAGAGCAATTCCGTGTTCCACATCAAACGTGATAGGAGCCTTGATTTCGTTGATGGCACTCCAGAGAAAAGCAAAGATCACTGTCTCAAGTCTAGAGGGATCCTGAGGTCACTGGAGCAAAAAGAAAAGGCTCCGAGGACCCCAAATCAACTCGAGAAGAGAGCTTAGTCCCTGGCTTCGACTCAAGAGGAATACCAACTTTCCACAAGCACCTCAAGAGGAGGCTTCTCTCAGCAACAGGTATGTGAGAGGGACCCTGAGTTTGTGGCCTCAAGTGGAATGGACACCGAGATGCTCTGACTCGAAGTAAGGCCGGATATCCCTGCAGTGAATTGAGTGCAGGATCGTCTTGCATCTCCCAAGACGAAGGGATGTCTGAATCCCCTGTGGAGACCACAGAGAAAGACCTAGTCCTCCGCCTCAACGCGACCGGAGGCCTCACATCCTTTGAAAATTCGAGAGGTCCGCGGAGATCAATGCTTCCAAAGGAGACGATGCCTGACTCCCCTAGAAAATTGATAGGAGTCCCAGGATCCCCGTGGCACGTGGAAAGGGACCCTGGGTCTCCCGCCTCACGTGGAGACGCGTCCCAATTTCCATGCCAAGGCTCGAGGAGAATCCCGAGGTGTCCCTCGCACCTAGGCAGGAGTCCTGACGTCGCTGAACAAACACGTGTCTGGAAGGGCCCTCCCCATCCTAACTCGAGAATATACCCCAGGTTCTGGCCGCAACTCGAGAAAAACCATGAGACTTCCCCCTCGCCGCGAGATGAGGCCCGATTCCCCTGCACTGCGTGCAGAGCAATTCCGTGTTCCACATCAAACGTGAAAGGAGCCTTGATTTCCTTGATGGCACTCCAGAGAAAACCCAAGATCACTGTTTCCAGTCTAGAGGGATCCTGAGGTCACTGGAGCAACTCGAAAGGGCACCGTTGACCCCAAGTCAACTCGAGATGAGAGCTTAGTCCCTGGCTTCGACTCAAGAGGAATACCAACTTTCCTCAAGCAACTCAAGAGGAGGCTTCTCTCAGCTACAGGAATGTGAGAGGGACCGTGAGTTTGTGGCCTCAAGTGGAATGGACACCGAGATGCTCTGACTCGAAGTAAGGCCGGATATCCCTGCAGTGAATTGATTGCAGCCTCGTTTTGCATCTCCCAAGACGAAGGGATGTCTGAATCCCCTGTGGAGACGGCATTGAAAGAAGTAGTCCTCCGCCTCCATGCGACCGGAGGCCTCACATCCTTTGAAAACTCGAGAGGTCCGCGGAGATCAGTGCTTCCAAAGGAGACGATGCCTGACTCCTCTTGAAAATGGACAGGAGTCCCAGGATCCCTGTGGCACGTGGAAAGGGACCCTGGGTCTCCCGCCTCACGTGGAGACGCGTCCCAATTGCCATGCCAAGACTCCAGGAGAATCCCGAGGTGTCCCTCGCACCTAGGCAGGAGTCCTGATGTCGCTGAACAAACACGTGTCTGGAAGGGCCCTGCCCGTCATAACTCGAGAATATAACACAGGTTAAAGGCGCGACTCGAGAAAAACCATGAGAATTCCCCCTCGCCGGGAGATGAGGCCCGATTCTCCTGCACTGCGTGCAGAGCAATTCCGTGTACCACATCAAACTTGAAAGGAGCCTTGATTTCCTTGATGGCACTCCAGAGAAAACCCAAGATCACTGTCTCAAGTCTAGAGGGATCCTGAGGTCACTGGAGCAACACGAAAGGGCTCCGTGGAACCCAAATCAACTCGAGATGAGAGCGTAGTCCCTGGCTTCGACTCAAGGGAAATACCAACTTTCCACAAGCACCTCAAGAGGAGGCTTCTCTCAGCTACAGGTATGTGAGAGGGACCCTGAGTTTGTGGCCTCAAGTGGAATGGACACCAATATGCTCTGACTCGAAGTAAGGTCAGATATCCCTGCAGTGAATTGATTGCAGCCTCGTCTTGCATCTCCCAAGACGAAGGGATGTCTGAATCCCCTGTGGAGACCACAGAGAAAGACCTAGTCCTCCGCCTCTACGCGACCGGAGGCCTCACATCCTTTGAAAACTCGAGAGGCCCGAGGAGATCAATGCTTCCAAAGGAGACGATGCCTGACTCCTCTTGCAAATGGATAGGAGTCCCAGGATCCCTGAGGCACGTGGAAAGGGACCCTGGGTCTCCCGCCTCACGTGGAGACGCGTCCCAATTGCCATGCCAAGACTCGAGGAGAATCCCGAGTTGTCCCTCACACCTAGGCTGGAGTCCTGACGTCGCTGAACAAACACGTGTATTGAAGCGCCCTCCCCGTAGTAACTCGAGAAAATACCCCAGGTTTCGGCCGCAACTTGAGAAAAACCATGAGACATCCCCCTTGCCGCGAGATGAGACCTGATTCCCCTCCACTGCGTGCAGAGCAATTCCGTGTTCCACATCAAACGTGAAAGGAGCCTTGATTTCCTTGATGGCACTCCAGAGAAAACCCAAGATCACTGTCTCATGTCTAGAGGGATCCTGAGGTCACTGGAGCAACACGAAAGGGCTCCGTGGACCCCAAATCAACTCGAGATGAGAGCTTAGTCCCTGGCTTCGACTCAAGAGGAATATCAACTTTCCACAACCACCTCAAGAGGAGGCTTCTCTCAGCTACAGGTATGTTAGAGGGACCCTGAGTTTGTGGCCTCAAGTGGAATGGACACCGAGATGCTCTGACTCGAAGTAAGGCCGGATATCCCTGCAGTGAATTGAATGCAGGCTTGTCTTGCATCTCCCAAGATGAATGGATGTCTTAATCCCCTGTGGAGACCACAGAGAAAGACCTAGTCCTCCGCCTCAAAGCGACCGGAGGCCTCACATCCTTTGAAAACTCGAGAGGTCCGCGGAGGTCAATGCTTCCTAAGGAGACGATGCCTCACTCCTCTTGAAAATGGATAGGAGTCCCAGGATCCCTGTGGCACGTGGAAAGGGACCCTGGGTCTCCCACCTCACGTGGAGACGCGTCCCAATTGCCATGCCAAGACTCGAGGAGAATTCCGAGGTTTCCCTCGCACCTAGGCAGGAGTCCTGACGTCGCTGAACAAACACGTGTCTGGAAAGGCCCTCCCCGTCGTAACTCGAGAATATACCCCATGTTCCAGCCGCAACTCGAGAAAAATCATGAGACCTCCCCCTCGCCGCGAGCTGAGGCCCCATTCCCCTGCACTGCATGCAGAGCAATTCCGTGTTCCACATCAAACGTGAAAGTAGCCTTGATTTCCTTGATGGCACTCCAGAGAAAACCCAAGATCACTGTCTCACGTCTAGAGGGATTCTGAGGTCACTGGAGCAACACGAAAGGGCTCCGTGGACCCCAAATCAACTCGAGATGAGAGCTTTGTCCCTGGCTTCGAGTCAAGAGGAATACCAACTTTCCACAAGCACCTCAAGAGGAGGCTTCTCTCAGCTACAGGTATGTGAGAGGGACCCTGAGTTTGTGGCCTCAAGTGGAATGGACACTCAGATGCTCTGACTCGAAGTAAGGCCGGATATCCCTGCAGTGAATTGAATGCAGGCTCGTCTTGCATCTCCCAAGAAGAAGGGATGTCTGAATCCCCTGTTGAGAACACAGAGAAAGACCTAGTCCTCCGCCTCAACGCGACCGGAGGCCTCACATCCTTTGAAAACTCGAGAGGTTCGCAGAGATCAATGCTTCCAAAGGAGACGATGCCTGACTCCTCTTGAAAATGGATAGGAGTCCCAGGATCCCTGTGGCAAGTGGAAAGGGAAACTTGGTCTCCCGCCTCACGTGGAGACGCGTCCCAATTGCCATGCCAAGACTCGAGGAGAATCCCGAGGTGTCCCTCGCACCTAGGCAGGAGTCCTGACGTCGCTGAACAAACACGTGTCTGGAAGGGCCCTCCCCATCGTAACTCGAGAATATACCCCAGATTCCGGCCGCAACTCGAGAAAAACCATGAGACTTCCCCCTCGCCGCGAGATGATGCCCGATTCCTCTGTGCTGCGTGCAGAGCAATTCCGTGTTCCACATCAAACGTGATAGGAGCCTTGATTTCGTTGATGGCACTCCAGAGAAAACCAAAGATCACTGTCTCAAGTCTAGACGGATCCTGAGGTCACTGGAGCAACACGAAAGGGCTCCGTGGTCCCCAAATCAACTCGAGATGATACCTTAGTCCCTGGCTTCGACTCAAGAGGAATACGAAGTTTCCACAAGCACCTGAAGACGAGGCTTCTCTCAGCTACAGGTATGTGAGAGAGACCCTGAGTTTGTGGCCTCAAGTGGAATGGACACCGAGATGCTCTGACTCGAAATAAGGAGGGATATCTTTGCAGTGAATTGAATGCAGGCTCGTCTTGCATCTTCCAAGACGAAGGGATGTCTGAATCCCCAGTGGAGACCACAGAGAAAGACCTAGTCCTCCGCCTCAACGCGACCGGAGGCCTCACATCCTTTGAAAACTCGAGAGGTCCGCGGAGATCAATGCTTCCAAAGGAGACGATGCCTGACTCCTCTTGAAAATGGATAGGAATCCCAGGATCCCTGTGGCACGTGGAAAGGGACCGTGGGTCTCCCGCCTCACGTGGAGACGCGTCCCAATTGCCATGCCAAGACTCGTGGAGAATCCCAAGGTGTCCCTCGCACCTAGGCAGGAGTCCTGACGTCGCTGAACAAACACGTGTCTGGAAGGGCCCTCCCCGTCGTAACTCGAGAATATACCCCATGTTCCGGCCGCAACTCGAGAAAAACCATGAGACCTCCCCCTCGTCGCGAGCTGAGGCCCCATTCCTCTGCACTGCATGCAGAGCAATTCCGTGTTCCACATCAAACGTGAAAGGAGGCTTGATTTCCTTGATGGCACTCCAGAGAAAACCCAAGATCACTGTCTCAAGTCTAGAGGGATCCTGAGGTCACTGGAGCAACACGAAAGGGCTCCGTGGACCCCAAATCAACTCGAGATGAGAGCTTTGTCCCTGGCTTCGATTCAAGAGGAATACAAACTTTCAACAAGCACATCAAGAGGAGGCTTCTCTCAGCTACAGGTATGTGAGAGGGACCCTGAGTTTGTGGCCTCAAGTGGAATGGACGCCGAGATGCTCTGACTCGAAGTAAGGCCGGATATCCCTGCAGTGAATTGAATGCATGCTCGTCTTGCATCTCCCAGGAAGAAGGGATGTCTGAATCCCCTGTGGAGACCACAGAGAAAGACCTAGTCCTCCGCCTCAACGCGACCTGAGGCCTCACATCCTTTGAAAACTCGAGAGGTCTGCGGAGATCAATGCTTCCAAAGGAGACGATGCCTGACTCCTCTTGAAAATGGATAGGAGTCCCAGGATCCCTGTGGCACGTGGAAAGGGAAACTTGGTCTCCCGCCTCACGTGGAGACGCGTCCCAATTGCCATGCCAAGACTCGAGGAGAATCCCGAGGTGTCCCTTGCACCTAGGCAGGAGTCCTGACGTCGCTGAACAAACACGTGTCTGGAAGGGCCCTCCCCGTCGTAACTCGAGAATATACCCCAGGTTCCGGCTGCAACTCGAGAAAAACCATGAGACTTCCGCCTCACCGCGAGATGATGCCCGATTCCTCTGTGCTGCGTGCAGAGCAATTCCGTGTTCCACATCAAACGTGAAAGGAGCCTTGATTTCGTTGATGGCACTCCAGAGAAAACCCAAGATCACTGTCTCAAGTCTAGAGGGATCCTGAGGTCACTGGAGCAACACGAAAGGGCTCCGTGGTCCCCAAATCAACTCGAGATGATACCTTAGTCCCTGGCTTCGACTCAAGAGGAATACGAAGTTTCCACAAGCACCTGAAGAGGAGGCTTCTCTCAGCTACAGGTATGTGAGAGGGACCCTGAGTTTGTGGCCTCAAGTGGAATGGACACCGAGATGCTCTGACTCGAAATAAGCAGGGATATCTTTGCAGTGAATTGAATGCAGGCTCGTCTTGCATCTTCCAAGACGAAGGGATGTCTGAATCCCCAGTGGAGACCACAGAGAAAGACCTAGTCCTCCGCCTCAACGCGACCGGAGGCCTCACATCCTTTGAAAACTCGAGAGGTCCGCGGAGATCAATGCTTCCAAAGGAGACGATGCCTGACTCCTCTTGAAAATGGATAGGAGTCCCAGGATCCCTGTGGCACGTGGAAAGGGAAACTTGGTCTCCCGCCTCACGTGGAGACGCGTCCCAATTGCCATGCCAAGACTCGAGGAGAATCCCGAGGTGTCCCTCGCACCTAGGCAGGAGTCCTGACGTCGCTGAACAAACACGTGTCTGGAAGGGCCCTCCCCGTCGTAACTCGAGAATATACCCCAGATTCCGGCTGCAACTCGAGAAAAACCATGAGACTTCCGCCTCGCCGCGAGATGATGCCCGATTCCTCTGTGCTGCGTGCAGAGCAATTCCGTGTTCCACATCAAACGTGATAGGAGCCTTGATTTCGTTGATGGCACTCCAGAGAAAAGCAAAGATCACTGTCTCAAGTCTAGAGGGATCCTGAGGTCACTGGAGCAAAAAGAAAAGGCTCCGAGGACCCCAAATCAACTCGAGAAGAGAGCTTAGTCCCTGGCTTCGACTCAAGAGGAATACCAACTTTCCACAAGCACCTCAAGAGGAGGCTTCTCTCAGCAACAGGTATGTGAGAGGGACCCTGAGTTTGTGGCCTCAAGTGGAATGGACACCAAGATGCTCTGACTCGAAGTAAGGCCGGATATCCCTGCAGTGAATTGAGTGCAGGATCGTCTTGCATCTCCCAAGACGAAGGGATGTCTGAATCCCCTGTGGAGACCACAGAGAAAGACCTAGTCCTCCGCCTCAACGCGACCGGAGGCCTCACATCCTTTGAAAATTCGAGAGGTCCGCGGAGATCAATGCTTCCAAAGGAGACGATGCCTGACTCCCCTAGAAAATTGATAGGAGTCCCAGGATCCCCGTGGCACGTGGAAAGGGACCCTGGGTCTCCCGCCTCACGTGGAGACGCGTCCCAATTTCCATGCCAAGGCTCGAGGAGAATCCCGAGGTGTCCCTCGCACCTAGGCAGGAGTCCTGACGTCGCTGAACAAACACGTGTCTGGAAGGGCCCTCCCCATCCTAACTCGAGAATATACCCCAGGTTCTGGCCGCAACTCGAGAAAAACCATGAGACTTCCCCCTCGCCGCGAGATGAGGCCCGATTCCCCTGCACTGCGTGCAGAGCAATTCCGTGTTCCACATCAAACGTGAAAGGAGCCTTGATTTCCTTGATGGCACTCCAGAGAAAACCCAAGATCACTGTTTCCAGTCTAGAGGGATCCTGAGGTCACTGGAGCAACTCGAAAGGGCACCGTTGACCCCAAGTCAACTCGAGATGAGAGCTTAGTCCCTGGCTTCGACTCAAGAGGAATACCAACTTTCCTCAAGCAACTCAAGAGGAGGCTTCTCTCAGCTACAGGAATGTGAGAGGGACCGTGAGTTTGTGGCCTCAAGTGGAATGGACACCGAGATGCTCTGACTCGAAGTAAGGCCGGATATCCCTGCAGTGAATTGATTGCAGCCTCGTTTTGCATCTCCCAAGACGAAGGGATGTCTGAATCCCCTGTGGAGACGGCATTGAAAGAAGTAGTCCTCCGCCTCCATGCGACCGGAGGCCTCACATCCTTTGAAAACTCGAGAGGTCCGCGGAGATCAGTGCTTCCAAAGGAGACGATGCCTGACTCCTCTTGAAAATGGACAGGAGTCCCAGGATCCCTGTGGCACGTGGAAAGGGACCCTGGGTCTCCCGCCTCACGTGGAGACGCGTCCCAATTGCCATGCCAAGACTCCAGGAGAATCCCGAGGTGTCCCTCGCACCTAGGCAGGAGTCCTGATGTCGCTGAACAAACACGTGTCTGGAAGGGCCCTGCCCGTCATAACTCGAGAATATAACACAGGTTAAAGGCGCGACTCGAGAAAAACCATGAGAATTCCCCCTCGCCGGGAGATGAGGCCCGATTCTCCTGCACTGCGTGCAGAGCAATTCCGTGTACCACATCAAACTTGAAAGGAGCCTTGATTTCCTTGATGGCACTCCAGAGAAAACCCAAGATCACTGTCTCAAGTCTAGAGGGATCCTGAGGTCACTGGAGCAACACGAAAGGGCTCCGTGGAACCCAAATCAACTCGAGATGAGAGCGTAGTCCCTGGCTTCGACTCAAGGGAAATACCAACTTTCCACAAGCACCTCAAGAGGAGGCTTCTCTCAGCTACAGGTATGTGAGAGGGACCCTGAGTTTGTGGCCTCAAGTGGAATGGACACCAATATGCTCTGACTCGAAGTAAGGTCAGATATCCCTGCAGTGAATTGATTGCAGCCTCGTCTTGCATCTCCCAAGACGAAGGGATGTCTGAATCCCCTGTGGAGACCACAGAGAAAGACCTAGTCCTCCGCCTCTACGCGACCGGAGGCCTCACATCCTTTGAAAACTCGAGAGGCCCGAGGAGATCAATGCTTCCAAAGGAGACGATGCCTGACTCCTCTTGCAAATGGATAGGAGTCCCAGGATCCCTGAGGCACGTGGAAAGGGACCCTGGGTCTCCCGCCTCACGTGGAGACGCGTCCCAATTGCCATGCCAAGACTCGAGGAGAATCCCGAGTTGTCCCTCACACCTAGGCTGGAGTCCTGACGTCGCTGAACAAACACGTGTATTGAAGCGCCCTCCCCGTAGTAACTCGAGAAAATACCCCAGGTTTCGGCCGCAACTTGAGAAAAACCATGAGACATCCCCCTTGCCGCGAGATGAGACCTGATTCCCCTCCACTGCGTGCAGAGCAATTCCGTGTTCCACATCAAACGTGAAAGGAGCCTTGATTTCCTTGATGGCACTCCAGAGAAAACCCAAGATCACTGTCTCATGTCTAGAGGGATCCTGAGGTCACTGGAGCAACACGAAAGGGCTCCGTGGACCCCAAATCAACTCGAGATGAGAGCTTAGTCCCTGGCTTCGACTCAAGAGGAATATCAACTTTCCACAACCACCTCAAGAGGAGGCTTCTCTCAGCTACAGGTATGTTAGAGGGACCCTGAGTTTGTGGCCTCAAGTGGAATGGACACCGAGATGCTCTGACTCGAAGTAAGGCCGGATATCCCTGCAGTGAATTGAATGCAGGCTTGTCTTGCATCTCCCAAGATGAAGGGATGTCTTAATCCCCTGTGGAGACCACAGAGAAAGACCTAGTCCTCCGCCTCAAAGCGACCGGAGGCCTCACATCCTTTGAAAACTCGAGAGGTCCGCGGAGGTCAATGCTTCCTAAGGAGACGATGCCTCACTCCTCTTGAAAATGGATAGGAGTCCCAGGATCCCTGTGGCACGTGGAAAGGGACCCTGGGTCTCCCACCTCACGTGGAGACGCGTCCCAATTGCCATGCCAAGACTCGAGGAGAATTCCGAAGTTTCCCTCGCACCTAGGCAGGAGTCCTGACGTCGCTGAACAAACACGTGTCTGGAAAGGCCCTCCCCGTCGTAACTCGAGAATATACCCCATGTTCCAGCCGCAACTCGAGAAAAATCATGAGACCTCCCCCTCGCCGCGAGCTGAGGCCCCATTCCCCTGCACTGCATGCAGAGCAATTCCGTGTTCCACATCAAACGTGAAAGTAGCCTTGATTTCCTTGATGGCACTCCAGAGAAAACCCAAGATCACTGTCTCACGTCTAGAGGGATTCTGAGGTCACTGGAGCAACACGAAAGGGCTCCGTGGACCCCAAATCAACTCGAGATGAGAGCTTTGTCCCTGGCTTCGAGTCAAGAGGAATACCAACTTTCCACAAGCACCTCAAGAGGAGGCTTCTCTCAGCTACAGGTATGTGAGAGGGACCCTGAGTTTGTGGCCTCAAGTGGAATGGACACTCAGATGCTCTGACTCGAAGTAAGGCCGGATATCCCTGCAGTGAATTGAATGCAGGCTCGTCTTGCATCTCCCAAGAAGAAGGGATGTCTGAATCCCCTGTTGAGACCACAGAGAAAGACCTAGTCCTCCGCCTCAACGCGACCGGAGGCCTCACATCCTTTGAAAACTCGAGAGGTTCGCAGAGATCAATGCTTCCAAAGGAGACGATGCCTGACTCCTCTTGAAAATGGATAGGAGTCCCAGGATCCCTGTGGCAAGTGGAAAGGGAAACTTGGTCTCCCGCCTCACGTGGAGACGCGTCCCAATTGCCATGCCAAGACTCGAGGAGAATCCCGAGGTGTCCCTCGCACCTAGGCAGGAGTCCTGACGTCGCTGAACAAACACGTGTCTGGAAGGGCCCTCCCCATCGTAACTCGAGAATATACCCCAGATTCCGGCCGCAACTCGAGAAAAACCATGAGACTTCCCCCTCGCCGCGAGATGATGCCCGATTCCTCTGTGCTGCGTGCAGAGCAATTCCGTGTTCCACATCAAACGTGATAGGAGCCTTGATTTCGTTGATGGCACTCCAGAGAAAACCAAAGATCACTGTCTCAAGTCTAGACGGATCCTGAGGTCACTGGAGCAACACGAAAGGGCTCCGTGGTCCCCAAATCAACTCGAGATGATACCTTAGTCCCTGGCTTCGACTCAAGAGGAATACGAAGTTTCCACAAGCACCTGAAGACGAGGCTTCTCTCAGCTACAGGTATGTGAGAGAGACCCTGAGTTTGTGGCCTCAAGTGGAATGGACACCGAGATGCTCTGACTCGAAATAAGGAGGGATATCTTTGCAGTGAATTGAATGCAGGCTCGTCTTGCATCTCCCAAGACGAAGGGTTGTCTGAATACCCTGTGGAGACCACAGAGAAAGACCTAGTCCTCCGCCTCATCGCGACCGGAGGCCTCACATCCTTTGAAAACTCGAGAGGTCCGCGGAGATCAATGCTTCCAAAGGAGACGATGCCTGACTCCTCTTGAAAATGGATAGGAATCCCAGGATCCCTGTGGCACGTGGAAAGGGACCGTGGGTCTCCCGCCTCACGTGGAGACGCGTCCCAATTGCCATGCCAAGACTCGTGGAGAATCCCAAGGTGTCCCTCGCACCTAGGCAGGAGTCCTGACGTCGCTGAACAAACACGTGTCTGGAAGGGCCCTCCCCGTCGTAACTCGAGAATATACCCCATGTTCCGGCCGCAACTCGAGAAAAACCATGAGACCTCCCCCTCGTCGCGAGCTGAGGCCCCATTCCTCTGCACTGCATGCAGAGCAATTCCGTGTTCCACATCAAACGTGAAAGGAGGCTTGATTTCCTTGATGGCACTCCAGAGAAAACCCAAGATCACTGTCTCAAGTCTAGAGGGATCCTGAGGTCACTGGAGCAACACGAAAGGGCTCCGTGGACCCCAAATCAACTCGAGATGAGAGCTTTGTCCCTGGCTTCGATTCAAGAGGAATACAAACTTTCAACAAGCACCTCAAGAGGAGGCTTCTCTCAGCTACAGGTATGTGAGAGGGACCCTGAGTTTGTGGCCTCAAGTGGAATGGACGCCGAGATGCTCTGACTCGAAGTAAGGCCGGATATCCCTGCAGTGAATTGAATGCATGCTCGTCTTGCATCTCCCAGGAAGAAGGGATGTCTGAATCCCCTGTGGAGACCACAGAGAAAGACCTAGTCCTCCGCCTCAACGCGACCTGAGGCCTCACATCCTTTGAAAACTCGAGAGGTCTGCGGAGATCAATGCTTCCAAAGGAGACGATGCCTGACTCCTCTTGAAAATGGATAGGAGTCCCAGGATCCCTGTGGCACGTGGAAAGGGAAACTTGGTCTCCCGCCTCACGTGGAGACGCGTCCCAATTGCCATGCCAAGACTCGAGGAGAATCCCGAGGTGTCCCTTGCATCTAGGCAGGAGTCCTGACGTCGCTGAACAAACACGTGTCTGGAAGGGCCCTCCCCGTCGTAACTCGAGAATATACCCCAGGTTCCGGCTGCAACTCGAGAAAAACCATGAGACTTTCGCCTCACCGCGAGATGATGCCCGATTCCTCTGTGCTGCGTGCAGAGCAATTCCGTGTTCCACATCAAACGTGAAAGGAGCCTTGATTTCGTTGATGGCACTCCAGAGAAAACCCAAGATCACTGTCTCAAGTCTAGAGGGATCCTGAGGTCACTGGAGCAACACGAAAGGGCTCCGTGGTCCCCAAATCAACTCGAGATGATACCTTAGGCCCTGGCTTCGACTCAAGAGGAATACGAAGTTTCCACAAGCACCTGAAGAGGAGGCTTCTCTCAGCTACAGGTATGTGAGAGGGACCCTGAGTTTGTGGCCTCAAGTGGAATGGACACTGAGATGCTCTGACTCGAAGTAAGGCCGGATATCCCTGCAGTGAATTGAATGCAGGCTCGTCTTGCATCTCCCAAGACGAAGGGATGTCTGAATCCCCTGTGGAGACGACAGAGAAAGACCAAGTCCTCCGCCTCATCGCGACCGGAGGCCTCACATCCTTTGAAAACTCAGGAGGTCTGCGGAGATCAATGCTTCCAAAGGAGACGATGCCTGACTCCTACTGAAAATGGATAGGAGTCCCAGGATCCCTGTGGCACGTGGAAAGGGACCCTGGGTCTCCCGCCTCACGTGGAGACGCGTCCCATTTGCCATGCCAAGACTCGAGGAGAATCCCGAGGTGTCCCTCGCACCTAGGCAGGAGTCCTGACATCGCTGAACAAACACGTGTCTGGAAGGGCCCTCCCCGTCGTAACTCGAGAATATACCCCAGGTTCCGGCCGCAACTGGAGAAAAACCATGAGACTTCCCCCTCGCCGAGAGATGAGGCCCGATACCCTAGCACTGCGTGCAGAGCAATTCCGTGTTCCACAACAAACGTGAAAGGAGCCTTGATTTCCTTGATGGCACTCCAGAGAAAACCCAAGATCACTGTCTCAAGTCTAGAGGGATCCTGAGGTCACTGGAGCAACACGAAAGGGCTTCGTGGACCCCAAATCAACTCGAGATGAGAGCTTAGTCCCTGGCTTCGACTCAAGAGGAATACCAACTTTCCACAAGCACCTCAACAGGAGGCTTCTCTCAGCAACAGGTATGTGAGAGGGACCCTGAGTTTGTGGCCTCAAGTGGAATGGACACCGAGATGCTCTGACTCGAAGTAAGGCCGGATATCCCTGCAGTGAATTGAATGCAGGCTTGTCTTGCATCTCACAAGACGAAGGGATGTCTTAATCCCCTGTGGAGACCACAGAGAAAGACCTAGTCCTCCGCCTCAAAGCGACCGGAGGCCTCACATCCTTTGAAAACTCGAGAGTTCCGCGGAGATCAATGCTTCCAAAGGAGACGATGCCTCACTCCTCTTGAAAGTGGATAGGAGTCCCAGGATCCCTGTGGCACGTGGAAAGGGACCCTGGGTCTCCCACCTCACGTGGAGACGTGTCCCAATTGCCATGCCAAGACTCGAGGAGAATTCCGAGGTGTCCCTCGCACCTAGCCCGCAATCCTGACGTCGCTGAACAAACACGTGTATGGACGGGAACTCCCCGTCGTAACTCCAGAATATACCCCAGGTTCCGGCCGCAACTCGAGAAAAACCATGAGACCTACCCCTGGCCGCGAGCTGAGGCCCCATTCCCCTGCACGGCATGCAGAGCAATTCCGTGTTCCACATCAAACGTGAAAGGAGCCTTGATTTCCTTGATGGCACTCCAGAGAAAACCCAAGATCACTGTCTCAAGTCTAGAGGGATCATGAGGTCACTGGAGCAACACGAAAGGGCTCCGTGGACCCCAAATCAACTCGAGATGAGAGCTTTGTCTCTGGCTTCGACTCAAGAGGAATACCACCTTTCAACAAGCACCTCAAGAGGAGGCTTCTCTCAGCTACAGGTATGTGAGAGGGACCCTGAATTTGTGGCCTCAAGTGGAATGGACACCGAGATGCTCTGACTCGAAGTAAGGCCGGATATCCCTGCAGTGAATTGAATGCAGGCTCGTCTTGCATCTCCCAAGACGAAGGGATGTCTGAATCCCCTGTGAAGACCACAGAGAAAGACCTAGTCCTCCGCCTCATCGCGACCGGAGGCCTCACATCCTTTGAAAACTCGAGAGGTCCGCGGAGATCAATGCTTCCAAAGCAGACGATGCCTGACTCCTCTTGAAAATGGATAGGAGTCCCAGGATCCCTGTGGCACGTGGAAAGGGAACCTGGGTCTCCCGCCTCACGTGGAGACGCGTCCCAATTGCCATGCCAAGACTCGAGGAGAATCCCGAGGTGTCCCTCGCACCTAGGCAGGAGTCCTGACGTCGCTGAACAAACACGTGTCTGAAAGGGACCTCCCCGTCTTAACTCGAGAATATACCCCAGGTTCCGGCCGCAACTCGAGAAAAACCATGAGACTTCCCCCTCGCCACGAGATGAGGCCCGATTCCCCTGCACTGCGTGCAGAGCAATTCCGTGTTCCACATCAAACATGAAAGGAGCCTTGATTTCCTTGATGGCACTCCAGAGAAAACCCAAGATCACTGTCTCAAGTCTAGAGGGATCCTGAGGTCACTGGAGCAACACGAAAGGGCTCCGTGGACCCCAAATCAACTCGAGATGAGAGCTTAGACCCTGACTTAGACTCAAGAGGAATACCAACTCTCCACAAGGACCTCAAGAGGAGGTTTCTCTCAGCTACAGGTATATTTGAGGGACCCTGAGTTTGTGGCCTCAAGTGGAATGGACACCGATATGCTCTGACTCGAAGTAAGGCCGGATATCCCTGCAGTGAATTGAATGCAGGCTCGTCTTGCATCTCCCAAGACGAAGGGATGTCTGAATCCCCTGTGGAGACCTCAGAGAAAGACCGACTTCTCCGCCTCATAGCGACCGGAGGCCTCACATCCTTTGAAAATTCGAGAGGTCCACGGAGATCAATGCTTCCAAAGGAGACGATGCCTGACTCCTCTTGAAAATGGATAGGACTCCCAGGATCCCTGTGGCACGTGGAAAGGGACCCTGGGTCTCGCGCCTCACGTGGAGACGCGTCCAAATTGCCATGCCAAGACTCGAGGAGAATCCCGAGTTGTCCCTCGCACCTAGGCAGGATTCCTGACGTCGCTGATCAAACACGTGTCTGGAAGGGCCCTCCCCATCGTAACTCGAGAATATACCCCAGGTTCCGGCCGCAACTCGAGAAAAACCATGAGATTTCCCCCTCGCCGCGAGTTGAGGCCCGATTCCCCTGCACTGAATGCAGAGCAATTCCGTTTTCCACATCAAACGTGAAAGGAGCCTTGATTTCCTTGATGGCACTCCAGAGAAAACCCAAGATCACTGTCTCAAGTCTAGAGGGATCCTGAGGTCACTGGACCAACAGGAAAGGGCTTCGTGGACCCCAAATCAACTCGAGATGAGAGCTTAGACCCTGGCTTAGACTCAAGAGGAATACCAACTTTCCACAAGGACCTCAAGAGGAGGCTTCTCTCAGCTACAGGTATATTTGAGGGACCCTGAGTTTGTGGACTCAAGTGGAATGGACACCGAGATGCTCTGACTCGAAATAAGGCCGTATATCCCTGCAGTGAATTGAATGCAGGCTCGTCTTGCATCTCCCAAGACGAAGGGATGTCTGAATCCTCTGTGGAGACCACAGAGAAAGACCTAATTCTCCGCCTCATAGCGACCGGGGGCCTCACATCCTTTGAAAACGCGAGAGGTCCGCGGAGATCAATGCTTCCAAAGGAGACGATGCCTGACTCCTCTTGAAAATGGATAGGAGCCCCAGGATCCCTGTGGCACGTGGAAAGGGACCCTGGGTCTCCCGCCTCACGTGGAGACGCGTCTCAATTGCCATGCCAAGACTCGAGGAGAATCCCGAGGTGTCCCTCGCACCTAGGCAGGAGTCCTGACTTCGCTGAACAAACACGTGTCTGGAAGGGCCCTCCCCGTCGTACTCGAGAATATACCCCAGGTTCCGGCCGCAACTCGAGAAAATCCATGAGACTTCCCCCTCGCCGCGAGATGAGGCCTGATTCCCCTGCACTGCGTGCAGAGCAATTCCGTGTTCCACATCAAACGTGAAAGGAGCCTTGATTTCCTTGATGGCACTCCAGAGAAAACCCAAGATCACTGTCTCAAGTCTAGAGGGATCCTGAGGTCACTGGAGCAACACGAAAGCGCTCCGTGGACCCCAAATCAACTCGAGATGAGAGCTTAGTCCCTGGCTTCGACTCAAGAGGAATACCTATTATCCATAAGCACCTCAAGAGGAGGCTTCTCTCAGCTACAGGTATGTGAGAGGGACCCTGAGTTTGTGGCCTCAAGTGGAATGGACACCGAGATGCTCTGACTCGAAGTAAGGCCGCATATCCCTGCAGTGAATTGAATGCAGGCTCGTCTTGCATCACCCAAGATGAAGGGATGTCTGAATCCCCTGTGGAGACCTCAGAGAAAGACCGACTTCTCCGCCTCATAGCGACCGGAGGCCTCACATCCTTTGAAAACTCGAGAGGTCCGCGGAGATCAATGCTTCCAAAGGAGACGATGCCTGACTACTCTTGAAAATGGATAGGAGTCCCAGGATCCCTGTGGCACGTGGAAAGGGACCCTGGGTCTCCCGCCTCACGTGGAGACGCGTCCGAATTACCATGCCAAGACTCGAGGAGAATCCCGAGGTGTCCTTCGCACCTAGGCAGGAGTCCTGATGTCGCTGAACAAACACGTGTCTGGAAGGGCCCTCCCTGTCGTAACTCGAGAATATACCCCAGGTTCCGGCCGCAACTCGAGAAAAACAATGAGATTTCCCCCTCGCCGCGAGTTGAGGCCCGATTCCCCTGCACTGCATGCAGAGCAATTCCGTGTTCCACATCAAACGTGAAAGGAGCCTTGATTTCCTTGATGGCACTGCAGAGAAAACCCAAGATCACTGTCTCAAGTCTAGAGGGATCCTAAAGTCACTGGACCAACAGGAAAGGTCTTCGTGGACCCCAAATCAACTCGAGATGAGAGCTTAGACCCTGGCTTAGACTCAAGAGGAATACCAACTTTCCACAAGCACCTCAAGAGGAGGTTTCTCTCAGCTACAGGTATATTTGAGGGACCCTGAGTTTGTGGCCTCAAGTGGAATGGACAATGAGATGTTCTGACTCGAAGTAAGGCCGGATATCCCTGCAGTGAATTGAATGCAGGCTCGTCTTGCATCTCCCAAGACGAAGGGATGTCTGAATCCCCTGTGGAGACCACAGAGAAAGACCTAATTCTCCGCCTCATAGCGACCGGGGGCCTCACAGCCTTTGAAAATTCGAGAGGTCCGCGGAGACCAATGCTTCCAAAGGAGACGATGCCTGACTCCTCTTGAAAATACATTGGAGTCCCAGGATCCCTGTGGCACGTGGAAAGGGACCCTGGGTCTCCCGCCTCACGTGGAGACGCTTCCCCATTGCCATGCCAAGACTCGAGGAGAATCCCGAGGTGTCCGTCGCACCTAGGCAGGAGTCCTGACGTCGCTGAACAAACACGTGTCTGGAAGGGCCCTCCCCGTCGTAACTCGAGAATATACCCCAGGTTCCGGCCGCAACTCGAGAAAAACCATGAGACTTCCCCCTCGCCGAGAGATGAGGCCCAATTCCCCTGCACTGCGTGCAGAGCAATTCCGTGTTCCACATCAAACGTGAAAGGAGCCTTGATTTCCTTGATGGCACTCCAGAGAAAACCCAAGATCACTGTCTAAAGTCTAGAGGGATCCTGACGTCACTGGAGCAACACGAAAGGGCTCCGTGGACCCCAAATCAACTCGAAATGAGAGCTTAGACCCTGGCTTCAACTCAAGAGGAATACCCACTTTTCACAAGCACCTCAAGTCGAAGCTTCTCTCAGCTACAGGTATGTGAGAGGGACCCTGAGTTTGTGGCCTCAAGTGGAATGGACACCGAGATGCTCTGACTCGAAGTAAGGCCGGATATCCCTGCAGTGAATTGAATGCAGGCTCGTCTGCATCTCCCAAGACAAAGGGTTGTCTGAATCCCCTGTGGAGACCACAGAGAAAGACCTAGTCCTCCGCCTCAACGCGACCGGAGCCCTTACATCCTTTGAAAACACGAGACGTCCGCGGAGATCAATGCTTCCAAAGGAGACGATGCCTGACTCCTCTTGAAAATGGATAGGAGGCCCAGGATCCCTGTGGCACGTGCAAAGGGACCCTGGGTCTCCCGCCTCACGTGGAGACGCGTCCCAATTGCCATGCCAAGACTCGAGGAGAATCCCGAAGTGTCCCTCGCCCCTAGGCAGGAGTCCTGACGTCGCTGAAGAAACACGTTTCTGGAAAGGCCCTCCCCATCATAACTCGTGAATATACCCCAGGTTCCGGCCGCAACTCGAGAAAAACCATGAGATTTCCCCCTCGCCGCGAGTTGAGGCCCGATTCCCCTGCACTGCATGCAGAGCAATTCCGTGTTCCACATCAAACGTGAAAGGAGCCTTGATTTCCTTGATGGCACTCCAGAGAAAACCCAAGATCACTGTCTCAAGTCTAGAGGGATCCTGAGGTCACTGGAGCAACACGAAATTTCCACTTGGACCCCAAATCAACTCGAGATGGGAGCTTAGTCCCTGGCTTCGTCTCAAGAGGAATACCAACTTTCCATAAGCACCTCAAGAGGAGGCTTCTCTCAGCTACAGGTGTGTGAGAGGGACCCTGAGATTGTGGCCTCAAGTGGAATGGACACCGAGATGCTCTGACTCGAAGTAAGGCCGGATATCCCTGCAGTGAATTGAATGCAGGCTCGTCTTGCATCTCCCAAGACGAAGGGATGTCTGAATCCCCTGTGGAGACCACAGAGAAAGACCGACTTCTCCTCCTCATCGCGACCAGAGGCCTCACATCCTTTGAAAACTCGAGAGGTCCGCGGAGATCAATGCTTCCAAAGGAGACGATGCCTGACTCGTCTTGAAAATGGATAGGAGTCCCAGGATCCCTGTGGCACGTGGAAAGGGACCCTGGGTCTCGCGCCTCACGTGGAGACGCGTCCAAATTGCCATGCCAAGACTCGAGGAGAATCCCGAGGTGTCCCTCGCCCCTAGGCAGGAGTCCTGACGTCGCTGAAGAAACACGTTTCTGGAAAGGCCCTCCCCATCATAACTCGAGAATATACCCCAGGTTCCGGCCGCAACTCGAGAAAAACCATGAGATTTCCCCCTCGCCGCGAGTTGAGGCCCGATTCCCCTGCACTGAATGCAGAGCAATTCCGTGTTCCACATCAAACGTGAAAGGAGCCTTGATTTCCTTGATGGCACTCCAGAGAAAACCCAAGATCACTGTCTCAAGACTAGAGGGATCCTGAGGTCACTGGACCAACAGGAAAGGGCTTCGTGGACCCCAAATCAACTCGAGATGAGAGCTTAGACCCTGGCTTAGACTCAAGAGGAATACCAACTTTCCACAAGGACTCAAGAGGAGGCTATTCTCAGCTACATGTATATTTGAGGGACCCTGAGTTTGTGGCCTCAAGTGGAATGGACACCGAGATGCTCTGACTCGAAGTAAGGCCGGATATCCCTGCAGTGAATTGAATGCAGGCTCGTCTTGCATCTCCCAAGACGAAGGGATTTCTGAATCCCCTGTGGAGACCACAGAGAAAGACCTAATTCTCCGGCTCATAGCGACCGGGGGCCTCACATCCTTTGAAAACGCGAGAGGTCCGCGGAGATCAATGCTTCCAAAGGAGACGATGCCTGACTCCTCTTGAAAATGGATAGGAGTCCCAGGATCCCTGTGGCACGTGGAAAGGGACACTGGGTCTCCCGCCTCACGTGGAGACGCGTCCCAATTGCCATGCCAAGACTCGAGGAGAATCCCGAGGTGTCCCTCGCACCTAGGCAGGAGTCCTGACGTCGCTGATCAAACACGTGTCTGGAAGGGCCCTCCCCGTCGTAACTCGAGAATATGCCCCAGGTTCCGGCCGCAACTCGAGAAAAACCATGAGACTTCCCCCTCGCCGCGAGATGAGGCCTGATTCCCCTGCACTGCGTGCAGAGCAATTCCGTGTTCCACATCAAACGTGAAAGGAGCCTTGATTTCCTTGATGGCACTCCAGAGAAAACCCAAGATCACTGTCTCAAGTCTAGAGGGATCCTGAGGTCACTGGAGCAACACGAAAGGGCTCCGTGGACCCCAAATCAACTCGAGATGAGAGCTTAGTCCCTGGCTTCGACTCAAGAGGAATACCAACTTTTCACAAGCAGCTCAAGAGGAGGCTTCTCTCAGCTACAGGTAAGTGAGAGGGACCCTGAGTTTGTGGCCTCAAGTGGAATGGACACCGAGATGCTCTGACTCGAAGTAAGGCCGGATATCCCTGAAGTGAATTGAATGCAGGCTCGTCTTGCATCTCCCAAGACGAAGGGATGTCTGAATCCCCTGTGGAGACCACAGAGAAAGACCTAGTTCTCCGCCTAATCGCGACCGGAGGCCTCACATCCTTTGAAACCTCAAGAGGTCCGCGGAGATCAATGCTTCCAAAGGAGACGATGCCTGACTCCTCTTGAAAATGGATAGGAGTCCCAGGATCCCTGTGGCACGTGGCAAGGGACCCTGGGTCTCCCGCCTCACGTGGAGACGCGACCCAATTGCCATGCCAAGACTCGAGGAGAATCCGAGGTGTCCCTCGCACCTAGGCAGGAGTCCGACGTCGCTGAACAAACACGTGTCTGGAAGGGCCCTCCCCGTCGTAACTCGAGAATATACCCCAGGTTCCGGCCGCAACTCGAGAAAAACCATGAGACTTCCCCCTCGCCGCGAGATGAGGCCCGATTCCCCTGCACTGCGTGTAGAGCAATCCGTGTTCCACATCAAACGTGAAAGGAGCCTTGATTTCCTTGATGGCACTCCAGAGAAAACCCAAGATCACTGCCTCAAGTCTAGAGGGATCCTGAGGTCACTGGAGCAACACGAAAGGGCTCCGTGGACCCCAAATCAACTCGAGATGAGAGCTTAGTCCCTGGCTTCGACTCAAGAGGAATACCAACTTTTCACAAGCAGCTCAAGAGGAGGCTTCTCTCAGCTACAGGTAAGTGAGAGGGACCCTGAGTTTGTGGCCTCAAGTGGAATGGACACCGAGATGCTCTGACTCGAAGTAAGGCCGGATATCCCTGAAGTGAATTGAATGCAGGCTCGTCTTGCATCTCCCAAGACGAAGGGATGTCTGAATCCCCTGTGGAGACCACAGAGAAAGACCTAGTTCTCCGCCTCATCGCGACCGGAGGCCTCACATCCTTTGAAACCTCAAGAGGTCCGCGGAGATCAATGCTTCCAAAGGAGACGATGCCTGACTCCTCTTGAAAATGGATAGGAGTCCCAGGATCCCTGTGGCACGTGGCAAGGGACCCTGGGTCTCCCGCCTCACGTGGAGACGCGACCCAATTGCCATGCCATGACTCGAGGAGAATCCGAGGTGTCCCTCGCACCTAGGCAGGAGTCCGACGTCGCTGAACAAACACGTGTCTGGAAGGGCCCTCCCCGTCGTAACTCGAGAATATACCCCAGGTTCCGGCCGCAACTCGAGAAAAACCATGAGACTTCCCCCTCGCCGCGAGATGAGGCCCGATTCCCCTGCACTGCGTGTAGAGCAATCCGTGTTCCACATCAAACGTGAAAGGAGCCTTGATTTCCTTGATGGCACTCCAGAGAAAACCCAAGATCACTGTCTCAAGTCTAGAGGGATCCTGAGGTCACTGGAGCAACACGAAATTTCCACTTGGACCCCAAATCAACTCGAGATGGGAGCTTAGTCCCTGGCTTCGTCTCAAGAGGAATACCAACTTTCCATAAGCACCTGAAGAGGAGGCTTCTCTCAGCTACAGGTGTGTGAGAGGGACCCTGAGATTGTGGCCTCAAGTGGAATGGACACCGAGATGCTCTGACTCGAAGTAAGGCCGGATATCCCTGCAGTGAATTGAATGCAGGCTCGTCTTGCATCTCCCAAGACGAAGGGATGTCTGAATCCCCTGTGGAGACCACAGAGAAAGACCGACTTCTCCTCTTCATCGCGACCAGAGGCCTCACATCCTTTGAAAACTCGAGAGGTCCGCGGAGATCAATGCTTCCAAAGGAGACGATGCCTGACTCCTCTTGAAAATGGATAGGAGTCCCAGGATCCCTGTGGCACGTGGAAAGGGACCCTGGGTCTCGCGCCTCACGTGGAGACGCGTCCAAATTGCCATGCCAAGACTCGAGGAGAATCCCGAGGTGTCCCTCGCAACTAGGCAGGAATCCTGACGTCGCTGAACAAACACGTTTCTGGATGGGCCCTCCCCGTCGTAACTCGAGAATATACCCCAGGTTCCGGCCGCAACTCGAGAAAAACCATGAGATTTTCCCCTCGCCGCGAGTTGAGGCCCGATACCCCTGCACTGAATGCAGAGCAATTCCGTGTTCCACATCAAACGTGAAAGGAGCCTTGATTTCCTTGATGGCACTCCAGAGAAAACCCAAGATCACTGTCTCAAGTCTAGAGGGATCCTGAGGTCACTGGACCAACAGGAAAGGGCATTGTGGACCCCAAATCAACTCGAGATGAGAGCTTAGACACTGGCTTAGACTCAAGAGGAATACCAACTTTCCACAAGGACCTCAAGAGGAGGTTTCTCTCAGCTACAGGTATATTTGAGGGACCCTGAGTTTGTGGCCTCAAGTGGAATGGACACCGAGATGCTCTGACTCAAAGTAAGGCCGGATATCCCTGCAGTGAATTGAATGCAGGCTCGTCTTGCATCTCCCAAGACGAAGGGATGTCTGAATCCCCTGTGGAGACCTCAGAGAAAGACCGACTTCTCCGCCTCATCGCGACCGGAGGCCTCACATCCTTTGAAAATTCGAGAGGTCCACGGAGATCAATGCTTCCAAAGGAGACGATGCCTGACTCCTCTTGAATATGGATAGGACTCCCAGGATCCCTGTGGCACGTGGAAAGGGACCCTGGGTCTCGCGCCTCACGTGGAGACGCGTCCAAATTGCCATGCCAAGACTCGAGGAGAATCCCGAGGTGTCCCTCGCACCTAGGCAGGAGTCCTGACGTCGCTGATCAAACACGTGTCTGGAAGGGCCCTCCCCGTCGTAACTCGAGAATATACCCCAGGTTCCGGCCACAACTCGAGAAAAACCATGAGATTTCCCCCTCGCCGCGAGTTGAGGCCCGATTCCCCTGCACTGAATGCAGAGCAATTCCGTGTTCCACATCAAACGTGAAAGGAGCCTTGATTTCCTTGATGGCACTCCAGAGAAAACCCAAGATCACTGTCTCAAGTCTAGAGGGATCCTGAGGTCACTGGAGCAACACGAAAGGGCTCCGTGGACCCCAAATCAACTCGAGATGAGAGCTTAGTCCCTGGCTTCGACTCAAGAGGAATACCAACTTTTCACAAGCAGCTCAAGAGGAGGCTTCTCTCAGCTACAGGTAAGTGAGAGGGACCCTGAGTTTGTGGCCTCAAGTGGAATGGACACCGAGATGCTCTGACTCGAAGTAAGGCCGGATATCCCTGAAGTGAATTGAATGCCGGCTCGTCTTGCATCTCCCAAGACGAAGGGTTGTCTGAATCCCCTGTGGAGACCAAGGAGAAAGACCTAGTTCTCCGCCTCATTGCGACCGGAGGGCTCACATCCTTTGAAACCTCAAGAGGTCCGCGGAGATCAATGCTTCCAAAGGAGACGATGCCTGACTCCTCTTGAAAATAGATAGGAGTCCCAGCATCCCTGTGGCACGTGGAAAGGGACCCTGGGTCTCCCGCCTCACGTGGAGACGCGACCCAATTGCCATGCCAAGACTCGAGGAGAATCCCGAGGTGTCCCTCGCACCTAGGCAGGAGTCCGACATCGCTGAACAAACACGTGTCTGGAAGGGCCCTCCCCGTCGTAACTCGAGAATATACCCCAGGTTCCGGCCGCAACTCGAGAAAAACCATGAGACTTCCCCCTCGCCGCGAGATGAGGCCCGATTCCCCTGCACTGCGTGTAGAGCAATTCCGTGTTCCACATCAAACGTGAAAGGAGCCTTGATTTCCTTGATGGCACTCCAGAGAAAACCCAAGATCACTGTCTCAAGTCTAGAGGGATCCTAAGGTCACTGGAGCAACACGAAAGTGCTCCGTGGACCCCAAATCAACTCGAGATGAGAGCTTAGTACCTGGCTTCTACTCAAGAGGACTACCAACTTTCCACAAGCACCTCAAGAGGAGGCTTCTCTCAGCTGCAGGTATGTGAGAGGGACCCTGAATTTGTGGCCTCAAGTGGAATGGACACTGAGATGCTCTGACTCGAAGTAAAGTTGGATATCCCTGCAGTGAACTGAATGCAGGCTCGTCTTGAATCTCCCAAGACGAAGGGTTTTCTGAATCCCCTGTGGAGACCACAGAGAAAGACCTAGTCCTCCGGCTCAACGCGACCGGAGGCCTCACATCCATTGAAAACTCGAGAGGTCCGCGGAGATCAATGCTTCCAAAGGAGACGATGCCTGACTCCTCTTGAAAATGGATAGGAGTCCCAGGATCCCTGTGGCACGTGGAAAGGGACCCTGGGTCTCCCGCCTCACGTGGAGACGCGTCCCAATTGCCATGCCAAGACTCGAGGAGAATCCCGAGGTGTCCCTCGCCCCTAGGCAGGAGTCCTGACGTCGCTGAACAAACACGTGTCTGGAAGGGCCCTCCCCGTCATAACTCGTGAATATTCCCCAGGTTCCGGCCGCAACTCGAGAAAAACCATGAGATTTCCCCCTCGCCGCGAGTTGAGGCCCGATTCCCCTGCACTGAATGCAGAGCAATTCCGTGTTCCACATCAAACGTGAAAGGAGCCTTGATTTCCTTGATGGCACTCCAGAGAAAACCGAAGATCACTGTCTCAAGTCTAGAGGGATCCTGAGGTCACTGGAGCAACACGAAATTTTCCCTTGGACCCCAAATCAACTCAAGATGAGAGCTTAGTCCCTGGCTTCGACTCAAGACGAATACCAACTTTCCATAAGCACCTCAAGAGGAGGCTTCTCTCAGCTACAGGTGTGTGAGAGGGACCCTGAGTTTGTGGCCTCAAGTGGATAGGACACCGAGATGCTCTGACTCGAAGTAAGGCCGGATATCCCTGCAGTGAATTGAATGCAGGCTCGTCTTGCATCTCCCAAGACGAAGGGATGTCTGAATCCCCTGTGGAGACCACAGAGAAAGACCTAATTCTCCGCCTCATAGCGACCGGGGGCCTCACAGCCTTTGAAAATTTGAGAGGTCCGTGGAGACCAATGCTTCCAAAGGAGACGATGCCTGACTCCTCTTGAAAATAGATTGGAGTCCCAGGATCCCTGTGGCACGTGGAAAGGGACCCTGGGTCTCCCGCCTCACGTGGAGACGCTTCCCCATTGCCATGCCAAGACTCGAGGAGAATCCCGAGGTGTCCGTCGCACCTAGGCAGGAGTCCTGACGTCGCTGAACAAACACGTGTCTGGAAGGGCCCTCCCCGTCGTAACTCGAGAATATACCCCAGGTTCCGGCCGCAACTCGAGAAAAACCATGAGACTTCCCCCTCGCCGCAAGATGAGGCCCGATTCCCCTGCACTGCGTGCAGAGCAATTCCGTGTTCCACATCAAACGTGAAAGGAGCCTTGATTTCCTTGATGGCACTCCAGAGAAAACCCAAGATCACTGTCTCAAGTCTAGAGGGATCCTGAGGTCACTGGAGCAACACGAAAGGGCTCCGTGGACACCAAATCAACTCGAAATGAGAGCTTAGACCCTGGCTTCGACTCAAGAGGAATACCCACTTTTCACAAGCACCTCAAGTCGAGGCTTCTCTCAGCTACAGGTATGTGAGAGGGACCCTGAGTTTGTGGCCTCAAGTGGAATGGACACCGAGATGCTCTGACTCGAAGTAAGGCCGGATATCCCTGCAGTGAATTGAATGCAGGTTCGTCTGCATCTCCCAAGACAAAGGGTTGTCTGAATCCCCTGTGGAGACCACAGAGAAAGACCTAGTCCTCCGCCTCAACGCGACCGGAGGCCTTACATCCTTTGAAAACTCGAGAGGTCCGCGGAGATCAATGCTTCCAAAGGAGACGATGCCTGACTCCTCTTGAAAATGGATAGGAGGCCCAGGATCCCTGTGGCACGTGCAAAGGGACCCTGGGTCTCCCGCCTCATGTGGAGACGCGTCCCAATTGCCATGCCAAGACTCGAGGAGAATCCCGAGGTGTCCCTCGCCCCTAGGCAGGAGTCCTGAAGTCGCTGAACAAACACGTGTCTGGAAGGGCCCTCCCCGTTGTAACTCGAGAATATACCCCAGATTCAGGCCGCAACTCGAGAAAAACCATGAGATTTCCCCCTCGCCGCGAGTTGAGGCCCGATTCCCCTGCACTGCATGCAGAGCAATTCCGTGTTCCACATCAAACGTGAAAGGAGCCTTGATTTCCTTGATGGCACTCCAGAGAAAACCCAAGATAACTGTCTCAAGTCTAGAGGGATCCTGAGGTCACTGGAGCAACACGAAATTTCCCCTTGGACCCCAAATCAACTCGAGATGAAAGCTTAGTCCCTGGCTTCGACTCAAGAGGAATACCAACTTTCCATAAGCACCTCAAGAGGAGGCTTCTCTCAGCTACAGGTATGTGAGAGGGACCCTGAGTTTGTGGCCTCAAGTGGAATGGACACCGAGATGCTCTGACTCGAAGTAAGGCCGGATATCCCTGCAGTGAATTGAATGCAGGCTTGTCTTGCATCTCCCAAGACGAAGGGATGTCTGAATCCCCTGTGGAGACCTCAGAGAAAGACGGACTTTCCACCTCATCGCGACCGGAGGCCTCACATTCTTTGAAAACTCGAGAGGTCCGCGGAGATCAATGCTTCCAAAGGAGACGATGCCTGAATCCTCTTGAAAATGGATAGGAGTCCCAGGATCCCTGTGGCACGTGGAAAGGGACCCTGGGTCTCGCGCCTCACGTGGAGACGCGTCTAAATTGCCATGCCAAGACTCGAGGAGAATCCCGAGGTGTCCCTCGCGCCTAGGCAGGAGTCCTGACGTCGCTGAACAAACACGTGTCTGGTAGGGCCCTCCCCGTCGTAACTCGAGAATATACCCCAGGTTCCGGCCGCAACTCGAGAAAAACCATGAGATTTCCCCCTCGCCGCGAGTTGAGGCCCGATTCCCCTGCACTGAATGCAGAGCAATTCCGTGTTCCACATCAAACGTGAAAGGAGCCTTGATTTCCTTGATGGCACTCCAGAGAAAACCCAAGATAACTGTCTCAAGTCTAGAGGGATCCTGAAGTCACTGGACCAACAGGAAAGGGCTTCGTGGACCCCAAATCAACTCGAGATGAGCGCTTAGACCCTGGCTTCGACTCAAGAGGAATACCAACTTTCCACAAGGACCTCAAGAGGAGGCTTCTCTCAGCTACACGTATATTTGAGGGACCCTGAGTTTGTGGCCTCAAGTGGAATGGACACCGAGATGCTCTGACTCGAAGTAAGGCCGGATATCCCTGCAGTGAATTGAATGCAGGCTCCTCTTGCATCTCCGAAGACGAAGGGATGTCTGAATCCCCTGTGGAGACCACAGAGAAAGACCTAATTCTCGCCTCATAGCGACCGGGGGCCTCACATCCTTTGAAAATTCGAGAGGTCCGCGGAGATCAATGCTTCCAAAGGAGACGATGCCTGACTCCTCTTGAAAATAGATAGGAGTCCCAGGATCCCTGTGGCACGTGGAAAGGGACCCTGGGTCTCCCGCCTCACGTGGAGACGCGACCCAATTGCCATGCCAAGACTCGAGGAGAATCCCGAGGTGTCCCTCGCACCTAGGCAGGAGTCCGAAGTCGCTGAACAAACACGTGTCTGGAAGGGCCCTCCCCATCGTAACTCGAGAATATACCCCAGGTTCCGGCCGCAACTCGAGAAAAACCATGAGACTTCCCCATTGCCGCGAGATGAGGCCCGATTCATCCTGCACTGCGTGCAGAGCAATTCCGTGTTCCACATCAAACGTGAAAGGAGCCTTGATTTCCTTGATGGCACTCCAGAGAAAACCCAAGATCACTGTCTCAAGTCTAGAGGGATCCTGAGGTCACTGGAGCAACACGAAAGGTCTCCGTGGACCCCAAATCAACTCGAGATGAGAGCTTAGACCCTGGCTTCGACTCAAGAGGAATACCCACTTTTCACAAGCACCTCAAGACGAGGCTTCTCTCAGCTACAGGTATGTGAGAGGGACCCTGAGTTTGTGGCCTCAAGTGGAATGGACACCGAGATGCTTTGACTCGAAGTAAGGCCGGATATCCCTGCAGTGAATTGAATGCAGGCTCGTCTTGCATCTCCCAAGACGAAGGGTTGTCTGAATCCCCTGTGGAGACCACAGAGTAAGACCTAGTCCTCCGCCTCAAAGCGACCGGAGGCCTCACATCCTTTGAAAACCCGAGAGGTCCGCGGAGATCAATGCTTCCAAAGGAGACGATGCCTGACTCCTCTTGAAAATGGATAGGAGTCCCAGGATCCCTGTGGCACGTGGAAAGGGACACTGGCTCTCCCGGCTCACGTGGAGACGCGTCCCAATTGCCATGCCAAGACTCGAGGAGAATCCCGAGGTGTCCCTCGCCCCTAGGCAGGAGTCCTGACGTCGCTGAACAAACACGTGTCTGGAAGGGCCCTCCCCGGCGTAACTCGAGAATATACCCCAGGTTCCGGCCGCAACTCGAGAAAAACCATGAGACTTCCCCCTCGCCGCGAGATGAGGCCCGATTCCCCTGCACTGCGTGCAGAGCAATTCCGTGTTCCACATCAAACGAGAAAGGAGCCTTGATTTCCTTGATGGCACTCCAGAGAAAACCCAAGATCACTGTCTCAAGTCTAGAGGGATCCTGAGGTCACTGGAGCAACACAAAAGGGCTCCGTTTACCCCATATCTACTCGAGATGAGAGCTTAGTCCCTGGCGTCAAATCAAGAGGAATACGAACTTTTCACAAGCACCTCAAGAGGAGGCTTCTCTCAGCTACAGGTATGTGAGAGGGACCCTGAATTTGTGGCCTCAAGTGAAATGGACACCGAGATGCTCTGACTCGAAGTAAGGCCGGATATCCCTGCAGTGAATTGAATGCAGGCTCGTCTTGCATCTCCATAGACGAAGGGATGTCTGAATCCCCTGTGGGGACCACATAGAAAGACCTAGTTCTCCGCCTCATCAAGACAGGAGGCCTCACATCCTTTGAAAACTCGAGAGGTCTGCGGAGATCAATGCTTCCAAAGGAGACGATGCCTGACTCTTCTTGAAAATGGATAGGAGTCCCACGATCCCTGTGGCACGTGGAAAGGGACCCTGGGTCTCGCGCCTCACGTGGAGACGCGTCCAAATTGCCATGCCAAGACTCGAGGAGAATCCCGAGGTGTCCCTCGCACCTAGGCAGGAGTCCTGACGTCGCTGATCAAACACGTGTCTGGAAGGGCCCTCCCCGTCGTAACTCGAGAATATACCCCAGGTTCCGGCCGCAACTCGAGAAAAACCATGAGATTTCCCCCTCGCCGCGAGTTGAGGCCCGATTCCCCTGCACTGAATGCAGAGCAATTCCGTGTTCCACATCAAACGTGAAAGGAGCCTTGATTTCCTTGATGGCACTCCAGAGAAAACCCAAGATCACTGTCTCAAGTCTAGAGGGATCCTGAGGTCACTGGACCAACAGGAAAGGGCTTCGTGGACCCCAAATCAACTCGAGATGAGAGCTTAGACCCTGGCTTAGACTCAAGAGGAATACCAACTTTCCACAAGGACCTCAAGAGGAGGCTTCTCTCAGCTACAGGTATATTTGAGGGACCCTGAGTTTGTGGCGTCAAGTGGAATGGACACCGAGATGCTCTGACTCGAAATAAGGCCGTATATACCTGCAGTGAATTGAATGCAGGCTCGTCTTGCATCTCCCAAGACGAAGGGATGTCTGAATCCCCTGTGGAGACCACAGAGAAAGACCTAATTCTCCGCCTCATAGCGACCGGGGGCCTCACATCCTTTGAAAACGCGAGAGGTCCGCGGAGATCAATGCTTCCAAAGGAGACGATGCCTGACTCCTCTTGAAAATGGATAGGAGCCCCAGGATCCCTGTGGCACGTGGAAAGGGACCCTGGGTCTCCCGCCTCACGTGGAGACGCGTCTCAATTGCCATGCCAAGACTCGAGGAGAATCCCGAGGTGTCCCTCGCACCTAGGCAGGAGTCCTGACGTCGCTGAACAAACACGTGTCTGGAAGGGCCCTCCCCGTCGTAACTCGAGAATATACCCCAGGTTCCGGCCGCAACTCGAGAAAAACCATGAGACTTCCCCCTCGCCGCGAGATGAGGCCTGATTCCCCTGCACTGCGTGCAGAGCAATTCCGTGTTCCACATCAAACGTGAAAGGAGCCTTGATTTCCTTGATGGCACTCCAGAGAAAACCCAAGATCACTGTCTTAAGTCTAGAGGGATCCTGAGGTCACTGGAGCAACACGAAAGGGCTCCGTGGACCCCAAATCAACTCGAGATGAGAGCTTAGACCCTGGCTTAGACTCAAGAGGAATACCAACTCTCCACAAGGACCTCAAGAGGAGGTTTCTCTCAGCTACAGGTATATTTGAGGGACCCTGAGTTTGTGGCCTCAAGTGGAATGGACACCGATATGCTCTGACTCGAAGTAAGGCCGGATATCCCTGCAGTGAATTGAATGCAGGCTCGTCTTGCATCTCCCAAGACGAAGGGATGTCTGAATCCCCTGTGGAGACCTCAGAGAAAGACCGACTTCTCCTCTTCATCGCGACCGGAGGCCTCACATCCTTTGAAAATTCGAGAGGTCCACGGAGATCAATGCTTCCAAAGGAGACGATGCCTGACTCCTCTTGAAAATGGATAGGACTCCCAGGATCCCTGTGGCACGTGGAAAGGGACCCTGGGTCTCGCGCCTCACGTGGAGACGCGTCCAAATTGCCATGCCAAGACTCGAGGAGAATCCCGAGGTGTCCCTCGCACCTAGGCAGGAGTCCTGACGTCGCTGATCAAACACGTGTCTGGAAGGGCCCTCCCCGTCGTAACTCGAGAATATACCCCAGGTTCCGGCCGCAACTCGAGAAAAACCATGAGATTTCCCCCTCGCCGCGAGTTGAGGCCCGATTCCCCTGCACTGAATGCAGAGCAATTCCGTGTTCCACATCAAACGTGAAAGGAGCCTTGATTTCCTTGATGGCACTCCAGAGAAAACCCAAGATCACTGTCTCAAGTCTAGAGGGATCCTGAGGTCACTGGACCAACAGGAAAGGGCTTCGTGGACCCCAAATCAACTCGAGATGAGAGCTTAGACCCTGGCTTAGACTCAAGAGGAATACCAACTTTCCACAAGGACCTCAAGAGGAGGCTTCTCTCAGCTACAGGTATATTTGAGGGACCCTGAGTTTGTGGCGTCAAGTGGAATGGACACCGAGATGCTCTGACTCGAAATAAGGCCGTATATACCTGCAGTGAATTGAATGCAGGCTCGTCTTGCATCTCCCAAGACGAAGGGATGTCTGAATCCCCTGTGGAGACCACAGAGAAAGACCTAATTCTCCGCCTCATAGCGACCGGGGGCCTCACATCCTTTGAAAACGCGAGAGGTCCGCGGAGATCAATGCTTCCAAAGGAGACGATGCCTGACTCCTCTTGAAAATGGATAGGAGCCCCAGGATCCCTGTGGCACGTGGAAAGGGACCCTGGGTCTCCCGCCTCACGTGGAGACGCGTCTCAATTGCCATGCCAAGACTCGAGGAGAATCCCGAGGTGTCCCTCGCACCTAGGCAGGAGTCCTGACGTCGCTGAACAAACACGTGTCTGGAAGGGCCCTCCCCGTCGTAACTCGAGAATATACCCCAGGTTCCGGCCGCAACTCGAGAAAAACCATGAGACTTCCCCCTCGCCGCGAGATGAGGCCTGATTCCCCTGCACTGCGTGCAGAGCAATTCCGTGTTCCACATCAAACGTGAAAGGAGCCTTGATTTCCTTGATGGCACTCCAGAGAAAACCCAAGATCACTGTCTTAAGTCTAGAGGGATCCTGAGGTCACTGGAGCAACACGAAAGGGCTCCGTGGACCCCAAATCAACTCGAGATGAGAGCTTAGACCCTGGCTTAGACTCAAGAGGAATACCAACTCTCCACAAGGACCTCAAGAGGAGGTTTCTCTCAGCTACAGGTATATTTGAGGGACCCTGAGTTTGTGGCCTCAAGTGGAATGGACACCGATATGCTCTGACTCGAAGTAAGGCCGGATATCCCTGCAGTGAATTGAATGCAGGCTCGTCTTGCATCTCCCAAGACGAAGGGATGTCTGAATCCCCTGTGGAGACCTCAGAGAAAGACCGACTTCTCCGCCTCATAGCGACCGGAGGCCTCACATCCTTTGAAAATTCGAGAGGTCCACGGAGATCAATGCTTCCAAAGGAGACGATGCCTGACTCCTCTTGAAAATGGATAGGACTCCCAGGATCCCTGTGGCACGTGGAAAGGGACCCTGGGTCTCGCGCCTCACGTGGAGACGCGTCCAAATTGCCATGCCAAGACTCGAGGAGAATCCCGAGGTGTCCCTCGCACCTAGGCAGGAGTCCTGACGTCGCTGATCAAACACGTGTCTGGAAGGGCCCTCCCCGTCGTAACTCGAGAATATACCCCAGGTTCCGGCCGCAACTCGAGTAAAACCATGAGATTTCCCCCTCGCCGCGAGTTGAGGCCCGATTCCCCTGCACTGAATGCAGAGCAATTCCGTGTTCCACATCAAACGTGAAAGGAGCCTTGATTTCCTTGATGGCACTCCAGAGAAAACCCAAGATCACTGTCTCAAGTGTAGAGGGATCCTGAGGTCACTGGACCAACAGGAAAGGGCTTCGTGGACCCCAAATCAACTCGAGATGAGAGCTTAGACCCTGGCTTAGACTCAAGAGGAATACCAACTTTCCACAAGGACCTCAAGAGGAGGCTTCTCTCAGCTACAGGTATATTTGAGGGACCCTGAGTTTGTGGACTCAAGTGGAATGGACACCGAGATGCTCTGACTCGAAATAAGGCCGTATATCCCTACAGTGAATTGAATGCAGGCTCGTCTTGCATCTCCCAAGACGAAGGGATGTCTGAATCCCCTGTGGAGACCACAGAGAAAGACCTAATTCTCCGCCTCATAGCGACCGGGGGCCTCACATCCTTTGAAAACGCGAGAGGTCCGCGGAGATCAATGCTTCCAAAGGAGACGATGCCTGACTCCTCTTGAAAATGGATAGGAGCCCCAGGATCCCTGTGGCACGTGGAAAGGGACCCTGGGTCTCCCGCCTCACGTGGAGACGCGTCTCAATTGCCATGCCAAGACTCGAGGAGAATCCCGAGGTGTCCCTCGCACCTAGGCAGGAGTCCTGCCTTCGCTGAACAAACACGTGTCTGGAAGGGCCCTCCCCGTCGTACTCGAGAATATACCCCAGTTTCCGGCCGCAACTCGAGAAAAACCATGAGACTTCCCCCTCGCCGCGAGATGAGGCCTGATTCCCCTGCACTGCGTGCAGAGCAATTCCGTGTTCCACATCAAACGTGAAAGGAGCCTTGATTTCCTTGATGGCACTCCAGAGAAAACCCAAGATCACTGTCTCAAGTCTAGAGGGATCCTGAGGTCACTGGAGCAACACGAAAGCGCTCCGTGGACCCCAAATCAACTCGAGATGAGAGCTTAGTCCCTGGCTTCGACTCAAGAGGAATACCAACTTTTCACAAGCAGCTCAAGAGGAGGCTTCTCTCAGCTACAGTTAAGTGAGAGGGACCCTGAGTTTGTGGCCTCAAGTGGAATGGACACCGAGATGCTCTGACTCGAAGTAAGGCCGGATATCCCTGAAGTGAATTGAATGCAGGCTCGTCTTGCATCTCCCAAGACGAAGGGATGTCTGAATCCCCTGTGGAGACCACAGAGAAAGACCTAGTTCTCCGCCTCATCGCGACCGGAGGCCTCACATCCTTTGAAACCTCAATAGGTCCGCGGAGATCAATGCTTCCAAAGGAGACGATGCCTGACTCCTCTTGAAAATGGATAGGAGTCCCAGGATCCCTGTGGCACGTGGAAAGGGACCCTGGGTCTCCCGCCTCACGTGGAGACGCGACCCAATTGCCATGCCAAGACTCGAGGAGAATCCGAGGTTTCCCTCGCACCTAGGCAGGAGTCCGACGTCGCTGAACAAACACGTGTCTGGAAGGGCCCTCCCCGTCGTAACTCGAGAATATACCCCAGGTTCCGGCCGCAACTCGAGAAAAACCATGAGACTTCCCCCTCACCGGGAGATGAGGCCCGATTCCCCTGCACTGCGTGTAGAGCAATCCGTGTTCCACATCAAACGTGAAAGGAGCCTTGATTTCCTTGATGGCACTCCAGAGAAAACCCAAGATCACTGTCTCAAGTCTAGAGGGATCCTAAGGTCACTGGAGCAACACGAAAGTGCTCCGTGGACCCCAAATCAACTTGAGATGAGAGCTTAGTACCTGGCTTCTACTCAAGAGGACTACCAACTTTCCACAAGCACCTCAAGAGGAGGCTTCTCTCAGCTGCAGGTATGTGAGAGGGACCCTGAGTTTGTGGCCTCAAGTGGAATGGACACCGAGATGCTCTGACTCAAAGTAAAGTTGGATATCCCTGCAGTGAACTGAATGCAGGCTCGTCTCGAATCTCCCAAGACGAAGGGTTTTCTGAATCCCCTGTGGAGACCACAGAGAAAGACCTAGTCCTCCGCCTTAACGCGACCGGAGGCCTCACATCCTTTGAAAACTGGAGAGGTCCGCAGAGATCAATGCTTCCAAAGGAGACGATGCCTGACTCCTCTTGAAAATGGATAGGAGTCCCAGGATCCCTGTGGCACGTGGAAAGGGACACTGGGTCTCCCGCCTCACGTGGAGACGCGACCCAATTGCCATGCCAAGACTCGAGGAGAATCCCGAGGTGTCCCTCGCCCCTAGGCAGGAGCCCTGACGTCGCTGAACAAACTCGTGTCTGGAAGGGCCCTCCCCGTCGTAACTCGAGAATATACCCCAGGTTCCGTCCGCAACTCGAGAAAAACCATGAGATTTCCCCCTCGCCGTGAGTTGAGGCCCGATTCCCCTGCACTGCGTGCAGAGCAATTCCGTGTTCCACATCAAACGTGAAAGGAGCCTTGATTTCCTTGATGGCACTCCAGAGAAAACCCAAGATGACTGGCTCAAGTCTAGAGGGATGCTGAGGTCACTGGAGCAACACGAAATTTCCCCTTGGACGCCAAATCAACTCGAGATGAGAGCTTAGTCCCTGGCTTCGACTCAAGAGGAATACCTATTTTCCATAAGCACCTCAAGAGGAGGCTTCTCTCAGCTACAGGTATGTGAGAGGGACCCTGAGTTTGTGGCCTCAAGTGGAATGGACACCGAGATGCTCTGACTCGAAGTAAGGCCGCATATCCCTGCAGTGAATTGAATGCAGGCTCGTCTTGCATCACCCAAGATGAAGGGATGTCTGAATCCCCTGTGGAGACCTCAGAGAAAGACCGACTTCTCCGCCTCATAGCGACCGGAGGCCTCACATCCTTTGAAAACTCGAGAGGTCCGCGGAGATCAATGCTTCCAAAGGAGACGATGCCTGACTACTCTTGAAAATGGATAGGAGTCCCAGGATCCCTGTGGCACGTGGAAAGGGACCCTGGGTCTCCCGCCTCACGTGGAAACGCGTCCAAATTACCATGCCAAGACTCGAGGAGAATCCCGAGGTGTCCTTCGCACCTAGGCAGGAGTCCTGATGTCGCTGAACAAACACGTGTCTGGAAGGGCCCTCCCTGTCGTAACTCGAGAATATACCCCAGGTTCCGGCCGCAACTCGAGAAAAACCATGAGATTTCCCCCTCGCCGCGAGTTGAGGCCCGATTCCCCTGCACTGCATGCAGAGCAATTCCGTGTTCCACATCAAACGTGAAAGGAGCCTTGATTTCCTTGATGGCACTGCAGAGAAAACCCAAGATCACTGTCTCAAGTCGAGAGGGATCCTAAAGTCACTGGACCAACAGGAAAAGTCTTCGTGGACCGCAAATCAACTCGAGATGAGAGCTTAGACCCTGGCTTAGACTCAAGAGGAATACCAACTTTCCACAAGCACCTCAAGAGGAGGTTTCTCTCAGCTACAGGTATATTTGAGGGACCCTGAGTTTGTGGCCTCAAGTGGAATGGACAATGAGATGTTCTGACTCGAAGTAAGGCCGGATATCCCTGCAGTGAATTGAATGCAGGCTCGTCTTGCATCTCCCAAGACGAAGGGATGTCTGAATCCCCTGTGGAGACCACAGAGAAAGACCTAATTCTCCGCCTCATAGCGACCGGGGGCCTCACAACCTTTGAAAATTCGAGAGGTCCGCGGAGACCAATGCTTCCAAAGGAGACGATGCCTGACTCCTCTTGAAAATAGATTGGAGTCCCAGGATCCCTGTGGCACGTGGAAAGGGACCCTGGGTCTCCCACCTCACGTGGAGACGCTTCCCCATTGCCATGCCAAGACTCGAGGAGAATCCCGAGGTGTCCGTCGCACCTAGGCAGGAGTCCTGACGTCGCTGAACAAACACGTGTCTGGAAGGGCCCTCCCCGTCGTAACTCGAGAATATACCCCAGGTTCCGGCCGCAACTCGAGAAAAACCATGAGACTTCCCCCTCGCCTCAAGATGAGGCCCAATTACCCTGCACTGCGTGCAGAGCAATTCCGTGTTCCACATCAAACGTGAAAGGAGCCTTGATTTCCTTGATGGCACTCCAGAGAAAACCCAAGATCACTGTCTAAAGTCTAGAGGGATCCTGACGTCACTGGAGCAACACGAAAGGGCTCCGTGGACCCCAAATCAACTCGAAATGAGAGCTTAGACCCTGGCTTCGACTCAAGAGGAATACCCACTTTTCACAAGCACCTCAAGTCGAAACTTCTCTCAGCTACAGGTATGTGAGAGGGACCCTGAGTTTGTGGCCTCAAGTGGAATGGACACCGAGATGCTCTGACTCGAAGTAAGGCCGGATATCCCTGCAGTGAATTGAATGCAGGCTCGTCTGCATCTCCCAAGACAAAGGGTTGTCTGAATCCCCTGTGGAGACCACAGAGAAAGACCTAGTCCTCCGCCTCAACGCGACCGGAGCCCTTACATCCTTTGAAAACACGAGACGTCCGCGGAGATCAATGCTTCCAAAGGAGACGATGCCTGACTCCTCTTGAAAATGGATAGGAGGCCCAGGATCCCTGTGGCACGTGCAAAGGGACCCTGGGTCTCCCGCCTCACGTGGAGACGCGTCCCAATTGCCATGCCAAGACTCGAGGAGAATCCCGAAGTGTCCCTCGCCCCTAGGCAGGAGTCCTGACGTCGCTGAAGAAACACGTTTCTGGAAAGGCCCTCCCCATCATAACTCGTGAATATACCCCAGGTTCCGGCCGCAACTCGAGAAAAACCATGAGATTTCCCCCTCGCCGCGAGTTGAGTCCCGATTCCCCTGCACTGCATGCAGAGCAATTCCGTGTTCCACATCAAACGTGAAAGGAGCCTTGATTTCCTTGATGGCACTCCAGAGAAAACCCAAGATCACTGTCTCAAGTCTAGAGGGATCCTGAGGTCACTGGAGCAACACGAAATTTCGACTTGGACCCCAAATCAACTCGAGATGGGAGCTTAGTCCCTGGCTTCGTCTCAAGAGGAATACCAACTTTCCATAAGCACCTCAAGAGGAGGCTTCTCTCAGCTACAGGTGTGTGAGAGGGACCCTGAGATTGTGGCCTCAAGTGGAATGGACACCGAGATGCTCTGACTCGAAGTAAGGCCGGATATCCCTGCAGTGAATTGAATGCAGGCTCGTCTTGCATCTCCCAAGACGAAGGGATGTCTGAATCCCCTGTGGAGACCACAGAGAAAGACCGACTTCTCCTCCTCATCGCGACCAGAGGCCTCACATCCTTTGAAAACTCGAGAGGTCCGCGGAGATCAATGCTTCCAAAGGAGACGATGCCTGACTCGTCTTGAAAATGGATAGGAGTCCCAGGATCCCTGTGGCACGTGGAAAGGGACCCTGGGTCTCGCGCCTCACGTGGAGACGCGTCCAAATTGCCATGCCAAGACTCGAGGAGAATCCCGAGGTGTCCCTCGCAACTAGGCAGGAGTCCTGACGTCGCTGAACAAACACGTGTCTGGATGGGCCCTCCCCGTCGTAACTCGAGAATATACCCCAGGTTCCGGCCGCAACTCGAGAAAAACCATGAGATTTCCCCCTCGCCGCGAGTTGAGGCCCGATTCCCCTGCACTGAATGCAGAGCAATTCCGTGTTCCACATCAAACGTGAAAGGAGCCTTGATTTCCTTGATGGCACTCCAGAGAAAACCCAAGATCACTGTCTCAAGACTAGAGGGATCCTGAGGTCACTGGACCAACAGGAAAGGGCTTCGTGGACCCCAAATCAACTCGAGATGAGAGCTTAGACCCTGGCTTAGACTCAAGAGGAATACCAACTTTCCACAAGGACCTCAAGAGGAGGCTATTCTCAGCTACATGTATATTTGAGGGACCCTGAGTTTGTGGCCTCAAGTGGAATGGACACCGAGATGCTCTGACTCGAAGTAAGGCCGGATATCCCTGCAGTGAATTGAATGCAGGCTCGTCTTGCATCTCCCAAGACGAAGGGATGTCTGAATCCCCTGTGGAGACCACAGAGAAAGACCTAATTCTCCGCCTCATAGCGACCGGGGGCCTCACATCCTTTGAAAACGCGAGAGGTCCGCGGAGATCAATGCTTCCAAAGGAGACGATGCCTGACTCCTCTTGAAAATGGATAGGAGTCCCAGGATCCCTGTGGCACATGGAAAGGGACACTGGGTCTCCCGCCTCACGTGGAGACGCGTCCCAATTGCCATGCCAAGACTCGAGGAGAATCCCGAGGTGTCCCTCGCACCTAGGCAGGAGTCCTGACGTCGCTGATCAAACACGTGTCTGGAAGGGCCCTCCCCGTCGTAACTCGAGAATATACCCCAGGTTCCGGCCGCAACTCGAGAAAAACCATGAGACTTCCCCCTCGCCGCGAGATGAGGCCTGATTCCCCTGCACTGCATGCAGAGCAATTCCGTGTTCCACATCAAACGTGAAAGGAGCCTTGATTTCCTTGATGGCACTCCAGAGAAAACCCAAGATCACTGTCTCAAGTCTAGAGGGATCCTGAGGTCACTGGAGCAACACGAAAGGGCTCCGTGGACCCCAAATCAACTCGAGATGAGAGCTTAGTCCCTGGCTTCGACTCAAGAGGAATACCAACTTTTCACAAGCAGCTCAAGAGGAGGCTTCTCTCAGCTACAGGTAAGTGAGAGGGACCCTGAGTTTGTGGCCTCAAGTGGAATGGACACCGAGATGCTCTGACTCGAAGTAAGGCCGGATATCCCTGAAGTGAATTGAATGCAGGCTCGTCTTGCATCTCCCAAGACGAAGGGATGTCTGAATCCCCTGTGGAGACCACAGAGAAAGACCTAGTTCTCCGCCTCATCGCGACCGGAGGCCTCACATCCTTTGAAACCTCAAGAGGTCCGCGGAGATCAATGCTTCCAAAGGAGACGATGCCTGACTCCTCTTGAAAATGGATAGGAGTCCCAGGATCCCTGTGGCACATGGAAAGGGACCCTGGGTCTCCCGCCTCACGTGGAGACGCGTCCAAATTGCCATGCCAAGACTCGAGGAGAATCCGAGGTGTCCCTCGCACCTAGGCAGGAGTCCGACGTCGCTGAACAAACACGTGTCTGGAAGGGCCCTCCCCGTCGTAACTCGAGAATATACCCCAGGTTCCGGCCGCAACTCGAGAAAAACCATGAGACTTCCCCCTCGCCGCGAGATGAGGCCCGATTCCCCTGCACTGCGTGTAGAGCAATCCGTGTTCCACATCAAACGTGAAAGGAGCCTTGATTTCCTTGATGGCACTCCAGAGAAAACCCAAGATCACTGTCTCAAGTCTAGAGGGATCCTGAGGTCACTGGAGCAACACGAAATTTCCACTTGGACCCCAAATCAACTCGAGATGGGAGCTTAGTCCCTGGCTTCGACTCAAGAGGAATACCAACTTTCCATAAGCACCTCAAGAGGAGGCTTCTCTCAGCTACAGGTATGTGAGAGGGACCCTGAGTTTGTGGCCTCAAGTGGAATGGACACCGAGATGCTCTGACTCGAAGTAAGGCCGGATATCCCTGCAGTGAATTGAATGCAGGCTCGTCTTGCATCTCCCAAGACGAAGGGATGTCTGAATCCCCTGTGGAGACCTCAGAGAAAGACCGACTTTCCACCTCATCGCGACCGGAGGCCTCACATCCTTTGAAAACTCGAGAGGTCCGCGGAGATCAATGCTTCCAAAGGAGACGATGCCTGAATCCTCTTGAAAATGGATAGGAGTCCCAGGATCCCTGTGGCACGTGGAAAGGGACCCTGGGTCTCGCGCCTCACGTGGAGACGCGTCTAAATTGCCATGCCAAGACTCGAGGAGAATCCCGAGGTGTCCCTCGCGCCTAGGCAGGAGTCCTGACGTCGCTGAACAAACACGTGTCTGGTAGGGCCCTCCCCGTCGTAACTCGAGAATATACCCCAGGTTCCGGCCGCAACTCGAGAAAAACCATGAGATTTCCCCCTCGCCGCGAGTTGAGGCCCGATTCCCCTGCACTGAATGCAGAGCAATTCCGTGTTCCACATCAAACGTGAAAGGAGCCTTGATTTCCTTGATGGCACTCCAGAGAAAACCCAAGATAACTGTCTCAAGTCTAGAGGGATCCTGAAGTCACTGGACCAACAGGAAAGGGCTTCGTGGACCCCAAATCAACTCGAGATGAGCGCTTAGACCCTGGCTTCGACTCAAGAGGAATACCAACTTTCCACAAGGACCTCAAGAGGAGGCTTCTCTCAGCTACACGTATATTTGAGGGACCCTGAGTTTGTGGCCTCAAGTGGAATGGACACCGAGATGCTCTGACTCGAAGTAAGGCCGGATATCCCTGCAGTGAATTGAATGCAGGCTCCTCTTGCATCTCCCAAGACGAAGGGATGTCTGAATCCCCTGTGGAGACCACAGAGAAAGACCTAATTCTCGCCTCATAGCGACCGGGGGCCTCACATCCTTTGAAAATTCGAGAGGTCCGCGGAGATCAATGCTTCCAAAGGAGACGATGCCTGACTCCTCTTGAAAATAGATAGGAGTCCCAGGATCCCTGTGGCACGTGGAAAGGGACCCTGGGTCTCCCGCCTCACGTGGAGTCGCGACCCAATTTCCATGCCAAGACTCGAGGGGAATCCCGAGGTGTCCCTCGCACCTAGGCAGGAGTCCGAAGTCGCTGAACAAACACGTGTCTGGAAGGGCCCTCCCCATCGTAACTCGAGAATATACCCCAGGTTCCGGCCGCAACTCGAGAAAAACCATGAGACTTCCCCATTGCCGCGAGATGAGGCCCGATTCATCCTGCACTGCGTGCAGAGCAATTCCGTGTTCCACATCAAACGTGAAAGGAGCCTTGATTTCCTTGATGGCACTCCAGAGAAAACCCAAGATCACTGTCTCAAGTCTAGAGGGATCCTGAGGTCACTGGAGCAACACGAAAGGTCTCCGTGGACCCCAAATCAACTCGAGATGAGAGCTTAGACCCTGGCTTCGACTCAAGAGAAATACCCACTTTTCACAAGCACCTCAAGACGAGGCTTCTCTCAGCTACAGGTATGTGAGAGGGACCCTGAGTTTGTGGCCTCAAGTGGAATGGACACCGAGATGCTTTGACTCGAAGTAAGGCCGGATATCCCTGCAGTGAATTGAATGCAGGCTCGTCTTGCATCTCCCAAGACGAAGGGTTGTCTGAATCCCCTGTGGAGACCACAGAGTAAGACCTAGTCCTCCGCCTCAACGCGACCGGAGGCCTCACATCCTTTGAAAACCCGAGAGGTCCGCGGAGATCAATGCTTCCAAAGGAGTCGATGCCTGACTCCTCTTGAAAATGGATAGGAGTCCCAGGATCCCTGTAGCACGTGGAAAGGGACACTGGGTCTCCCGCCTCACGTGGAGACGCGTCCCAATTGCCATGCCAAGACTCGAGGAGAATCCCGAGGTGTCCCTCGCACCTAGGCAGGAGTCCTGACGTCGCTGAACAAACACGTGTCTGGAAGGGCCCTCCCCGTCGTAACTCGAGAATATACCCCAGGTTCCGGCCGCAACTCGAGAAAAACCATGAGACTTCCCCATCCCCGCGAGATGAGGCCCGATTCCCCTGGGCTGCGTGCAGAGGAATTCCGTGTTCCACATCAAACGTGATAGGAGCCTTGATTTCCTTGATGGCACTCCAGAGAAAACCCAAATTCACTGTCTCAAGTCTAGAGGGATCCTGAGGTCACTGGAGCAACACAAAAGGGCTCCGTTTACCCCATATCTACTCGAGATGAGAGCTTAGTCCCTGGCGTCAAATCAAGAGGAATACGAACTTTTCACAAGCACCTCAAGAGGAGGCTTCTCTCAGCTACAGGTATGTGAGAGGGACCCTGAATTTGTGGCCTCAAGTGGAATGGACACCGAGATGCTCTGACTCGAAGTAAGGCCGGATATCCCTGCAGTGAATTGAATGCAGGCTCGTCTTGCATCTCCATAGACGAAGGGATGTCTGAATCCCCTGTGGGGACCACATAGAAAGACCTAGTTCTCCGCCTCATCAAGACAGGAGGCCTCACATCCTTTGAAAACTCGAGAGGTCTGCGGAGATCAATGCTTCCAAAGGAGACGATGCCTGACTCTTCTTGAAAATGGATAGGAGTCCCACGATCCCTGTGGCACGTGGAAAGGGACCCTGGGTCTCGCGCCTCACGTGGAGACGCGTCCAAATTGCCATGCCAAGACTCGAGGAGAATCCCGAGGTGTCCCTCGCACCTAGGCAGGAGTCCTGACGTCGCTGATCAAACACGTGTCTGGAAGGGCCCTCCCCGTCGTAACTCGAGAATATACCCCAGGTTCCGGCCGTAACTCGAGAAAAACCATGAGATTTCCCCCTCGCCGCGAGTTGAGGCCCGATTCCCCTGCACTGAATGCAGAGCAATTCCGTGTTCCACATCAAACGTGAAAGGAGCCTTGATTTCCTTGATGGCACTCCAGAGAAAACCCAAGATCACTGTCTCAAGTCTAGAGGGATCCTGAGGTCACTGGACCAACAGGAAAGGGCTTCGTGGACCCCAAATCAACTCGAGATGAGAGCTTAGACCCTGGCTTAGACTCAAGAGGAATACCAACTTTCCACAAGGACCTCAAGAGGAGGCTTCTCTCAGCTACAGGTATATTTGAGGGACCCTGAGTTTGTGGCGTCAAGTGGAATGGACACCGAGATGCTCTGACTCGAAATAAGGCCGTATATACCTGCAGTGAATTGAATGCAGGCTCGTCTTGCATCTCCCAAGACGAAGGGATGTCTGAATCCCCTGTGGAGACGACAGAGAAAGACCTAATTCTCCGCCTCATAGCGACCGGGGGCCTCACATCCTTTGAAAACGCGAGAGGTCCGCGGAGATCAATGCTTCCAAAGGAGACGATGCCTGACTCCTCTTGAAAATGGATAGGAGCCCCAGGATCCCTGTGGCACGTGGAAAGGGACACTGGGTCTCCCGCCTCACGTGGAGACGCGTCTCAATTGCCATGCCAAGACTCGAGGAGAATCCCGAGGTGTCCCTCGCACCTAGGCAGGAGTCCTGACGTCGCTGATCAAACACGTGTCTGGAAGGGCCCTCCCCGTCGTAACTCGAGAATATACCCCAGGTTCCGGCCGCAACTCGAGAAAAACCATGAGATTTCCCCCTCGCCGCGAGATGAGGCCTGATTCCCCTGCACTGCGTGCAGAGCAATTCCGTGTTCCACATCAAACGTGAAAGGAGCCTTGATTTCCTTGATGGCACTCCAGAGAAAACCCAAGATCACTGTCTCAAGTCTAGAGGGATCCTGAGGTCACTGGAGCAACACGAAAGGGCTCCGTGGACCCCAAATCAACTCGAGATGAGAGTTTAGACCCTGGCTTAGACTCAAGAGGAATACCAACTCTCCACAAGGACCTCAAGAGGAGGTTTCTCTCAGCTACAGGTATATTTGAGGGACCCTGAGTTTGTGGCCTCAAGTGGAATGGACACCGATATGCTCTGACTCGAAGTAAGGCCGGATATCCCTGCAGTGAATTGAATGCAGGCTCGTCTTGCATCTCCCAAGACGAAGGGATGTCTGAATCCCCTGTGGAGACCTCAGAGAAAGACCGACTTCTCCGCCTCATAGCGACCGGAGGCCTCACATCCTTTGAAAATTCGAGAGGTCCACGGAGATCAATGCTTCCAAAGGAGACGATGCCTGACTCCTCTTGAAAATGGATAGGACTCCCAGGATCCCTGTGGCACGTGGAAAGGGACCCTGGGTCTCGCGCCTCACGTGGAGACGCGTCCAAATTGCCATGCCAAGACTCGAGGAGAATCCCGAGGTGTCCCTCGCACCTAGGCAGGAGTCCTGACGTCGCTGATCAAACACGTGTCTGGAAGGGCCCTCCCCGTCGTAACTCGAGAATATACCCCAGGTTCCGGCCGCAACTCGAGAAAAACCATGAGATTTCCCCCTCGCCGCGAGTTGAGGCCCGATTCCCCTGCACTGAATGCAGAGCAATTCCGTGTTCCACATCAAACGTGAAAGGAGCCTTGATTTCCTTGATGGCACTCCAGAGAAAACCCAAGATCACTGTCTCAAGTCTAGAGGGATCCTGAGGTCACTGGACCAACAGGAAAGGGCTTCGTGGACCCCAAATCAACTCGAGATGAGAGCTTAGACCCTGGCTTAGACTCAAGAGGAATACCAACTTTCCACAAGGACCTCAAGAGGAGGCTTCTCTCAGCTACAGGTATATTTGAGGGACCCTGAGTTTGTGGACTCAAGTGGAATGGACACCGAGATGCTCTGACTCGAAATAAGGCCGTATATCCCTACAGTGAATTGAATGCAGGCTCGTCTTGCATCTCCCAAGACGAAGGGATGTCTGAATCCCCTGTGCAGACCACAGGGAAAGACCTAATTCTCCGCCTCATAGCGACCGGGGGCCTCACATCCTTTGAAAAGGCGAGAGGTCCGCGGAGATCAATGCTTCCAAAGCAGACGATGCCTGACTCCTCTTGAAAATGGATAGGAGCCCCAGGATCCCTGTGGCACGTGGAAAGGGACCCTGGGTCTCCCGCCTCACGTGGAGACGCGTCTCAATTGCCATGCCAAGACTCGAGGAGAATCCCGAGGTGTCCCTCGCACCTAGGCAGGAGTCCTGCCTTCGCTGAACAAACACGTGTCTGGAAGGGCCCTCCCCGTCGTACTCGAGAATATACCCCAGGTTCCGGCCGCAACTCGAGAAAAACCATGAGACTTACCCCTCGCCGCGAGATGAGGCCTGATTCCCCTGCACTGCGTGCAGAGCAATTCCGTGTTCCACATCAAACGTGAAAGGAGCCTTGATTTCCTTGATGGCACTCCAGAGAAAACCCAAGATCACTGTCTCAAGTCTAGAGGGATCCTGAGGTCACTGGAGCAACACGAAAGCGCTCCGTGGACCCCAAATCAACTCGAGATGAGAGCTTAGTCCCTGGCTTCGACTCAAGAGGAATACCAACTTTTCACAAGCAGCTCAAGAGGAGGCTTCTCTCAGCTACAGTTAAGTGAGAGGGACCCTGAGTTTGTGGCCTCAAGTGGAATGGACACCGAGATGCTCTGACTCGAAGTAAGGCCGGATATCCCTGAAGTGAATTGAATGCAGGCTCGTCTTGCATCTCCCAAGACGAAGGGATGTCTGAATCCCCTGTGGAGACCACAGAGAAAGACCTAGTTCTCCGCCTCATCGCGACCGGAGGCCTCACATCCTTTGAAACCTCAATAGGTCCGCGGAGATCAATGCTTCCAAAGGAGACGATGCCTGACTCCTCTTGAAAATGGATAGGAGTCCCAGGATCCCTGTGGCACGTGGAAAGGGACCCTGGGTCTCCCGCCTCACGTGGAGACGCGACCCAATTGCCATGCCAAGACTCGAGGAGAATCCGAGGTGTCCCTCGCACCTAGGCAGGAGTCCGACGTCGCTGAACAAACACGTGTCTGGAAGGGCCCTCCCCGTCGTAACTCGAGAATATACCCCAGGTTCCGGCCGCAACTCGAGAAAAACCATGAGACTTCCCCCTCGCCGGGAGATGAGGCCCGATTCCCCTGCACTGCGTGTAGAGCAATCCGTGTTCCACATCAAACGTGAAAGGAGCCTTGATTTCCTTGATGGCACTCCAGAGAAAACCCAAGATCACTGTCTCAAGTCTAGAGGGATCCTAAGGTCACTGGAGCAACACGAAAGTGCTCCGTGGACCCCAAATCAACTTGAGATGAGAGCTTAGTACCTGGCTTCTACTCAAGAGGACTACCAACTTTCCACAAGCACCTCAAGAGGAGGCTTCTCTCAGCTGCAGGTATGTGAGAGGGACCCTTAGTTTGTGGACTCAATCGGAATGGACACCGAGATGCTCTGACTCGAAGTAAGGCCGTATATCCCTGCAGTGAAGTGAATGCAGGCTCGTCTTGCATCTCCCAAGCGAAGGGATGTCTCAATCCCCTGTGGAGATCACAGAGAAAGACCGAGTTCTCCGCCTCATCGCGACCGGAGGCCTCACATCCTTTGAAAACTCGTGAGGTCCGCAGAGATCAATGCTTCTAAAGGAGACGATGCCTGACTCCTCTTGAAAATAGATAGGAGTCCCAGGATCCCTTTGGCACGTGGAAAGGGATCCTGGGTCTCCCGCCTCATGTGGAGAGTGTCCCAATCGCCATGCCATGACTCAAGGAGAATCCTGAGGAGTCCCTCATACCTAGGCAGGAGTCCTGACGTCGCTGAACAAACACGTGTCTGGAAGGGCCCTCCCCGTCGTAACTCGAGAATATACCCCAGGTTCCGGCCGCAACTCGAGAAAAACCATGAGACTTCCCCCTCGCCACTAGATGAGGCCAAATTCCCCTGCACTGCGTGCAGAGCAATTCCGTGTTCCACATCAAACGTGAAAGGAGCCTTGATTTCCTTGATGGCACTCCAGAGAAAACCCAAGATCTCTATCTCAAGTCTAGATGGATCCTGAGGTCACTGGAGCAACACGAAAGGGCTCCGTGGACCGCAAATCAACTCGAGATGAGAGCTTAGTCCCTGGCTTCGACTCAAGAGGAATACCAACTTTCCACAAGCACGTCAAGAGGTGGATTCTCTCAGCTACAGGTATGTGAGAGGGACCCTGAGATTGTGGCCTCAAGTGGAATGGACACCGAGATGCTCTGACTCGAAGTAAGGCCGGATATCCCTGCAGTGAATTGAATGCAGGCTTGTCTTGCATCTCCCAAGACGAAGGGATGTCTGAATCCCCTGTGGAGACCACAGAGAAAGACCTAGTCCTCTGCCTCATCGTGACCGGAGGCCTCACATCCTTTGAAAACTCGAGAGGTCTGCAGGGATCAATGCTTCTAAAGGAGACGATGCCTGACTCCTCTTGAAAATGGATAGGAGTCCAAGGGTCACTGTTGCACGTGGAAAGGGACCCTGGGTCTCCCGCCTCACGTGGAGACGCGTCCCAATTGCCATGCCAAGACTCGAGGAGAATCCCGAGGTGTCCCTCTCACCTAGGGAGGAGTCCTGACGTCGCTGAACAAACACGTGTCTGGAAGGGCCCTCCCCGTCGTAACTCGAGAATATACCCCAGGTTCCGGCCGCAACTCGAGAAAAAGCATGAGACTTCCCCCTCGCCGCGAGATGAGGCCCGATTCCCCTGCACTGCGTGCAGAGCAATTCCGTGTTCCACATCAAACGGGATAGGAGCCTTGATTTCCTTGATGGCACTCCAGAGAAAACCCAAGCTCACTGTCTCAAGTCTAGAGGGATCCTGAGGTCACTGGAGCAACACGAAAGGGCTCCGTGGACCCCCAATCAACTCGAGATGAGAGCTTAGTCCCTGGCTTCGACTCAAGAGGAATACCAACTTTCCACAGGCACCTGAAGAGGAGGCTTCTTGCAGCGACAGGTATGTGAGAGGGACCCTGAGTTTGTGGCCTCAAGTGGAATAGACAACGAGATGCTCTGACTCGAAGTAAGGCTGGATATCCCTGCAGTGAATTGAATGCAGGCTCGTCTTGCATCTCCCAAGACGAAGGGATGTCTGAATCCCCTGTGGAGACGACAGAGAAAGACCTAGTCCTCCGCCTCGTCGAGACAGGAGGCATCACATCCTTTGAAAACTCGATAGGTCTGCGGAGATCAATGCTTCCAAAGGAGACGATGCCTGACTCTTCTTGAAAATGGATAGGAGTCCCAGGATCCCTGTGGCACGTGGAAAGGAATCCTGGGTCTCCCGCCTCATGTGGAGACGCATCCCAACTGCCATGCCAAGACTCGAGTAGAATCCCGAGGTGTCCCTCTCACCTAGGCAGGAGTCCTGATGTCGCTGAACAAACACGTGTCTGGAAGTGCCCTCCCCGTTGTAACTCGAGAATATACCCCAGGTTCCGGCCGTAACTCGAGAAAAACCATGAGACTTCCGCCTCGCCGCGAGATGAGGCCCGATTCCCCTGCACTGCGTGCAGAGCTATTCCATGTTCCACATCAAACGTGAAAGGAGCCTTGATTTCCTTGATGGCACTCCAGAGAAAACCCAAGATCACTGTCTCAAGTCTAGAGGGATCCTGAGGTCACTGGAGCAACACGAAAGGGCTCCGTGGACCCCAAATCAACTCGAGATGAGAGCTTAGTCCCTGGTTTCGAGTCAAGAGGATACCAACTTTCCACAAGAACCTCAAGAGGAGGCTTCTTGCAGCGACAGGTATGTGAGAGGGACCCTGAGTTTGTGGCCTCAAGTGGATTGGACACCGAGATGCTCTGACTCGAAGTAAGGCCGGATATCCCTGCAGTGAATTGAATGCAGGCTCGTCTTGCATCTCCCAAGACGAAGGGATGTCTGAATCCCCTGTTCAGAACACAGAGAAAGACCTAGTCCTCCGCCTCATCGCGACCGGAGGCCTCACATCCTTTGAAAACTCGAGACGTCCGCGGAGATCAATGCTTCCAAAGGAGACGATGCCTGACTCCTCTTGAAACGGATTGGAGTCCCAGGATCCCTGTGGCACGTGGAAACGCACCCTGGGTCTCCTGCCTCACGTGGATACGCGTCCCAATTGCCATGCCAAGACTCGAGGAGAATCCCGAGGTGTCCCTCGCCCCTAGGCAGGAGTGCTGACGTCGCTGAACAAACACGTGTCTGGAAGGGCCCTCCCCGTCGTAACTCGAGAATATACCCCAGGTTCCGGCCGCAACTCGAGAAAAACCATAAGACTTCCCCCTCCCCGCGAGATGAGGCAGGATTCACTTGCACTGCGTGCAGAGCAATTCCGTCTTCCACATCAAACAAAAAAGGAGCCTTGATTTCCTTGATGGCATTACAGAGAAAACCCAAAATCACTGTCTCAAGTCTAGAGGGATCCTGAGTTCACTGTAGCAACATGAAAGGGCTCCGTGGACCCCAAATCAACTCGAGATGAGAGCTTAGTCCCTGGCTTCGACTCAAGAGGAATACCAACTTTCCACAAGAACCTCAAGAGGAGGCTTCTCTCAGCTACAGGTACGTGAGAGGGACCCTGAGTTTGTGGCCTCAAGTGGAATGGACACCGAGATGCTCTGACTCGAAGTACAGACAGATATCCCTGCAGTGAATTGAGCGTGCAGGCTCCTCTTGCATCTCCCAAGACGAAGGGATGTCTGAATCCCCTGTGGAGACCACAGAGAAAGAACTAGTCCTCCGCCTCATCGCGATCTGAGGCCTCACATCCTTTGAAAACTCGACAGGTCCGCGAAGATCAATGCTTCCAAAGGAGACGATGCCTGACTCCTCTTGAAAATGGATAGGAGTCCCAGGATCCCTGTGGCACGTGGAAAGGGACCCTGGGTCTCCCGCCTCACGTGGAGACGCGTCCCAATTGCCATGCCAAGACTCGAGGAGAATCCCGAGGTGTCCCTCGCACCTAGGCAGGAGTGCTGACGTCGCTGAACAAACACGTGTCTGGAAGGGCCCTCCCCGTCGTAACTCGAGAATATACCCCAGGTTCCGGCCGCAACCCGTGAAAAACCATGAGACTTCCCCCTCCCCGCGAGATGAGGCACGATTCCCTTGCACTGCGTGCAGAGCAATTCCGTGTTCCACATCAAGCAAAAAAGGAGCCTTGATTTCCTTGATGGCACTACAGAGAAAACCCAAAATCACTGTCTCAAGTCTAGAGGGATCCTGAGTTCACTGTAGCAACATGAAAGGGCTCCGTGGACCCCAAATCAACTCGAGATGAGAGATTAGTCCCTGGCTTCGACTCAAGAGGAATACCAACTTTCCACAAGAACCTCTAGAGGAGGCTTCTCTCAGCTACAGGTATGGGAGAGGGACCCTGAGTTTATGGCCTCAAGTGGAATGGACACCGAGATGCTCTGACTCGAAGTAAGGCCGGATATCCCTGCAGTGAATTGAATGCAGGCTCGTGTTGCATCTCCCAAGACGAAGGGATGTCTGAATCCCCTGTGGAGACCACAGAGAAAGATCTAGTCCTCCGCCTCATCGCGACCGGAGGCCTCACATCCTTTGAAAACTCGAGAGGTCCGCGGACATCAATGCTTCCAAATGAGACGATGCCTGACTCCTCTTGAAAATGGATAGGAGTCCCAGGATCCCTGTGACATGTGGAAAGGGTCCCTGGGTCTCCCGCCTCCCGTGGAGACGCGTCCCAATTGCCATGCCAAGACTCGAGGAGAATCCCAAGTTGTCCCTCGCACCTAGGCAGGAGTCCTGACGTCGCTGAACAAACACGTGTCTGGAAGGGCCCTCCCCGTCGTAACTCGAGAATATACCACAGGTTCTGGCCGCAACTCGAGAAAAACCATGAGACTTCCCCCTCGCCGCGAGATGAGGCCCGATACCCCTGCACTGTGTGCAGAGCAATTCCGTGATCCACATCAAACATGAAAGGAGGCTTGATTTCCTTGATGGCCCTCCAGAGAAAAAGCAAGATCACTGTGTCAAGTCTAGAGGGATCCTGAGGTCACTGGAAAAACACTAAAGGGCTCCGTGGACCCCAAATCAACTCGAGATGAGAGCTTAGTCCCTGGCTTCGACTCAAGAGGAATACCAACTTTCCACAAGCATCTCAAGTGGAGGCTTCTCTCAGCTAAAGGGATGTGAGAGGGACCCTGAGTTTGTGGCCTCAACTGAAAAGGACACCGAAATGATCTGACTCGAAGAAAGGCCAGATATCCCTGCAGTGAATTGAATGCAGGCTCCTCTTGCATCTCCCAAGACGAAGGGATGACTGAATCCCCTGTGGAGACCACAGAGAAAGACCTAGTTCTCCGCCTCTTGGGAACCGGAGGCCTGACATCCTTTGAAAACTCGAGAGGTCCGCGGAGATCAATGCTTCCAAAGGAGACGATGCCTGACTCCTCTTGAAAATGGATAGGAGTCCCCGGATCCCTGTGACACGGGGAAAGGGACGCTGGGTCTCCAGCCTCACGGGGAGACGCGTCCCAATTGCCATGCCAAGACTCGAGGAGAATACCGAGGAGTCCCTCGCACCTAGGCAGGAGACCTGACGTCGCTGAAAAAACACGCGACCTGAAGGGCCCTCCCCATCGTAACTCGAGAATATACCCCAGGTTCCGGCCGCCACTGGAGAAAAACCATGAGACTTCCCCCTCGCCGCGAGATGAGGCCAGATTCCCTGGCACTGCGTGCAGAGCAATTCCGTGTTCCACATCAAACGAGAAAGGAGCCTTGATTTCCTTGATGGCACTCCAGAGAAAACCCAAGATCACTGTCTCAAGTCTAGAGGGATCCTGAGGTCATTGGAGCAACACGAAAGGGCTCCCTGTACCCCAAATCAACTCGAGATGAGAGCTTAGTCCCTGGCTTCGACTCAAGAGGAATACCAACTTTCCACAAGCACCTCAAGAGGAGGCTTCTCTCAGCTACAAGTATGTGAGAGTGACCCTGAGTTTGTGGCCTCAAGTGGAATGGACACCTTGATGCTCTGACTCGAATTAAGGCCAGATATCCCTGCAGTGAATTGAATGCAGTCTCGTCTTGCATCTCCCAAGAGGAAGGGCTGTCTGAATCCCCTGTGGAAACCACAGATAAAGAACTAGTTCTCCGCCTAATCGCGACCGGAGGCCTCACATCCTTTGAAAACTCGAGAGGTCCGCGGAGATCAATGCTTCCAAAGGAGACGATGCCTGACTCCTCTTGAAAATGGATAGGAGTCCCTGGATCCCTGTGGCACGTGGAAAGGGGCCCTGGGTCTCCGGCCTCACGTGGAGACGCGTCCCAATTGCCATGCCGAGACTCGAGGAGAATCCCGGGTGTCCCTCGCACCTAGGCAGGAGTCCTGACGTCGCTGAACAAACACATGTCTGGAAGTGCCCTCCCAGTCGTAACTCGAGAATATACCCCAGGTTCCGGACGCAACTCGAGAAAAACCATGAGACTTCCCCGTCGCCGCGAGATGAGGCCTGATTCCGCTGCACTGCGAGCAGAGCAATTCCGTGTTCCACATCAAACGTGAAAGGAGCCTTCATTTCCTTGATTGCACTCCAGAGAAAACCCAAGATCACTGTCTCAAGTCTAGAGGGATCCTGAGGTCACAGGGCAACACAAAAGGGCTCTGTGGACCCCAAGTCAACTCGAGATGAGAGCTTAGTCCCTGGCTTCGACTCAAGAGCAATACCAACTTTCCACAAGCACCTCAAGAGGAGGCTTCTCTCAGCTTTAGGTATGTGAGAGGGACCCTGAGTTTGTGGCCTCAAGTGGAATGGAAACCGAGATGCTCTGACTCGAAGTAAGGCCGGATATCCCTGCAGTGTATTGAATGCCGGCTCGTCTTGCATCTCCCAAGACGGAGGTATGCCTGAATCCCCTGTGGAGACCACAGAGAAAGACCAAGTTCTCCGCCTCATCGCGACCGGAGGCCTCACATCCTTTGAAAACTGGAGAGGTCTGCGGAGATCAGTGCTTCCAGAGGAGACGATGCCTGACTCCTCTGGAAAATGGATAGGATTCCCAGGATCCCTGTGGCACGTGGAAAGGGACCCTGGGTCTCCCGCCTCACGGGGAGACGCGTCCCAATTGCCATGCCAAGACTCAAGGAGAATCCCGAGGTGTCCCTCGCACCTAGGCAGGAGTCCTGACGTCGCTGAACAAACACGTGTCCGGAAGGGCCCTCCCCGTCGTAACTCAAGAATATACCCCAGGTTCCGGCCGCAACTCGAGAAAAACCATGAGACTTCCCCCTCGCCGCGAGATGAGGCCCGATTCCCCTGCACTGCGTGCAGAGCAATTCCGTGTTCCACATCAAACGTGAAAGGAGCCTTGATTTCCTTGATGGCACTCCAGAGAAAACAAAAAGTCACTGTCTCAAGTCTAGAGGGATCCTGAGGCCACTGTAGCAGCATGAAAGGGATCCGTGGACCCCAAATCAACTCGAGTTGAGAGCTTAGTCCCTGGCTTCAACTCAAATGGAATACCAACTTTCCACAAGCACCTCAATAGGAGGCTTCTCTCAGCTACAGGCATGTGACAGGGACCCTGAGTTTGTGGCCACAAGTGGAATGGACACCGAGATGCTCTGACTCGAAGTAAGGCCGGATATCCCTGCAGTGAATTGAATGCAGGCTCGTCTTGCATCTCCCAAGACGAAGGGATGTCTGAATCCCCTGTGGAGACCACAGAGAAAGACCTAGTTCTCCGCCTCATCGCGACCGGAGGCCTCACATCCTTTGAAAACTCGAGAGGTCCACGGAGATCAATGCTTCCAAAGGAGACGATGCCTTACTCCTCTTGAAAATGGATAGGAGTACCAGGATCCCTGTGGCACGTGGAAAGGGACCCTTGGTCTCCCGCTTCACGTGGAGACGCATCCCAATTGCCATGCCAAGACTCGAGGAGAATCCCGAGGTGTCCCTCGCACCTAGGCAGGAGTCCTGACGTCGCTGAACAAACAAGTGTCTGGAAGGGCCCTCCCCGTCATAACTCGAGAATATACCCCAGGTTCCGGCCGCAACTCGAGAAAAACCATGAGACTTCCCCCTCGCCGCGAGATGAGGCCCGATTCCCCTGCACTGCTTGCAGAGCAATTCTGTGTTCCACTTCAAACGTGAAAGGAGCCTTGATTTATTTGATGGCACTAGAGAGAAAACCCAAAGTCACTGTCTCAAGTCTAGAGGGATCCTGAGGTCACTGTAGCAGCATGAAACGGCTCCGTGCACCCCAAATCAACTCGAGATGAGAGCTTAGTCCCTGGCTTCGACTCAAGGGGAATACCAACTTTCCACAAGCACCAGAAGAGGACGCTTCTCTCAGCTACAGGTATGTGAGAGGGACCCTGAGTTTGTGGCCTCAAGTGGAATGGACACCGAGATGCTCTGACTCGAAGTCAGGCCGGATATCCCTGCAGTGAAGTGAATGCTGGCTCGTCTTGCATTTCCCAAGATGAAGGGATGTCTGAATCCCCTGTGGAGACCACGGAGAAAGACCTAGTTCTCCGCCTCATCGCGACCGGAGGCCTCACATCCTTTGAAAACTCGAGAGGTCCGCGGAGATCAATGCTTCCAAAGGAGACGATGCCTGACTCCTCTTGAAAATGGATAGGAGTCCCAGGATCCCTGTGGCACGTGGAAAGGGACCCTAGGTCTCCCGCCTCACGTGGAGACGCGTCCCAATTGCCATGCCAAGACTCGAGGAGAATCCCGAGGTGTCCCTCGCACCTAGGCAGGAGTCCTGACGACGCTGAACAAACACGGGTCTGGAAGGGCCCTCCCCGTCGTAACTGCAGAATATACCTCAGGTTGCGGCCGCAACTCGAGAAAAACCAAGAGACTTCTCCCTCGCCGCGAGATGAGGCCCGATTCCCCTGCACTGCGTGCAGAGCTATTCCGTGTTCCACATCAAACGTGAAAGGAGCCTTGATTTCCTTGATTGCACTCCAGAGAAAACCCAAGATCACTGTCTCCAGTCTAGAGGGATCCTGAGGTCACTGGAGCAACACGAAAGGGATCCGGTGACCCCAAGTCAACTGGAGATGATAGCTTAGTCCCTGGCTTCGACTCAAGAGGAATACCAACTTTCCACAATCACCTCAAGAGGAGGCTTCACTCAGCTACAGGTATGTGAGAGGGAACCTGAGTATGTGGCCTCAAGTGGAATGGACACGGAGATGCTCTGACTCGAAGTCAGGCCGGATATCCCTGCAGTGAATTGAATGCAGGCTCGTCTTGCATCTCCCAAGACGAAGGGATGTCTGAATCCCCTGTGGAGACGACAGAGAAAGACCTAGTCCTCCGCCTCATCGAGACGGGAGGCATCACATCCTTTGAAAACTCGAGAGGTCTGCGGAGATCAATGCTTCCAAAGGAGACGATGCCTGACTCTTCTTGAAAAGGATAGGAGTCCCAGGATCCCTGTGGCAAGTGGAAAGGGACCCTGGGTCTCCCGCCTCACGTGTAGACGCATCCCCATTGCCATGCCAAGACTCGAGGAGAATCCGGAGGTGTCCCTCGCACCTAGGCAGGAGTCCTTACGTCGCTGAACAAACACGTGTCTGGAAGGGCCCTCCCCGTCGTAACTCGAGAATATACCCCAGGTTCCAGCCGCAACTCGAGAAAAACCATGAGACTTCCCCCTCGCCGCTGGATGAGGCCCGATTCCCCTGCACTGCGTACAGAGCAATTCCGTGTTCCACATCAAACGTGAAAGGAGCCTTGATTTCCTTGACGGCACTCCAGAGAAAACCCAAGATCACTGTTTCAAGTCTAGAGGGATCCTGAGGTCACTGGAGCAACACGAAAGGGCTACGTGGACCCCAAATCAACTCGAGATGAGAGCTTATTCCCTGGCGTCGACTCAAGAGGAATACCAACTTTCCACAAGCACCTCAAGAGGAGGCTTCTCTCAGCTACAGGTATGTGAGAGGGACCCTGAGTTTGTGGCCTCAAGTGGAATGGACACGGAGATGCTCTGACTCGAAGTAAGGCCAGATATCCCTGCAGTGAATTGAATGCCGGCTCGTCTTGCATCTCCCAAGACGAAGGGATATCTGAATCCCCTGTGGAGACCACAGAGAAAGACCGAGTTCTCCGCCTCATCGCGACCGGAGGCTACACATCATTTGAAAACTCGAGAGGTCCGCGGAGATCAATGCTTCCAAAGGAGACGATGCCTGGTTCCTCTTGAAAATGGATAGGAGTCCCAGGATCCTGTGGCAGGGGGAAAGGGACCCTGGGTCTCCCGCCTCACGTGGAGACGCGTCCCAATTGCCATGCCAAGACTCGAGGAGAATCCCGAGGTGTCCCTCGCACCCAGGCAGGAGTCCTCACGTCGCTGAACAAACCTGTGTCTGGAAGGGCCCTCCCCGTCTTAACTCGAGAATATACCCCAGGTTCCGGCCGTAACTCGAGAAAAACCATGAGACTTCCCCATCACCGCGAGATGAGGCCCGATTCGCCTGCACTGCATGCAGACCAATTCCGTGTTCCACATCAAACGTGAAAGGAGCCTTGATTTCCTTAATGGCACTCCAGAGAAAACCCAAGATCACTGTTTCAAGTCTAGAGGGATCGTGAGGTCACTGTAGCAACACGAAAGGGCTCCGTGGACCCCAAATCAACTCGAGATGAGAGCTTAGTCCCTGGCTTCGACTCAAGAGGAATACCAACTTTCCACAAGCACCTCAAGAGGAGGCTACTCTCAGTTAATGGTAAGTGAGAGGGACCCTGAGTTTGTCGCCTCAAGTGGAATGGACACCGAGATGCTCTGACTCGAAGTAAGGACAGATATCCCTGCAGTGATTTGAATGCAGGCTCGTCTTGCATCTCCCAAGACGAAGGGTTGTCTGAATACCCTGTGGAGACCACAGAGAAAGACCTAGTCCTCCGCCTCATCGCGACCGGAGGCCTCACATGCTTTGAAAACTCGAGAGGTCTGCGGAGATCAATGCTTCCAAAGGAGACGATGCCTGACGCCTCTTGAAAATGGATAGGAGTCCCAGGATCCCTGTGGCACGTGGAAAGGGACCCTGGGTCTCCCGCCTCACGTGGAGACACGTCCCAATTTCCATGCCAAGAATTGAGGAGAATCCTGAGGTGTCCCTCGCACCTAGGCAGGAGTCCTGACGTCGCTGAACAAACACGTGTCTGGAAGGGCCCTCCCCAACCTAACTCGAGAATATACCCCAGGTTTCGGCCGCAACTCGAGGAAAACCATGAGACTTCCCCCTCGCCGCGAGATGAGGCCCGATTCCCCTGCAATGCGTGCAGAGCAATTCCGTGTTCCACATCAAACGTGAAAGGAGCCTTGATTTCCTTGATGGCACTCCAGAGAAAACCCAAGATCACTGTCTCAAGTCTAGAGGGATCCTGAGGTCACTGGAGCAACACGAAAGGGCTCCGTGGACCCCAAATAAACTCGAGATGAGAGCTTAGTCCCTGTCTTCGACTCAAGAGGAATACCAACTTTCCACAAGCACCTCAAGAGGAGGCTTCTCTCAGATACAGGTATGTGAGAGGGACCCTGAGTTTGTGGCCTCAAGTGGAATATACAGCGAGATGCTCTGATTCGAAGTAAGGCCGGATATCCCTGCAGTGAATTGAATGCCGGCTCGTCTTGCATCTCCCAAGACGAAGGGATGTCTGAATCCCCTGTGGAGACCACAGAGAAAGACCGAGTTCTCTGCCTCATCCCGACCGGAGGCTTCACATCCTTTGAAAACTCGAGAGGTCCGCGGAGATCAATGCTTCCAAAGGAGACGATGCCTGACTCCTCTTGAAAATGGATAGGAGTCCCAGGATGCTGTGGCAGGGGGAAAGGGAACCTGGGTCTCCCGCCTCACGTGGAGACGCGTCTCAATTGCCATGCCAAGACTCGAGGAGAATCCCGAGGTGTCCCTCGCACCCAGGCAGGAGTCCTCACGTCGCTGAACAAACCTGTGTCTGGAAGGGCCCTCCCCGTCTTAACTCGAGAATATACCCCAGGTTCCGGCCGCAACTCGAGAAAAACCATGAGACTTCCCCATTCCCGCGAGATGAGGCCCGATTCGCCTGCACTGCATGCAGACCAATTCCGTGTTCCACATCAAACGTGAAAGGAGCCTTGATTTCCTTAATGGCACTCCAGAGAAAACCCAAGATCACTGTTTCAAGTCTAGAGGGATCCTGAGGTCACTGGAGCAACACGAAAGGGCTCCGTGGACCCCAAATCAACTCGAGATGAGAGCTTAGTCCCTGGCTTCGACTCAAGAGGAATACCAACTTTCCACAAGCACCTCAAGAGGAGGCTACTCTCAGCTAATGGTAAGTGAGAGGGACCCTGAGTTTGTCGCCTCAAGTGGAATGGACACCGAGATGCTCTGACTCGAAGTAAGGCCAGATATCCCTGCAGTGATTTGAATGCAGGCTCGTCTTGCATCTCCCAAGACGAAGGGTTGTCTGAGTCCCCTGTGGAGACCACAGAGAAAGACCTAGTCCTCCGCCTCATCGCGACCGGAGGCCTCACATCCTTTGAAAACTCGAGAGGTCCGCGGAGATCAATGCTTCCAAAGGAGACGACGCCTGACTCCTCTTGAATATAGATAGGAGTCCCAGGATCCCTGTGGCACGTGGAAAGGGACCCTGGGTCTCCCGCCTCACGTGGAGACGCCTCCCAATTTCCATGCCAAGACTTGAGGAGAATCCCGAGGTGTCCCTCGCACCTAGGCAGGAGTCCTGACGTCGCTGAACAAACACGTGTCTGGAAGGGCCCTCCCCATCGTAACTCGAGAATATACCCCAGGTTCCGGCCGCAAATCGAGAAAAACCATGAGACTTCCCACTCGCCGCGAGATGAGGCACGATTCCCCTGCAATGCGTGCAGAGCAATTCCGTGTTCCACATCAAACGTGAAAGGAGCCTTGATTTCCTTGATGGCACTCCAGAGAAAACCCAAGATCACTGTCTCAAGTCTAGAGGGATCCTGAGGTCACTGGAGCAACACGAAAGGACTCCGTGGAACCCAAATCAACTCGAGATGAGAGATTAGTCCCTGGCTTCAACTCAAGAGGAATACGAACTTTCCACAAGCCCCTCAAGAGGAGGCTACTCTCAGCTACAGGTATGTGAGAGGGACCCTGAGTTTGTGGCATCAAGTGGAATGGACACCGAGATGCTCTGACTCGAAGTAAGGCCGGATATCCCTGCAGTGAATTGAAAGCAGGCTCATGTTGCATCTCCCAAGACGAAGGGATGTCTGAATCCCCTGTGCAGAACACAGAGAAAGACCTAGTCCTCCGCCTCAACGTGACCCGAGGCCTCACATCCTTTGAAAACTCGAGAGGTCTGCAGAGATCAATGCTTCCAAAGGAGATGATGCCTGACTCCTCTTGAAAATGGATAGGAGTCCCAGGATCACTGTGGCACGTGGAAAGGGACCCTGGATCTCCCGCCTCACGTGGAGACGCGTCCCAATTGCCATGCCAAGACTCGAGGACAATCCGGAGGTGTCCCTCGCACTTAGGCAGGAGTCCTGACTTCGCTGAACAAACACGTGTCTGGAAGGGCCCTCCCCGTCGTAACTCGAGAATATACCCCAGGATCCGGCCGCAACTCGAGAAAAACCATGAGATTTCCCCCTCGCCGCGAGTTGAGGCCCGATTCCCCTGTACTGCATGCAGAGCAATTCCGTGTTCCACATCAAACGTGAAAGGAGCCTTGATTTCCTTGATGGCACTTCAGAGAAAACCCAAGATCACTGTCTCAAGTCTAGAGGTATCCTGAGGTCACTGGAGCAACACGAAAGGGCTCCGTGGACCCCAAATCAACTCGAGATGAGAGCTTAGTCCCTGGCTTCGACTCAAGAGGAATACCAACTTTCCACAAGCACCTCAAGAGGAGACTTCTCTCAGCTACAGGTATGTGAGAGGGACCCTGAGTTTGTGGCCTCAAGTGGAATGGACACTGAGATGCTCTGACTCAAAGTAAGGCCGGATATCCCAACAGTGAATTGAATGCAGGCTCGTCTTGCATCTCCCAAGAAGAAGGGATGTCTGAATCCCCTGTGGAGACCACAGAGAAGACCGAGTTCTCCGCCTCATCGCGACCGGAGGCCTCACATCCTTTGAAAACTCGAGAGGTCCGCGGAGATCAATGCTTCCAGAGGAGAAGATGCCTGACACTACCTGAAAATGGCTAGGAGTCCCAGGATCCCTGTGGCACGTGGAAAGGGATCCTGGGTCTCCCGCCTCATGTGGAGACGCGTCCCAATTGCCATGCCAAGACTCCAGGAGAATCCCAAGGTTTCCCTCGCACCTAGGCAGGAGTCCTGACGTCGCTGAACAAATACGTGTCTGGAAGGGCCCTCCCCGTCGTAACTCGAGAATATACCCCAGGTTCCGGCTACAACTCGAGAAAAACCATGAGACTTCCCCCTCGCCGCTGGATGAGGCCCGATTCCCCTACACTGCGTGCAGAACAATTCCGTGTTCCACATCAAACGTGAAAGGAGCCTTGATTTCCTTGATGGCACTCCAGAGAAAACCCAAGATCACTGTCTCAAGTCTAGAGGGATCCTGAGGTCACTGGAGCAACACGAAAGTGCTCTGTGGACCCCAAATCAACTCGAGATGAAAGCTTAGTCCCTGGCTTCGACTCAAGAGGAATACCAACTTTCCACAAGCACCTCAAGAGGAGGCTTCTCTCAGCTACAGGTATATGAGAGGGACCCTGAGTTTGTGGCCTCAAGTGGAATGGACACCGAGATGCTCTGACTCAAAGTAAGGCCGGATATCCCTGCAGTGGATTGAATGCAGGCTCGTCTTGCATCTCCCAAGACGAAGGGATGTCTGAATCCCCTGTGGAGACCACAGAGAAAGACCGAGTTCTCCACCTCATCGCGACCGGAGGCCTCACATCCTTTGAAAACTCGAGCGGTCCGCGGATATCAATGCTTCCAAAGGAGACGATGCCTGACTCCTCTTGAAAATGGATAGGAGTCCCAGGATCCGTTTGGCACGTGGAAAGGGACCCTGGGTCTCCCGCCTCACGTGGAGACGGGTCCAAATTGCCATGCCAAGACTCGAGGAAAATTCCAAGGTGTCCCTCGCACCTAGGCAGGAGTCCTGACATCGCTGAACAAACACGTGTCTGGAAGGACCCTCCCCGTCGTAACTCGAGAATATACCCCAGGTTCCGGCCGCAACTCGAGAAAAACCATGAGACTTCCCCCTCCCCGCGAGATGAGGCCCGATTCCCCTGCACTGCGTGCAGTGCAATTCCGTGTTCCACATCAAACGTGAAAGGAGCCTTGATTTCCTTGATGGCACTCCAGAGAAAACCCAAGATCACTGTCTCAAGTCTAGAGGGATCCTGAGGTCACTGGAGCAACACGAAAGGGTTCCGTGGACCCCAAATCAACTCGAGATGAGAGCTTAGTCCCTGGCTTCGACGCAAGAGGAATACCAACTTTCCACAAGCACCTCAAGAGGAGGCTTCTCTCAGCTACAGGTATGTGAGAGGGCCCCTGAGTTTGTGGCCTCAAGTGGAATGGACACCGAGATGCTCTGACTAGAAGTAAGGCCGAATATCCCTGCAGTGAAGTGAATGCAGGCTCGTCTTGCATCTCCCAAGACGAAGGGATGTCTGAATCCCCTGTGGAGACCACAGAGAAAGACCTAATTATCCGCCTCATCGCGAGCGGAGGCTTCACATCCTTTGAAAACTCGAGAGGTCCGCGGAGATCAATGCTTCCAAAGGAGACGATGCGTGACTCCTCTTGAAAATGGATAGGAGTCCCAGGATCCCTGTGGCACGTGGAAAGGGACCCTGGGTCTCCCGCCTCATGTGGAGACGCGTCCCAATTGCCATGCCAAGACACGAGGAGAATTCCGAGGTGTCCCTCGCACCTAGGCAGGAGTCCTGATGTCGCTGAAGAAACACGTGTCTAGAAGGGCCCTCCCCGTCGTTACTCGAGAATATACCACAGGTTCCGGCCGCAACTCAAGCAAAACGATGAGATTTCCCCCTCGCCGTGAGTTGAGGCCCGATTCCCCTGCACTGCATGCAGAGCAATTCCGTGTTCCACATCAAACGTGAAAGGAGCCTTGATTTCCTTGATGGCAATCCAGAGAAAACCTAAGATCACTGTCTCAAGTCTAGAGGGATCCTGAGGTATCTGGAGCAACACGAAAGGGCTCCGTGGACCCCAAATCAACTCGAGATGAGAGCTTAGTCCCTGGCTTCGACTCAAGAGGAATACCAACTTTCCACAAGCACCTCAAGAGGAGGCTTCTCTCAGCTACAGGTATGTGAGAGGGCCCCTGAGTTTGTGGCCTCAAGTGGAATGGACACCGAGATGCTCTGAGTCGAAGTAAGGCCGGATATCCCTGCAGTGAATTGAATGCAGGCTCGTCTTGCATCTCCCAAGACGAAGGGTTGTCTGAATCCCCTGTGGAGACCACAGAGAAAGACCTAGTTCTCCGCCTCATCGAGACCGGAGGCCTCACATTCTTTGAAAACTCGAGAGGTCCGCGGAGATCAATGCTTCCAAAGGAGAAGATGCCTGACTCTTCTTGAAAATGGATAGGAGTCCCAGGATCCCTGTGGCACGTGGAAAGGTACCCTGGGTCTCCCGCCTCACGTGGAGACGCGTCCCAATTGCCATGCCAAGACTCGAGGAGAATCCCGAGGTGTCCCTCGCACCTAGGCAGGAGTCCTCACGTCGCTGAACAAACACATGTCTGGAAGGGCCCTCCCCGTCGTAACTCGAGAATATACACCAGGTTCCGGCCGCAACTCGAGAAAAACCACGAGATTTTCCCCTCGCCGCGAGATGAGGCCCGATTCCCCTGCACTGCGTGCAGAGCAATTCCGTTTTCCACATCAAACGTTAAAGGAGCCTTGATTTCCTTGATGGCACTCCAGAGAAAACCCAAGTTCACTGTCCCAAGTCTAGAGGGATCCTGAGGTCACTGGAGCAACACGAAAGGGCTCCGTGGACCCCAAATCAACTCGAGATGAGAGCTTAGTCCCTGGCTTCGACTCAAGAGGAATACCAACTTTCCACAAGCACCTCAAGAGGAGGCTTCTCTCAGCTACAGGTATGTGAGAGGGACCCTGAGTTTGTGGCCTCAATTGGAATGGACACCGAGATGCTCTGACTCAAAGTAAGGCTGGATATCCCTGCAGCGAATTGAATGCAGGCTCGTCTTGCATCTCCCAAGACGAAGGGATGGCTGAATCCCCTGTGGAGGCCACAGAGAAAGACCTAGTCCTCTGCCTCATCGCGACCGGAGGCCTCACATCCTTTGAAAACTCGAGAGGTCCGCGGAGATCAATGCTTCCAAAGGAGACGATGCCTGACTCCTCTTGCAAATGGATAGGAGTCCCAGGATCCCTGTGGCACGTGGAAAGGGACCCTGGGTCTCCCGCCTCACGTGGAGAAGCGTCCAAATTGCCATGCCAACTCGAGTAGAATCACGAGGTGTCCCTCGCACATAGGCAGGAGTCCTGACGTCGCTGAACAAACACGTGTCTGGAAGGGCCCTCCCCGTCGTAACTCGAGAATATACCCCAGGTTCCGGCCGCAACTCGAGAAAAACCATGAGACTTCCCCCTCGCAGCGAGATGAGGCCCGATTCCCCTGCACTGCGTGCAGACCAATTCCGTGTTCCACATCAAACGTGAAAGGAGCCTTGATTTCCTGGATGGCATTCCAGAGAAAACCCAAGATCACTGTCTCAAGTCTAGAGGGATCCTGAGGTCACTGGAGCAACACGAAAGGGCTCCGTGGACCCCAAATCAACTCGAGATGAGAGCTTAGTCCCTGGCTTCGCCTCAAGCGGAATACCAACTTTCCACAAGCACCTCAAGAGGAGGCTTCTCTCAGCTACAGGTATGTGAGAGGGACCCTGAGTTTGTGGCCTCAAGTGGAATGGACACTGAGATGCTCTGACTCAAAGTAAGGCCGGATATCCCAACAGTGAATTGAATGCAGGCTCGTCTTGCATCTCCCAAGAAGAAGGGATGTCTGAATCCCCTGTGGAGACCACAGAGAAGACCGAGTTCTCCGCCTCATCGCGACCGGAGGCCTCACATCCTTTGAAAACTCGAGAGGTCCGCGGAGATCAATGCTTCCAGAGGAGAAGATGCCTGACACTACCTGAAAATGGCTAGGAGTCCCAGGATCCCTGTGGCACGTGGAAAGGGATCCTGGGTCTCCCGCCTCATGTGAAGACGCGTCCCAATTGCCATGCCAAGACTCCAGGAGAATCCCAAGGTTTCCCTCGCACCTAGGCAGGAGTCCTGACGTCGCTGAACAAATACGTGTCTGGAAGGGCCGTCCCCGTCGTAACTCGAGAATATACCCCAGGTTCCGGCTACAACTCGAGAAAAACCATGAGACTTCCCCCTCGCCGCTGGATGAGGCCCGATTCCCCTACACTGCGTGCAGAACAATTCCGTGTTCCACATCAAACGTGAAAGGAGCCTTGATTTCCTTGATGGCACTCCAGAGAAAACCCAAGATCACTGTCTCAAGTCTAGAGGGATCCTGAGGTCACTGGAGCAACACGAAAGTGCTCTGTGGACCCCAAATCAACTCGAGATGAGAGCTTAGTCCCTGGCTTCGACTCAAGAGGAATACCAACTTTCCACAAGCACCTCAAGAGGAGGCTTCTCTCAGCTACAGGTATATGAGAGGGACCCTGAGTTTGTGGCCTCAAGTGGAATGGACACCGAGATGCTCTGACTCAAAGTAAGGCCGGATATCCCTGCAGTGGATTGAATGCAGGCTCGTCTTGCATCTCCCAAGACGAAGGGATGTCTGAATCCCCTGTGGAGACCACAGAGAAAGACCGAGTTCTCCACCTCATCGCGACCGGAGGCCTCACATCCTTTGAAAACTCGAGCGGTCCGCGGATATCAATGCTTCCAAAGGAGACGATGCCTGACTCCTCTTGAAAATGGATAGGAGTCCCAGGATCCGTTTGGCACGTGGAAAGGGACCCTGGGTCTCCCGCCTCACGTGGAGACGGGTCCAAATTGCCATGCCAAGACTCGAGGAAAATTCCGAGGTGTCCCTCGCACCTAGGCAGGAGTCCTGACATCGCTGAACAAACACGTGTCTGGAAGGACCCTCCCCGTCGTAACTCGAGAATATACCCCAGGTTCCGGCCGCAACTCGAGAAAAACCATGAGACTTCCCCCTCCCCGCGAGATGAGGCCCGATTCCCCTGCACTGCGTGCAGTGCAATTCCGTGTTCCACATCAAACGTGAAAGGAGCCTTGATTTCCTTGATGGCACTCCAGAGAAAACCCAAGATCACTGTCTCAAGTCTAGAGGGATCCTGAGGTCACTGGAGCAACACGAAAGGGTTCCGTGGACCCCAAATCAACTCGAGATGAGAGCTTAGTCCCTGGCTTCGACGCAAGAGGAATACCAACTTTCCACAAGCACCTCAAGAGGAGGCTTCTCTCAGCTACAGGTATGTGAGAGGGCCCCTGAGTTTGTGGCCTCAAGTGGAATGGACACCGAGATGCTCTGACTAGAAGTAAGGCCGAATATCCCTGCAGTGAAGTGAATGCAGGCTCGTCTTGCATCTCCCAAGACGAAGGGATGTCTGAATCCCCTGTGGAGACCACAGAGAAAGACCTAATTATCCGCCTCATCGCGAGCGGAGGCTTCACATCCTTTGAAAACTCGAGAGGTCCGCGGAGATCAATGCTTCCAAAGGAGACGATGCGTGACTCCTCTTGAAAATGGATAGGAGTCCCAGGATCCCTGTGGCACGTGGAAAGGGACCCTGGGTCTCCCGCCTCATGTGGAGACGCGTCCCAATTGCCATGCCAAGACACGAGGAGAATTCCGAGGTGTCCCTCGCACCTAGGCAGGAGTCCTGATGTCGCTGAAGAAACACGTGTCTAGAAGGGCCCTCCCCGTCGTTACTCGAGAATATACCACAGGTTCCGGCCGCAACTCAAGAAAAACGATGAGTTTTCCCCCTCGCCGTGAGTTGAGGCCCGATTCCCCTGCACTGCATGCAGAGCAATTCCGTGTTCCACATCAAACGTGAAAGGAGCCTTGATTTCCTTGATGGCAATCCAGAGAAAACCTAAGATCACTGTCTCAAGTCTAGAGGGATCCTGAGGTATCTGGAGCAACACGAAAGGGCTCCGTGGACCCCAAATCAACTCGAGATGAGAGCTTAGTCCCTGGCTTCGACTCAAGAGGAATACCAACTTTCCACAAGCACCTCAAGAGGAGGCTTCTCTCAGCTACAGGTATGTGAGAGGGCCCCTGAGTTTGTGGCCTCAAGTGGAATGGACACCGAGATGCTCTGAGTCGAAGTAAGGCCGGATATCCCTGCAGTGAATTGAATGCAGGCTCGTCTTGCATCTCCCAAGACGAAGGGTTGTCTGAATCCCCTGTGGAGACCACAGAGAAAGACCTAGTTCTCCGCCTCATCGAGACCGGAGGCCTCACATTCTTTGAAAACTCGAGAGGTCCGCGGAGATCAATGCTTCCAAAGGAGAAGATGCCTGACTCTTCTTGAAAATGGATAGGAGTCCCAGGATCCCTGTGGCACGTGGAAAGGTACCCTGGGTCTCCCGCCTCACGTGGAGACGCGTCCCAATTGCCATGCCAAGACTCGAGGAGAATCCCGAGGTGTCCCTCGCACCTAGGCAGGAGTCCTCACGTCGCTGAACAAACACATGTCTGGAAGGGCCCTCCCCGTCGTAACTCGAGAATATACCCCAGGTTCCGGCCGCAACTCGAGAAAAACCACGAGATTTTCCCCTCGCCGCGAGATGAGGCCCGATTCCCCTGCACTGCGTGCAGAGCAATTCCGTTTTCCACATCAAACGTTAAAGGAGCCTTGATTTCCTTGATGGCACTCCAGAGAAAACCCAAGTTCACTGTCCCAAGTCTAGAGGGATCCTGAGGTCACTGGAGCAACACGAAAGGGCTCCGTGGACCCCAAATCAACTCGAGATGAGAGCTTAGTCCCTGGCTTCGACTCAAGAGGAATACCAACTTTCCACAAGCACCTCAAGAGGAGGCTTCTCTCAGCTACAGGTATGTGAGAGGGACCCTGAGTTTGTGGCCTCAATTGGAATGGACACCGAGATGCTCTGACTCAAAGTAAGGCTGGATATCCCTGCAGCGAATTGAATGCAGGCTCGTCTTGCATCTCCCAAGACGAAGGGATGGCTGAATCCCCTGTGGAGGCCACAGAGAAAGACCTAGTCCTCTGCCTCATCGCGACCGGAGGCCTCACATCCTTTGAAAACTCGAGAGGTCCGCGGAGATCAATGCTTCCAAAGGAGACGATGCCTGACTCCTCTTGCAAATGGATAGGAGTCCCAGGATCCCTGTGGCACGTGGAAAGGGACCCTGGGTCTCCCGCCTCACGTGGAGAAGCGTCCAAATTGCCATGCCAACTCGAGTAGAATCACGAGGTGTCCCTCGCACATAGGCAGGAGTCCTGACGTCGCTGAACAAACACGTGTCTGGAAGGGCCCTCCCCGTCGTAACTCGAGAATATACCCCAGGTTCCGGCCGCAACTCGAGAAAAACCATGAGACTTCCCCCTCGCAGCGAGATGAGGCCCGATTCCCCTGCACTGCGTGCAGACCAATTCCGTGTTCCACATCAAACGTGAAAGGAGCCTTGATTTCCTGGATGGCATTCCAGAGAAAACCCAAGATCACTGTCTCAAGTCTAGAGGGATCCTGAGGTCACTGGAGCAACACGAAAGGGCTCCGTGGACCCCAAATCAACTCGAGATGAGAGCTTAGTCCCTGGCTTCGCCTCAAGCGGAATACCAACTTTCCACAAGCACCTCAAGAGGAGGCTTCTCTCAGCTACAGGTATGTGAGAGGGACCCTGAGTTTGTGGCCTCAAGTGGAATGGACACAGAGATGCTCTGACTCGAAGTAAGGCCGGATATCCCTGCAGTGAATTGAATGCAGGCTCGTCTTGCATCTCCCAAGACGAAGGGATGTCTGAATCCGCTGTGGAGACCACAGAGAAAGATCTAGTCCTCCGCCTCATCGCGACCGGAGGCCTCACATCTTTTCAAAATTCAAGAGGTCCGCGGAGATCAATGCTTCCAAAGGAGACGATGCCTGACTCCTCTTGAAAATGGATAGGAGTCCCAGGATCCCTGTGGCACGTGGAAAGGGACCCTGGGTCTCCCGCCTCACGTGGAGACGCGTCCCAATTGCCATGCCAAGACTCGAGGAGAATCCCGAGGTGTCCCTCGCACCTAGGCAGGAGTCCTGACGTCGCTGAACAAACACGTGTCTGGAAGGGCCCTCCCCGTCGTAACTCGAGAATATACCCCAGGTTCCGGCCGCAACTCGAGAAAAGCCATGAGACTACCCCCTCGCCGCTGGATGAGGCCTGATTCCCCTGCACTGCATGCAGAGCAATTCCGTGTTCCACATCAAACGTGAAAGGAGCCTTGATTTCCTTAATGGCACTCCAGAGAAAACGAAAGATCACTGTTTCAAGACTAGAGGGATCCTGAGGTCACTGTAGCAACACGAAAGGGCTCCGTGGACCCCAAATCAACTCGAGATGAGAGCTTAGTCCCTGGCTTCGACTCAAGAGGAATACCAACTTTCCACAAGCACCTCAAGAGGAGGCTACTCTCAGCTAATGGTATGTGAGAGGGACCCTGAATTTGTGGCCTCAAGTGGAATGGACACCGAGATGCTCTGACTCGAAGTAAGGTCGGATATCCCTGCAGTGAATTGAATGCAGGCTCGTCTTGCATCTCCCAAGAGGAAGGGATGTCTGAATCCCCTGTGGAGACCACAGAGAAAGACCTAATTCTCCGCCTCATAGCGACCGGGGGCCTCACATCCTTTGAAAATTCGAGAGGTCCACGGAGATCAATGCTTCCAAAGGAGACGATGCCTGACTCCTCTTGAAAATGGATAGGAGTTCCAGGATCCCTGTGGCACGTGGAAAGGGACCCTGGGTCTCCGGCCTCACGTGGAGACGCTTCCCCATTGCCATGCCAATACTCGAGGAGAAGCCCGAGGTGTCCCTGGCACCTAGTCAGGAGTCCTGATGTCGCTGAACAAACACGTGTCTGGAAGGGCCCTCCCCGTCGTAACTCGAGAATATACCCCAGGTTCCGGCCGCAACTCGAGAAAAACCATGAGACTTCCCCCTCGCCGCGAGATGAGCCCCGATTCCCCTGCACTGCGTGAAGAGCAATTCCGTGTTCCACATCAAACGTGAAAGGAGCCTTGATTTCCTTGATGGCACTCCAGAGAAAACCCAAGATCACTGTCTCAAGTCTAGAGGGATCCTGACGTCACTGGAGCAACACGAAAGTGTCCCATGGACCCCAAATCAACTCGAGATGAGAGCTTAGACCCTGGCTTCGACTCAAGAGGAATACCCACTTTTCTGAAGCAGCTCAAGAGGAGGCTTCTCTCAGCTACAGGTATGTGAGAGGGACCCTGAATTTGTGGCCTCAAGTGGAAAGGACACCGAGATGCTCTGACTCGAAGTAAGGCCGGATATCCCTGCAGTGAATTGAATGCAGGCTCGTCTTGCATCTCCCAAGATGAAGGGTTGTCTGAATCCCCTGTGGAGACCACAGAGAAAGACCTAGTCCTCCGCCTCAACGCGACCGGAGGCCTCACATCCTTTGAAAACTCGAGAGGTCCGCGTAGATCAATGCTTCCAAAGGAGACGATGCCTGACTCCTCTTGAAAATGGATAGGAGTCCCAGGATCCCTGTGGCACGTGGAAAGGGACACTGGGTCTCCCGCCTCACGTGGAGACGCGTCCCAATTGCCATGCCAAGACTCGAGGAGAATCCCGAGGTGTCCCTCGCCCCTAGGCAGGAGTCCTGACGTCACTGAACAAACACGTGTCTGGAAGGGCCCTCCCCGTCGTAACTCGAGAATATACCCAAGGTTCCGGAAGCAACTCGAGAAAAACCATGAGACTTCCCCCTCGCCGCGAGATGAGGCCCGATTCCCCTGCACTGCGTGTAGAGCAATTCCGTGTACCACATCAAACGAGAAAGGAGCCTTGATTTCCTTGATGGCACTCCAGAGAAAACCCAAGATCACTGTCTCAAGTCTAGAGGGATCCTAAGGTCACTGGAGCAACACGAAAGGGCTCCGTGGACCCCAAATCAACTCGAGATGAGAGCTTAGTACCTGGCTTCTACTCAAGAGGACTACCAACTTTCCACAAGCACCTCAAGAGGAGGCTTCTCTCAGCTACAGGTATGTGAGAGGGACCCTGAATTTGTGGCCTCAAGTGGAATGGACACCGAGATGCTCTGACTCGAAGTAAAGTCGGATATCCCTGCAGTGAATTGAATGCAGGCTCGTCTTGCATCTCCCAAGACGAAGGGTTTTCTGAATCCCCTGTGGAGACCACAGAGAAAGACCTAGTCCTCCGCCTCAACGCGACCGGAGGCCTCATATCCTTTGAAAACTCGAGAGGTCCGCGGAGATCAATGCTTCCAAAGGAGACGATGCCTGACTCCTCTTGAAAATGGATAGGAGTCCCAGGATCCCTGTGGCACGTGGAAAGGGAACCTGGGTCTCCCGCCTCACGTGGAGACGCGTCCCAATTGCCATGCCAAGACTCGAGGAGAATCCCGAGGTGTCCCTCGCACCTAAGCAGGAGTCCTGACGTCGCTGAACAAACACGTGTCTGGAAGGGCCCTCCCCGTCATAACTCGTGAATATACCCCAGGTTCCGGCCGCAACTCGAGGAAAACCATGAGATTTCCCCCTCGCCGCGAGTTGAGGCCCGATTCCCCTGCACTGCATTCAGAGCAATTCCGTGTTCCACATCAAACGTGAAAGGAGCCTTGATTTCCTTGATGGCACTCCAGAGAAAACCCAAGATCACTGTCTCAAGTCTAGAGGGATCCTGAGGTCACTAGAGCAACACGAAAGAGCTCCGTGGACCCCAAATCAAGTCGAGATGAGAGCTTAGTCCCTGGCTTCGACTCAAGAGGAATACCAACTTTCCACAAGCACCTCAAGAGGAGGCTTCTCTCAGCTACAGGTATGTGAAAGGGACCCTGAGTTTGTGGCCTCAATTGGAATGGACACCGAGATGCTCTGACTCGAAGTAAGGCTGGATATCCCTGCAGTGAATTGAATGCAGGCTCGTCTTGCATCTCCCAAGACGAAGGGATGTCTGAATACCCTGTGGAGACCACAGAGAAAGACCTAGTCCTCAGCCTCATCGCGACCGGAGTCCTCACATCCTTTGAAAACTCGAGAGGTCCGCGGAAATCAATGCTTCCAAAGGAGACGATGCCTGACTCCTCTTGAAAATGGATAGGAGTTCCAGGACTCCTGTGTAACTTGGAAAGGGACACTGGGTCTCCCGCGTCACGTGGAGACGCGTCCCAATTGCCATGCCAAGACTCGAGGAGAATCCGGAGGTGTTCCTCGCACCTAGGCAGGAGTCCTTATGTCGCTGAACAAACACGTGTCTGGAAGGGCCTTCCCCGTCATAACTCGAGAATATACCCCAGGTTCCGGCCGCAACTCGAGAAAAACCATGAGACTTCCTCCTCGCCGCGAGATGAGGCCCGATTCCCCTGCACTGCGTGCAGAGCAGTTCCGTGTTCCACATCAAACGTGAAAGGAGCCTTGATTTCCTTGATGGCACTCCAGAGAAAACCCAAGATCACTGTCTCAAGTCTAGAGGGATCCTCAGGTCACTGGAACAACACGAAAGGGCTCCGTGGACCCCAAATCTACTCGAGATGAGAGCTTATTCCTTGGCTTCGAGTCAAGAGGAATACCAACATTCCACAAGCACCTCGAGAGGAGGATTCTCTCAGCTACAGGTATGGGAGAGGAACCCTGAGTTTGTGGCCTCAAGTGGAATGGACACCGAGATGCTCTGACTCGAAGTAAGGCCGGATATCCCTGCAGTGAATTGAATGCAGGCTCGTCTTGCATCTCCCAAGACGAAGGGATGTCTGAATCCCCTGTGGAGACCACAGAGAAAGACCTAGTCCTCCGCCTCATCGCGACCGGAGGCCTCACATCCTTTGAAAACTCGAGAGGTCCGCGGAGATCAATGCTTCCAAAGGAGACGATGCTTGACTCCTCTTGAAAATGGATAGGAGTCCTAGGATCCCTGTGGGACGTGGAAAGGGACCCTGGGACTCCCGCCTCACGTGGAGACGCGTCCCAAATGCCATGCCAAGACTCGAGGAGAATCCCGTGGTGTCCCTCGCACCTAGGCAGGAGTCCTGACGTCGCTGAACAAACACGTGTCTGGAAGGGCCCTCCCCGTCGTAAGTCGAGAATATATCCCAGGTTCTGGCCGCAACTCGAGAAAAACAATGGGACTTACCCCTCGCCGCGAGATGAGGCCCGATTCCCCTGAACTGCATGCAGAGCAATTCCGTGTTCCACATCAAACGTGAAAGGAGCCTTGATTTCCTTGATGGCACTCCAGAGAAAACCCAAGATCACTGTCTCAAGTCTAGAGGGATCCTGAGGTCACTGGAGCAACACGAAAGGGCTCCGTGGACCCCAAGTCAACTCGAGATGAGTGCTTAGTCCTTGGCTTCGACTCAAGAGGAACACCAACTTTCCACAATCACCTCAAGAGGAGGCTTCTCTCAGCTACAGGTATGTGAGAGAGACCCTGAGTTTGTGGCATCAAGTGGAATGGACACCAAGATGCTCTGACTCGAAGTAAGGCCGGATATCCCTGCAGTGAATTGAATGCAGGCTCGTCTTGCATCTCCCAAGACGAAGGGATGTCTGAATCCCCTGTGGAGACCACAGAGAAAGACCTAGTCCTCCGCCTCATCGCGACCAGAGGCCTCACATCCTTTGAAAACTCGAAAGGTTTGCTGAGATCAATGCTTCCAAAGGAGACGATGCCTGACTCCTCTTGAAAATGGATAGGAGTCCCAGGATCCCTGTGGCACGTGGAAAGGGACACAAGTTCCCCCGCCTCATGTGGAGACGCATCCCAATTGCCATGCCAAGACTCGAGGAGAATCCCGAGGTGTCCCTCGCACCTAGGAAGGAGTAATGACGTTGCTGAACAAACACGTGACTGGAAGGGCCCTCCCCGTCGTAACTCGAGAATATTCCCCAGGTTCCGGCCGCAACTTGAGAAAAACCATGAGACTTCCCCTCACTGCGAGATGAGGCCCGATTCCCCTGCACTGCGTGCAGAGCAATTCCGTGTTCCACATCAAACGTGAAAGGAGCCTTGATTTCCTTGATGGCACTCCAGAGAAAACCCAAGATCACTGTCTCAAGTCTAGAGGGATCCTGAGGTCATTGGAGCAACACGAAAGGGCTCTGTGGACCCCAAATCAACTCGAGATGAGAGCTTAGTCCCTGGCTTCGACTCAAGAGGAATACCAACTTTCCACAAGCACCTTAAGTGGAGGCTTCTCTCAGCTACAGGTATGTGAGAGGGACCATGATTTTGTGGCCTCAAGTGGAATGGACACCGAGATGCTCTGACTTGAAGTAAGGCCAGATATCCCTGCAGTGAATTGAATGCAGGCTCGTCTTGCATCTCCCAAGATGAAGGGATGTCTGAATCCCCTGTGGAGACAAAAGAGGAAGACCTAGTCCTCCGCCTCATCGCGACCAGAGGCCTCACATCCTTTGAAAATTCGAGAGGTCTGCGGAGATCAATGCTTCCAAAGGAGACGATGCCTGACTCCTTTTGAAAATGGATAGGAGTCCCAGGATCCCTGTCGCACGTGGAAAGGGACCCTGGGTCCCCGCCTCACGTGGAGACGCGTACCAATTGCCATGCCAAGACTCGAGGAGAATCCAGGGGTTCCCTCGCACCTAGACACGAGTCCTGACGTCGCTGAATAAACACGTGTATGGAAGGGCCCTCCCCGTCGTAACTCGAGAATATACCCCAGGTTCCGGCCGCAACTCGAGAAAAACCATGAGACTTCCCCCTCGCCGCGAGATGAGGCCCTTTTTCACTGCACTGTGTGCAGAGCAATTCCGTATCCCATATCAAATTTGAAATGAGGCTTGATTTCCTTGATGGCACTCCAGAGAAAAAGCAAGATCACTGTCTCAAGTCTAGAGGGATCCTGAGGTCACTGTACCAACACGAAAGGGCTCCGTGGACCCCAAATCAACTCGAGATGAGAGCTTAGTACCTGGCTTCGACTCAAGAGGAATACGAACTTCCCACAAGCACCTCAAGAGGAGGCTTCTCTCAGCTACAGGTACGTGAGAGGGACCCTGAGTTTGTGGCCTCAAGTGGAATGGACACCGAGATGCTCTGACTCGAAGTAAGGCCGTATATCCCTGCAGTGAATTGAATGCAGGCTCGTCTTGAATCTCCCAAGACGAAGGGATGTCTCAATCACCTGTGGAGACCACAGAGAAAGACCTAGTTCTCCGCCTCATCGCGACCGGAGGCCTCACATCCTTTGAAAACTCGAGAGGTCCGCGGAGATCAATGCTTCCAAAGTAGACGATGCCTGACTCCTCTTGAAACTGGATAGGAGTCCCAGGATCCCTGTGGCACGTGGAAAGGGACACTGGGTCTCCCGCCTCACGTGGAGACGCGTCCCAATTGGCATGCCAAGACTCGTGGAGAATCCCGAGGTGTCCCTCGCACGTAGACAGGAGTCCTGACGTCGCTGAACAAACACGTGTCTGGAAGGGCCCTCCCGGTCGTAACTCGAGAATGTACCCCAGGTTCCGGCCGCAACTCGAGAAAAACCAGGAGACTTCCCCCTTGCCGCGAGATGAAGCCCGATTCCCCTGCACTGCGTGCAGAGCAATTCCGTGTTCCACATCAAACGTGAAAGGAGCCTTGATTTCCTTGATGGCACTCCAGAGAAAACCCAAGATTACTCTCTCAAGTCTAGAGGGATCCTGAGGTCACTATAGCAACACGAAACGGCTCCTGGACCCCAAATCAACTCGAGATGAGAGCTTAGTCCCTGGCTTCGACTCAAGAGGCATACCAACTTTCCACAAGCACCTCAAGAGGGGGCTTCTCTCAGCTACAGGTATGTGAGTGGGACCCTGAATTTGTGGCCTCAAGTGGAATGGACACCGAGATGCTCTGACTCGAAGTAAGGCCGAATATCTCTGCAGTGAATTGAATGCAGGCTCGTCTTCCATCTCCCAAGACGAAGGGATGTCTGAATCTCCTGTGGAGACCACTGAGAAAGACCTAGTTCTCTGCCTCATCGCGACCGGAGGCCTCACATCCTTTGAAAACTCGAGAGGTCTGCGGAGATCAATGCTTCCAAAGGAGTCGATGCCTGACTCCTCTTGAAAATGGATAGGAGGCTCAGGATCCCTGTGGCACGTGGAAAGGGAACCTGGGTCTCCCGCCTCACGTGGAGACGCGTCCCAATTGCCGTGCCAAGACTCGAGGAGAATCCCGAGGTGTCCCTCGCACCTAGGCAGGAGTCCTGACGTCGCTGAACAAACACGTGTCTGGAAGGGCCCTCCCCATCGTAACTCGAGAATATACCCCAGGTTCCGGCCGAAACTCGAATAAAACCATGAGACTTCCCCCTCGCCGCGAGATGAGGCCTGATTCCCCTGCACTGCCTGCAGAGCAATTCCGTGTTCCACATCAAAAGTGAAAGGAACCTTCATTTCCTTGATGGCACTCCAGAGAAAACCCAGAGTCACTGTCTGAAGTCTAGAGGGATCGTGAGGTCACTGGAGCAACACGAAAGGGTTCCGTGGACCCCAAATCAACTCGAGATGTGAGCTTAGTCCCTGTCTTCGACTCAAGAGGAATACCAAGTTTCCACAAGCACCTCAAGAAGAGGCTTCTCTCAGCTACATGGATGTGAGAGGTACCCTGAGTTTGTGGCCTCAAGTGGAATGGACACCGAGATGGTCTGACTCGAAGTAAGGCCGGATATCCCTGCAGTGAATTGAATGCAGGCTCGTCTTGCATCTCCCAAGACGAAGGGATGTCTGAATGCCCTGTGGAGGCCACAGAGAAAGACCTAGTCCTCCGCCTCATCGCGACCGGAGGCCTCACATCTTTGAAAACTCGAGAGGTCCACGGAGATCAATGCTTCCATAGGAGACGATGCCTGACTCCTCATGAAAATGGATAGGAGTCCCAGGATCCCTGTGGCACGTGGAAAGGGACCCTGGGTCTCCCGCCTCACGTGGAGACGCGTCCCAATTGCCATGCCAAGACTCGAGGAGAATACCGAGGTGTCCATCAAACCTAGGCAGGAGTCCTGACGTCGCTGAACAAACACATGTCTGGAAGGGCCCTCCCCGTCGTAACTCGAGAATATACCCCAGGTTCCGGCCGCAACTCGAGAAAAAATATGAGACTTCCCCCTCGCCATGTGATGAGGCCCGATTCCCCTGCACTGCGTGCAGAGCAATTCCGTGTTCCACATCAAACATGAAAGGAGCCTTGATTTCCTTGATGGCACTCCAGAGAAACCCCAAGATCACTGTCTCAAATCTAGAGGGATCCTGAGGTCACTGGAGCAACACGAAAGGGCTCCGTGGAACCAAGTAAACTCGAGATGAGAGCTTAGTCCCTGGCATAGACTCAAGAGGAATACCAACTTTCCACAAGCACCTCAAGACGAGGCTTCTCTCAGCTAGAGGTATGGGAGAGGGACCCTGAGTTTGTGGCCTCAAGTGGAATGGACACCGAGATACTCTGACTCGAAGTAAGGCCGGATACCCCTGCAGTGAATTGAATGCAGGCTCGTCTTGCATCTCCCAAGACGAAGGGATGTCTGAATCCCCTGTGGAGACTACAGAGAAAGACCTAGTTCTCCGCCTCATCGCGGCCAGAGGCCTCACATCCTTTGAAAACTCTAGAGGTCCGCGGAGATCAATGCTTCCAAAGGAGACGATGCCTGACTCCTCTTGAAAATGGATAGGAGTCCAGGACTCCTGTGGAACTTGGAAAGGGACCCTTGGTCTCCCGCCTCACGTGGAGACGCGTCCCAATTGCCATGCCAAGACTCGAAGAGAATACCGATGTGCCCCTAGCACCTAGGCAGGAGTCCTGACGTCGCTGAACAAACACGTGTCTGGAAAGGCCCTTCCATTCTAACTCGAGAATATACCCCAGGGTCCGTCCGCAACTCAAGAAAAACCATGAGACTTCACCCTCGCCCAGAGATGAGGCCCGATTCCGTGCACTGCGTGCAGAGCAATACCGTGTTCCACATCAAATGTGAACGGAGCCTTGATTTCTATGATGGCACTCCAGAGAAAACCCAAGATCACTGTCTCAAGTCTAGAGCGATCCTGAGGTAACTGGAGCAATACGAAAATGCTCCGTGGACCCTAAATCAACTCGAGATGAGAGCTTAGTCCCTGGCTTCGACCCAGGAAGAATACCAACTTTCCACAAGCAACACAAGAGGAGGCTTCTCTCAGCTACAGGTATGTGAGAGGGACCCTGAGTTTGTGGCCTCAAGTGGAATGGACACCGAGATGCTCTGACTCGAAGTAAGGCCGGATATCCCTGCAGTGAATTGAATGCAGGCTCGTCTTGTATCTCCCAAGATGAAGGGATGTCTGAATCACTTGTGGAGCCCACAGAGAAAGACCTAGTTCTCCGCCTCATCGCGACCGGAGGCCTCACATCCTTTGAAAACTCGAGAGGTCCGCGGATATCAATGCTTCCAAAGGAGACGATGCCTGACTTCTCTTGAAAATGGATAGGAGTTCCAGGAGGCCTGTGGAATGTGGAATGGGACCCTGGGTCTCCCGCCTCACGTGGAGACGCGTTCCAATTGCCATGCCAATACTCGAGGGGAATCCCGAGGTGTCCCTCACACCTAGGCAGGAGTTCTGACGTCGCTGAACAAACACGTGTCTGGAAGGGCCCTCCCCGTCGTAACTCGAGAATATACCCCAGGTTCTGGCTGCAACTCGAGGAAAACCATGAGACTTCCCCCTCGCCGCGAGATGAGGCCCGATTCCCCTGCACTGCGTGCAGAGCAATTCCGTGTTCCACATCAAACGTGAAAGGATCCTTGATTTCCTTGATGGCACTCCAGAGAAAACCCAAGATCACTGTCTCAAGTCTAGAGGGATCCTGAGGTCACTGTAGCAACACGAAAGGGCTCCGTAGACCCCAAATCAACTCGAGATGAGAGCTTAGTCCCTGGCTTCGCCTCAAGAGGAATACCAACTTTCCACAAGCACCTCAAGAGGAGGCTTCTCTCAGCTACAGGTAGGTGAGAGGGACCCTGAGTTTGTGGCCTCAAGAGGAATGGACACCGAGATGCTCTGACTCGAAGTAAGGCCGGATATCCCTGCAGTGAATTGAATGCAGGCTCGTCTTGTATCTCCCAAGATGAAGGGATGTCTGAATCACTTGTGGAGCCCACAGAGAAAGACCTAGTTCTCCGCCTCATCGCGACCGGAGGCCTCACATCCTTTGAAAACTCGAGAGGTCCGCAGATATCAATGCTTCCAAAGGAGACGATGCATGACTTCTCTTGAAAATGGATAGGAGTCCCAGGAGGCCTGTGGAACGTGGAAAGGGACCCTGGGTCTCCCGCCTCACGTGGAGACGCGTTCCAATTGCCATGCCAATACTCGAGGGGAATCCCGAGGTGTCCCTCACACCTAGGCAGGAGTTCTGACGTCGCTGAACAAACACGTGTCTGGAAGGGCCCTCCCCGTCGTAACTCGAGAATATACCCCAGGTTCTGGCTGCAACTCGAGGAAAACCATGAGACTTCCCCCTCGCCGCGAGATGAGGCCCGATTCCCCTGCACTGCGTGCAGAGCAATTCCGTGTTCCACGTCAAACGTGAAAGGAGCCCTGCTTTTATTGATGGCACTCCTGAGAAAACCCAAGATCACTGTCTCAAGTCTAGAGGGATCCTGAGGACACTGTAGCAACAGGAAAGGGCTCCAAGGACCCCAAATCAACTCGAGATGAGAGCTTAGTCCCTGGCTTCAACTCAAGAGGAATACCAACTTTACACAAGCACCTCAAGAGGAGGCTTCTCTCAGCTACAGTTATGTGAGAGGGACCCTGAGTTTGTGGCCTCAAGTGGAATGGACACCGAGATGCTCTGACGTGAAGTAAGGCCGGATATCCCTGCAGTGAATTGAATGCAGGCTCGTCTTGCATCTCCCAAGACGAAGTGATGTCTGAATCCCCTGTGGAGACCACAGAGAAAGACCTCGTTCTCCGCCTCATCGCGACCGAAGGCCTCACATCCTTTGAAAACTCGAGAGGTCCGTCGAGATAAATGCTTCCAAAAGAGACGATGCCTGTCTCTTCTTGAAAATGGATAGGAGTCTCAGGATCCCTTTGGCACGTGGAAAGAGACACTGGGTCTTCCGCCTCACGTGGAGACCCGTCCCAATTGCCATGCCAAGACTCGACGAGTATCCCGAGGTGTCCCTCGCAGCTAGGCAGGAGTCCTGACTTCGCTGAACAAACACGTGTCTGGAAGGGCCCTCCCCGTCGTAACTTTAGAATGTACCCCAGGTTCAGGCCGCAACTCGAGAAAAACCATGAGACTTCCCCCTCGCCGCGAGATGAGGCCCGATTCCCCTGCACAGCGTGCAGAGCAATTCCGTGTTCCACATCAAACGTGAAAGGAGCCTTGATTTCCTTGATGGCACTCCAGAGAAACCCAAGATCACTGTCTCAATTCTAGAGGGATCCTGAGGTCACTGGAGCAACAGGAAAGGGCTCCATGGACCCTAAATCAACTCGAGATGAGAGCTTAGTCCCTGGCTTCGACTCAAGGGGAATACCAACTTTCCACAAGCACCTCAAGAGGAGGCTTCTCTCAGCTACATGTATGTGAGAGGGACCCTGAGTTTGTGGCCTCAAGTGGAATGGACACCGAGATGCTCTGACTCGAAGTAAGGCCAGATATCCCTGCAGTGAATTGAATGCAGGCTCGTCTTGCATCTCCCAAGACGAAGGGATGTCTGATTCCCCTGTGGAGACCACAGAGAAAGACATAGTTCTCCGCCTCCTCGCGACCAGAGGCCTCACATCCTTTGAAAACTCGAGAGGTCCGCGGAGATCAATGATTCCAAAGGAGACGATGCCTGACTCATGTTGAAAATGGATAGGAGTCCCAGGATCCCTGTGGCACGTGGAAAGGGACCCTGGGTCTCCCGCCTCACGTGGAGACGCGTCCCAATTGCCATGCCAAAACTCGAGGAGAATCCCGAGGTGTCCCTCGAACCTAGACAGGGGTCTTGACGTCGCTGAACAAACACGTGTCTGGAAGTGCCCTCCCCATCGTAACTCGAGAATATACCCCAGGTTCCGGCCGCAACTCGAGAAAAACCATGAGACTTCCCCCTCGCCGTGAGATGAGGCCCGATTCCCCTGCACTGCGTGCAGAGCAATTCCGTGTTCAACATCAAACGTGAAAGGAGCCTTGATTTCCTTGATGGCACTCCAGAGAAAACCCAAGATCACTGTCTCAAGTCTAGAGGGATGCTGAGGTCACTGTAGCAACACAAAAGGGCTCCGTGGACCCCAAATCACCTCGAGATGAGAGCTTAGTCCCTGGCTTCGACTCAAGAGTCATATCAACTTGCCACAAGCACCTCAAGAGGAGGCTTCTCTCAGCTACATGTATGTGAGAAGGACCCTGAGTTTGTGGCCTCAAGTGGAATGGACACCGAGATGCTCTGGCTAGAAGTAAGGCCGGATATCCCTGCAGTGAATTGAATGCAGGCTCGTCTTGCATCTCCCAAGACGAAGGGATGTCTGAATCCCCTGTGGAGACCACAGAGAAAGACCTAGTTCTCCGCCTCATCACGACCGGAGGCGTCACATCCTTTGAAAACTCGAGAGGTCCACGGAGATCAATGCTTCCAAAGGAGACGATGCCTGACTCCTCTTGAAAATGGATAGGAGTCCCAGGATCCCTGTGTCACGTGGAAAGGGACCTTGGGTCTCCCGCCTCACGTGGAGACGCCTCCCAATTGCCATGCCAAGACTCGAGGATAATCCCGAGGTGTCCCTCGCACCTAGGCAGCAGTCCTGACTTCGCTGAACAAACACGTTTCTGGAAGGGCCCTCCCCGTCGAAACTCGAGAAAATACCCCAGGTTCCAGCCACAACTCGAGAAAAACCATGAGACTTCCCCCTCGCCGCGAGATGAGGCCCGATTCCCCTGCACTGCGTGCAGAGCAATTCCGTGTTCCACATCAAACGTGAAAGGGGCCTTGATTTCCTTGATGGCAATCCAGAGAAAATCCAAGATCACTGTCTCAAGGCTAGAGGGATCCTGAGGTCACTGGAGCAACACGAAAGGGCTCCATTGACCCTAAATCAACTCGAGATGAGAGCTTCGTCCCTGGCTTCTACTCCAGAGGAATACCAACTTTCCACAAGCACCTCAAGAGGAGGCTTCTCTGAGATACAGGTATGTGAGAGAAACCCTGAGTTTGTGGCCTCAAGTGCAATGGACACTGTGATGCTCTGACTCGAAGTAAGGCCGGATATCCCTGCAGTGAATTGAATGCAGGCTCGTCTTGCATCTCCCAAGACGAAGGGATGTCTGAATCCCCTGTGGAGACCACAGAGAAAGACCTAGTAGTCCGCCTCATCACGACCGGAGGCATCACATCCCTTGAAAACTCGAGAGGTCCGCGGAGATCAATGCTTCCAAAGGATACGATGCCTGACTCCTCTTGAAAATGGATAGGAGTCCCAGGATCCCTGTGGCACGTGGAAAGGGACACTGGGTCTCCCGCCTCACGTGGAGATGCGTCCCAATTGCCATGCCAAGATTCGAGGAGAATCCCGAGTTGTGCCTCACACCTAGGCAGGAGTCCTGCCTTCGCTGAACAAACACGTGTCTGGAAGGGCCCTCCCCGTCGTAACTCGAGAAAATACACCAGGTTCCGGCCGCAACTCGAGAAAAACCATGAGACTTCCCCCTCGCCGCGAGATGAGGCCCGATTCCCCTGCACTGCATGCAGAGCAATTCCGTGTTCCACGTCAAACGTGAAAGGAGCCTTGATTTCCTTGATGGCACTCCAGAGAAAACCCAAGATCACTGTCTGAAGTCTAGAGGGATCCTGAGGTCACTGTAGCAACAGGAAAGGGCTCCGTGGACCCCAAATCAACTCGAGATGAGAGCGTAGTCCCTGGCTTCGACTCAAGAGGAATACCAACTTTCCACAAGCACCTCAAGAGGAGGCTTCTCTCAGCTACAGGTATGTGAGAGGGACCCTGAGTTTGTGGCCTCAAGTGGAATGGACACGGAGATGCTCTGACTCGAAGTAAGGCCAGATATCCCTGCAGTGAATTGAATGCAGGCTCGTCTTGCCTCTCCCAAGACGACGGGATGTCTAAATCTCCCTGGAGACCACAGAGAAAGACCTCGTTCTCCGCCTCATCGCGACCAGGACGCCTCACATCGTTTGAAAACTCGAGAGGTCCGCGGAGATCAATGCTTCCAAAGGAGAATGCCTGACTCCTCTTGAAAATGGATAGGAGTCCCAGGATCCTTGTGGCACGTGGAAAGGGACCCTGGGTCTCCCGCCTCACGTGGAGACGGGTCCCAATTGCCATGCCAAGACTCGAGGAGAATCCCGAGGTGTCCCTCGCACCTAGGCAGGAGTCCTGACGTTGCTGAACAAACACGTGTCTGGAAGGGCCCTCCCCGTCGTAACTCCAGAATATACCCCAGGTTCCGGCCGCAACTCGAGAAAAACCATGAGACTTCCCCCTCGCGGCAAGATGAGGCCCGATTCCCCTGCACTGCGAGCAAAGCAATTCCGTGTTCCACATCAAACGTGAAAGGAGCCTTGATTACCTTGATGGCACTCCAGAGAAAACCCAAGATCACTGTCTCAATTCTAGAGGGATCCTGAGGTCACTGTAGCAACACGAAAGGGCTTCGTGGACCGCAAACAACTCGAGATGAGAGCTTCGTCCCTGCCTTCGACTCAAGAGGAATACCAACTTTCCACAAGCACCTCAAGAGGAGGCTTCTGTCACCTTCAGGTATGTGAGAGGGACCCTGAGCTGGTGGCCTCAAGTCGAATGGATAGCGTGATGCTCTGACGCGAAGTAAGGCCGGATATCCCTGCAGTGAATTGAATGCAGGCTTGTTTTGCATCTCCCAAGAGGAAGGGATGTCTGAATCCACTGTGGAGACCACAGAGAAAGACCTAGTTCTCCGCCTCATCCCGAATTGAGGCCTCACATCCTTTGAAAACTCGAGAGGTGTGCGGAGATCAATGCTTCCTAAGGAGACGATGCCTGACTCCTCTTGAAAATGGATAGGGGTCCCAGGATCCCTGTGGCACGTGGAAAGGGACCCTGGGTCTCCCGCCTCACGTGGAGACGCGTCCCAATTGCCATGCCAAGACTAGAGGAGAATCCCGAGTTGTGCCTCGCACCTAGGCAGGAGTCCTGACGTCGCTGAACAAAGAGTTGTCTGGAAGGGCCCTCCCGGTCGTAACTCGAGAACATACCCCAGGTTCCGGCCGCAACTCGACAAAAACCATGAGAATTCCCCCTCGCCGCGAGATGAGGTCCGATTCCCCTGCACTGCGTGCAGAGCAATTCCGTGTTCCACATCAAACGTGAAAGGAGCCTTGATTTCCTTGATGGCACTCCAGAGAAAACCCAAGATCACTGTCTGAAGTCTAGAGGGATCCTGAGGTCACTGTAGCAACAGGAAAGGGCTCCGTGGACCCCAAATCAACTCGAGATGAGAGCGTAGTCCCTGGCTTCGACTCAAGAGGAATACCAACTTTCCACAAGCACCTCAAGAGGAGGCTTCTCTCAGCTACAGGTATGTGAGAGGGACCCTGAGTTTGTGGCCTCAAGTGGAATGGACACGGAGATGCTCTGACTCGAAGTAAGGCCAGATATCCCTGCAGTGAATTGAATGCAGGCTCGTCTTGCATCTCCCAAGACGACGGGATGTCTAAATCTCCCTGGAGACCACAGAGAAAGACCTCGTTCTCCGCCTCATCGCGACCAGGACGCCTCACATCGTTTGAAAACTCGAGAGGTCCGCGGAGATCAATGCTTCCAAAGGAGAATGCCTGACTCCTCTTGAAAATGGATAGGAGTCCCAGGATCCTTGTGGCACGTGGAAAGGGACCCTGGGTCTCCCGCCTCACGTGGAGACGGGTCCCAATTGCCATGCCAAGACTCGAGGAGAATCCCGAGGTGTCCCTCGCACCTAGGCAGGAGTCCTGACGTTGCTGAACAAACACGTGTCTGGAAGGGCCCTCCCCGTCGTAACTCCAGAATATACCCCAGGTTCCGGCCGCAACTCGAGAAAAACCATGAGACTTCCCCCTCGCGGCAAGATGAGGCCCGATTCCCCTGCACTGCGAGCAAAGCAATTCCGTGTTCCACATCAAACGTGAAAGGAGCCTTGATTACCTTGATGGCACTCCAGAGAAAACCCAAGATCACTGTCTCAATTCTAGAGGGATCCTGAGGTCACTGTAGCAACACGAAAGGGCTTCGTGGACCGCAAACAACTCGAGATGAGAGCTTCGTCCCTGCCTTCGACTCAAGAGGAATACCAACTTTCCACAAGCACCTCAAGAGGAGGCTTCTGTCACCTTCAGGTATGTGAGAGGGACCCTGAGCTGGTGGCCTCAAGTCGAATGGATAGCGTGATGCTCTGACGCGAAGTAAGGCCGGATATCCCTGCAGTGAATTGAATGCAGGCTTGTTTTGCATCTCCCAAGAGGAAGGGATGTCTGAATCCACTGTGGAGACCACAGAGAAAGACCTAGTTCTCCGCCTCATCCCGAATTGAGGCCTCACATCCTTTGAAAACTCGAGAGGTGTGCGGAGATCAATGCTTCCAAAGGAGACGATGCCTGACTCCTCTTGAAAATGGATAGGGGTCCCAGGATCCCTGTGGCACGTGGAAAGGGACCCTGGGTCTCCCGCCTCACGTGGAGACGCGTCCCAATTGCCATGCCAAGACTAGAGGAGAATCCCGAGTTGTGCCTCGCACCTAGGCAGGAGTCCTGACGTCGCTGAACAAAGAGTTGTCTGGAAGGGCCCTCCCGGTCGTAACTCGAGAACATACCCCAGGTTCCGGCCGCAACTCGACAAAAACCATGAGAATTCCCCCTCGCCGCGAGATGAGGTCCGATTCCCCTGCACTGCGTGCAGAGCAATTCCGTGTTCCACATCAAACGTGAAAGGAGCCTTGATTTCCTTGATGGCACTCCAGAGAAAAGCCAAGATCACTGTCTCAAGTCTAGAGGGATCCTGAGGTTACTGTAACAACACGAAAGAGCTCCGTGGACCCCAAATCAACTCGAGATGAGAGCTTACTCCCTGGCTTCGACTCAAGAGGAATACCAACTTTCCACAAGCACCTCAAGATGAGGTTTCTCTCAGCTACATTTATGTGAGAGGGACCCTGAGTGTGTGGCCTCAAATGTAATGGACACCGAGATGCACTGATTCGAATAAAGGCCGGATATCCCTGCAGTGAATTGAATGCAGGCTCGTCTTGCATCTCCTAAGAAGAAGGGATGTATGAATCCCCTGTGGAGACCATAGAGAAAGACATTGTTCTCCGCCTCATCGCGACGTGAGTCCTCACATCCTTTGAGAACTCGAGAGGTCCGCGGAGATCAATGCTTCCAAAGGAGACGATGCCTGACTCCTCTTGAAAATGGATAGGAGTCCCAGGATCCCTGTGGCACATGGAAAGGGACCCTGGATCTCCCGCCTCACGTGGAGACGCGTCCCAATTGCCATGAAAAGACTCGAGGAGAATCCCGAGGTGTCCCTCGCACCGACGCAGGAGTCCTGACGTCGCTGAACAAACACGTGTCTGGAACGGACCTCCCCGTCGTAACTCGAGAATATACCCCAGGTTCCGGCCGCAACTCGAGAAAAACCATGAGACTTCCCCCTCGCCGCGAGATGAGGCCCGATTCCCCTGCACTGCGTGCAGAGCAATTCCGTGTTCCACATCAAACGTGAAAGGAGCCTTGATTTCCTTGATGGCACTCCAGAGAAAACCCGAGATCACTGTCTCAAGTCTAGAGGGATCCTGAGGTCACTGTAGCAACAGGAAATGGGTCCATGGACCCCAAATCAACTCGTGATGAGAGCTTATTCATTGGCTTCGACTCTAGAGGAATAGCAACTTTCCACAAGCACCTCAAGAGGAGGCTTCTCTCAGATAAAGTTATGTGAGAGGGCCCTGAGTTGGGGATTCAAGTGGAATGGACACCGAGAAGCTCTGACTCGAAGTAAGGCTGGATATCCCTGCAGTGAATTGAATGCAGGCTCGTCTTGCATCTCCCAAGACGAAGGGATGTCTGAATACCCTGTGGATACCACAGAGAAAGACGTAGTTCTCCCTCTCATGGCGACCGGAGGCATCACATCTTTGAAAACTCGAGAGGTCCGCGGAGATCAATGCTTCCTAAGGAGACGATGCCTGACTCCTCTTGAAAATGGATAGGAGTCCAAGAAACCCTGTGGCACGTGGAACGGGAACCTGGGTCTCCCGCCTCACATGGAGACGCGTCCCAATTGCCATGCCAAGACTCGAGGATAATCCCGAGGTGTCCCTCACACCTAGGCAGGAGTCCTGACGTCACTGAACAAAGACGTGTCTGGAAGGGCCCTCCCCGTCGTAACTCGAGAATATACCCCGGGTTCCTGCCGCAACTCAAGAAAAACCATGAGACTTCCCCCTCGCCACGAGATGAGGCCCGATTTACCTGCACTGCATGCAGAGCAATTCCGTGTTCCACATCAAACGTGAAAGGAGCCTTGATTTCCTTGATGGCACTCCAGAGAAAACCCAAGATAACTGTCTCAAGTCTAGAGGGATCCTGAGGTCACTGTAGCAACAAGAAAGGTCTCCATGGACCCCAAATCAAGTCGAGATGAGAGCTTAGTCCCTGGCTTCGACTCAAGAGGAATACCAACTTTCCACATGCACCTCAGAGGCGGTTTCTGTCAGCTACAGGTATGTGCGAGGGACCCTGAGTTTGTGGCCTCAAGTAGAATGGACACCGAGATGCTCTGATTCGAAGTAAGGCCGGATATCCCTGCAATGAATTGAATGAAGTCTCGTCTTGCATCTCCCAAGACGAAGGGATGTTTGAATCCCCTGTGGAGACCACAGAGAAAGACCTAGTTCTCCCTCTCATGGCGACCGGAGGCATCACATCTTTGAAAACTCGAGAGGTCCGCGGAGATCAATGCTTCCTAAGGAGACGATGCCTGACTCCTCTTGAAAATGGATAGGAGTCCAAGAAACCCTGTGGCACGTGGAACGGGAACCTGGGTCTCCCGCCTCACATGGAGACTTGTCCTAATTGCCATGCCAAGACTCGAGGAGAATCCCGAGGTGTTCCTCGCACCTAGGCACTAGTCCTGACGTCGCTGAACAAACACTTGTCTGGAAGGGCCCTCCCCGTCGTAACTCAGGAATATACCCCAGGTTCCGGCCGCAACTCGAGAAAAACCATAAGACTTCCCCCTCGCCTTGAGATGTGGCCCGATTCTCCTGCACTGCGTGCAGACCAATTCCGTGTTCCACATCAAACGTGAAAGGATTCTTGATTTCCTTGATGGCACTCCAAAGAAAAGCCAAGATCACTGTCTCAAGTCTAGAGGGATCCTGAGGTCACTGTAGCAACCCGAAAGGGATCCATGCACCCCAAGTCAACTCGAGATGAGAGCTTTGTCCCTGGCTTCGACTCAAGAGGAATACCAACTTTCCAAAAGCTCCTCAAGAGGAGGTTTCTCTCAGCTACAGGTATGTGAGAGGGACCCTGAGTTTGTGGCCTCAAGTGGAATGGACACCGAGATGCTCTGACTCAATGTAAGGCCGGATATTCCTGCAGTGAATTGAATGCAGGCTCGTCGTGGATCTCCCAAGACGAAGGGATGTCTGAATCCCCTGTGGACACCACAGACAAAGACCTAGATCTCCGCCTCATCGCGACCATAGGCCTCACATACTTTGAAAACTCGAGAGGTCCGCGGAGATCAATGCTTCCTAAGGAGACGATGCCTGACTCCTCTTGAAAATGGATAGGAGTCCCAGAATCCCTGTGGCACGTGGAAAGGGACCCTGGGTCTTGCGCCTCACTGGAGACGCGTCCCAATTGCCAGGCCAAGGCTCAAGGAGAATCCCGAGGTGTCCCTCGCACCTAGGCAGGAGTCCTGACGTCGCTGAACAAACACGTGTCTGGAAGGGCCCTCCCCATCGTAACTCGAGAATATACCCCAGGTTCTGACTGCAACTCGAGAAAAACCATGAGCCTTCCCAGTCGCCGCAAGATGAGGCCCGATTCCCCTGCACTGCGTGCAGAGCAATTCCGTGTTCCACATCAAACTTGAAAGGAGCCTTGATTTACTTGATGGCACTCCAGAGAAACCCCAAGATCACTGTCTCAAGTCGAGAGGGATCCTGAGGTCACTGTAGCAACACGAAAGGGGTCCGTGGACTCCAAATCAACTCGAGATGAGAGCTTCGTCCCTGGCTTCGACTCAAGAGGAATACCAACTTTCCACGAGCACCTCAAGAGGAGGCTTCTCTCAGCTAAAGGTATGTGAGAGGGAACCTGAGTTTGTGGCCTCAAGTAGAATGGACACCGAGATGCTCTGACTCGAAGTAAGGCCGGACATCCCTGCAGTGAATTGAATGCAGGCTCGTCTTGCATCTCGCAAGACGAAGGGATGTCTGAATCCACTGTGGAGACCACAGAGAAAGACCTAGTTCTCCGCCTCATCACGACCGGAGGCGTCACGTCCTTTGAAAACTCGAGAGGTCCGCGGAGATCAATGCTTGTAAAGGAGACGATGCCTGACTCCTCTTGAAAATGGATAGGAGTCCAAGAATCCCTGTGGCACGTGGAACGGGACCCTGGGTCTCCCGCCTCACGTGGAGACTTGTCCTAATTGCCATGCCAAGACTCGAGGAGAATGGCGAGGTGTCCCTCGCACCTAGGCAGGAATCCTGACGTCGCAGAACAAACACGTGTCTGGAAAGGCCCTCCCCGTCGTAACTCGAGAATATACCCCAGGTTCCGGCCGCAACTCGAGAAACATCATGAGACTTCCCCCTCGCCTTGAGATGAGGCCCGATTCCCCTGCACTGCGTGCAGACCAATTCCGTGTTCCACATCAAACGTGAAAAGATTCTTGATTTCCTTGATGGCACTCCAAAGAAAAGCCAAGATCACTGTCTCAAGTCTAGAGGGATCCTGAGGTCACTGTAGCAACAAGAAAGAGCTCCGTGGACGACAAATCAACTCGAGAGGAGAGCTTCGTCCCTGGCTTCGACTCAAGAGGAATACCAACTTTCCCAAGCACCTCAAGAGGAGGCCTCTCTCAGTTACAGGTATGTGAGAGGGACCTTGAGTTTGTGGCCTCAAGTGGAATGGACACCGAGATGCTCTGACTCGAAGTAAGGGCAGATATCCATGCAGAGAATTGAATGCAGGCTCGTCTTGCATCTCCCAAGACGAAGGGATGTCTGAATCCCCTGTGGAGACCACAGACAAAGACTTAGTTCTCCGCCTCATCGCGACCGGATGCCTCACATCCTTTGAAAACTCGAGAGGTCCACGGAGATCAATGCTTCCAAAGGAGACGATGCCTGAATCCTCTCAAAATGGATAGGAGTCCCAGGATCCCTGTGGCACGTGGAAAGGGACCCTGGGTCTCCCGCCTCAGGTGGAGACGCGTCCCAATTGCCATGCCAAGACTCGAGGAGAATCCCGAGGTGTTCCTCGCACCTAGGCAGGAGTCCTGACTTCGCTGAACAAACACGTGTCTGGAAGGGCCCTCCCCATAGTAACTCGAGAATATACCCCAGGTTCCGGCCGCAACTCGAGAAATTCCATGAGACCTACCCCTCGCGGCTAGATGAGGCCCGATTCCCCTGCACTGCGTGCAGTGCAATTCCGTGTTCCACATCAAACGTGAAAGGAGCCTTGATTTCCTTGATGGCACTCCAGAGAAAACCCAAGATCACTGTCTCAAGTCTAGAGGGATCCTGAGGTCACTGGAGCAACACGAAAGGGCTCCGTGGACCACAAATCAACTCGAGATGAGAGCTTAGTCCCTGGCTTCAACTCAAGAGGAATACCACCTTTCCACAAGCACCTCAAGAGGAGGCTTCTCTCAGCTACAGGTATGTGAGAGGGACCCTGAGTTTGTGGCCTCAAGTGGAATGGACACGGAGATGCTCTGACTCGAAGTAAGGCCGGATATCCCTGCAGTGAATTTAATGCAGGCTCGTCTTGCATCTCCCAAGACGAAGGGTTGTCTGAATACCCTGTGGAGACCACAGAGAAAGACCTCGATCTCCGCCTCATCGAGACCGGAGGCCTCACATCCTTTGAAACTGGAGAGGTCCGCGAAGATCAATACTTCCAATGGAGACGATGCCTGACTCCTCTTGAAAATGGATAGGAGTCCCAGGATCCCTGTGGCACGTGGAAAGGGACCCTGGGTCTCCCGCCTCACGTGGAGACGCGTCCCAATTGCCATGCCAAGACTCGAGGACAATCCCAAGGTGTCCCTCGCAACTAGGCAGGAGTCCTGACGTCGCTGAACAAACACGTGTCTGGAAGGGCCCTCCCCGTCGTAACTCGAGAATATACCACAGGTTCGGGCCGCAACTCGAGAAAAACCATGAGATTTCCCCCTCGCCGCGAGTTGAGGCCCGATTCCCCTGCACTGCATGCAGAGCAATTCCGTGTTCCACATCAAACGTGAAAGGAGCCTTGATTTCCTTGATGGCACTCCAGAGAAAACCCAAGATCACTGTCTCAAGTCTAGAGGGATCCTGAGGTCACTGGACCAAAAGGAAAGGGCTCCGTGGACCCCAAATCAACCCGAGATGAGAGCTTAGTCCCTGGCTTCGACTCAAGAGGAATACCAACTTTCCACAAGCACCTCAAGAGGAGGCTTCTCTCAGCTACAGGTATGTGAGAGGAACCCTGAGTTTATGGCCTCAAGTGGAATGGACACCGAGATGCTCTGACTCGAAGAAGGGCCGGATATCCCTGCAGTGAATTGAATGCAGGCTCGTCTTGCATCTCCCAAGATGAAGGGATGTCTGAATCCCATGTGGAGACTACAGAGAAAGACCGAGTTCTCCGCCTCATCGCGATGGAGGCCTCAAATCCTTTGAAAACTCGAGAGGTCGCGGAGATCAATGCTTCCAAAGGAGACGATGCCTGACTCCTCTTGAAAATGGATAGGAGTCCCAGGATCACTGTGGCACGTGGAAAGGGACCCTGGGTCTCCCGCCTCACGTGGAGACGCGTCCCAATTGCCATGCCAAGGCTCGAAGAGAATCCCGAGGTGTCCCTCGCACTTAGGCAGGAGTCCTGACGTCGCTGGAAAAACACGTGTCTGGAAGGACCCTCCCCATCGTAACTCGAGAATATACCACAGGTTCGGGCTACAAATCGAGAAAAACCATGAGCCTTCCCCCTCGCCGCAAGATGAGGCCTGATTCCCCTACACTGCGTGCAGAGAATATCCGTGTTCCACATCAAACGTGAAAGGAGCCTTGATTTCCTTGATGGCACTCCAGAGAAACCCCAAGATCACTGTCTCAAGTCGAGAGGTATCCTGAGGTCACTGTAGCAACAAGAAAGGGCTCCGTGGACTCCAAATCAACTCGAGATGAGAGCTTCGTCCCTGGCTTCGACTCAAGAGGAATACCAACTTTCCACAAGCACTTCAAGAGGAGGCTTCTCTCAGCTACATGTATGTGAGAGGGTCCCTGAGTTTGTGGCCTCAAGCGGAATGGACACCGAGATGCTCTGACTCGAAGTATGGCCGGATATCCCTGCAGTAAATTGAATGAAGTTTCGTCTTGCATCTCCCAAGACGAAGGGATGTATGAATCCCCTGTGGAGACCATAGAGAAAGACATTGTTCTCCGCCTCATCGCGACGTGAGTCCTCACATCCTTTGAGAACTCGAGAGGTCCGCGGAGATCAATGCTTCCAAAGGAGACGATGCCTGACTCCTCTTGAAAATGGATAGGAGTCCCAGGATCCCTGTGGCACATGGAAAGGGACCCTGGATCTCCCGCCTCACGTGGAGACGCGTCCCAATTGCCATGAAAAGACTCGAGGAGAATCCCGAGGTGTCCCTCGCACCGACGCAGGAGTCCTGACGTCGCTGAACAAACACGTGTCTGGAACGGACCTCCCCGTCGTAACTCGAGAATATACCCCAGGTTCCGGCCGCAACTCGAGAAAAACCATGAGACTTCCCCCTCGCCGCGAGATGAGGCCCGATTCCCCTGCACTGCGTGCAGAGCAATTCCGTGTTCCACATCAAACGTGAAAGGAGCCTTGATTTCCTTGATGGCACTCCAGAGAAAACCCGAGATCGCTGTCTCAAGTCTAGAGGGATCCTGAGGTCACTGTAGCAACAGGAAATGGGTCCATGGACCCCAAATCAACTCGTGATGAGAGCTTATTCATTGGCTTCGACTCTAGAGGAATAGCAACTTTCCACAAGCACCTCAAGAGGAGGCTTCTCTCAGATAAAGTTATGTGAGAGGGCCCTGAGTTGGGGATTCAAGTGGAATGGACACCGAGAAGCTCTGACTCGAAGTAAGGCTGGATATCCCTGCAGTGAATTGAATGCAGGCTCGTCTTGCATCTCCCAAGACGAAGGGATGTCTGAATACCCTGTGGATACCACAGAGAAAGACGTAGTTCTCCCTCTCATGGCGACCGGAGGCATCACATCTTTGAAAACTCGAGAGGTCCGCGGAGATCAATGCTTCCTAAGGAGACGATGCCTGACTCCTCTTGAAAATGGATAGGAGTCCAAGAAACCCTGTGGCACGTGGAACGGGAACCTGGGTCTCCCGCCTCACATGGAGACGCGTCCCAATTGCCATGCCAAGACTCGAGGATAATCCCGAGGTGTCCCTCACACCTAGGCAGGAGTCCTGACGTCACTGAACAAAGACGTGTCTGGAAGGGCCCTCCCCGTCGTAACTCGAGAATATACCCCGGGTTCCTGCCGCAACTCAAGAAAAACCATGAGACTTCCCCCTCGCCACGAGATGAGGCCCGATTTACCTGCACTGCATGCAGAGCAATTCCGTGTTCCACATCAAACGTGAAAGGAGCCTTGATTTCCTTGATGGCACTCCAGAGAAAACCCAAGATCACTGTCTCAAGTCTAGAGGGATCCTGAGGTCACTGTAGCAACAAGAAAGGTCTCCATGGACCCCAAATCAAGTCGAGATGAGAGCTTAGTCCCTGGCTTCGACTCAAGAGGAATACCAACTTTCCACATGCACCTCAAGAGGCGGTTTCTGTCAGCTACAGGTATGTGCGAGGGACCCTGAGTTTGTGGCCTCAAGTAGAATGGACACCGAGATGCTCTGATTCGAAGTAAGGCCGGATATCCCTGCAATGAATTGAATGAAGTCTCGTCTTGCATCTCCCAAGACGAAGGGATGTCTGAATCCCCTGTGGAGACCACAGAGAAAGACCTAGTTCTCCCTCTCATGGCGACCGGAGGCATCACATCTTTGAAAACTCGAGAGGTCTGCGGAGATCAATGCTTCCTAAGGAGACGATGCCTGACTCCTCTTGAAAATGGATAGGAGTCCAAGAAACCCTGTGGGACGTGGAACGGGAACCTGGGTCTCCCGCCTCACATGGAGACTTGTCCTAATTGCCATGCCAAGACTCGAGGAGAATCCCGAGGTGTTCCTCGCACCTAGGCACTAGTCCTGACGTCGCTGAACAAACACTTGTCTGGAAGGGCCCTCCCCGTCGTAACTCAGGAATATACCCCAGGTTCCGGCCGCAACTCGAGAAAAACCATAAGACTTCCCCCTCGCCTTGAGATGTGGCCCGATTCTCCTGCACTGCGTGCAGACCAATTCCGTGTTCCACATCAAACGTGAAAGGATTCTTGATTTCCTTGATGGCACTCCAAAGAAAAGCCAAGATCACTGTCTCAAGTCTAGAGGGATCCTGAGGTCACTGTAGCAACCCGAAAGGGCTCCGTGCACCCCAAGTCAACTCGAGATGAGAGCTTTGTCCCTGGCTTCGACTCAAGAGGAATACCAACTTTCCAAAAGCTCCTCAAGAGGAGGTTTCTCTCAGCTACAGGTATGTGAGAGGGACCCTGAGTTTGTGGCCTCAAGTGGAATGGACACCGAGATGCTCTGACTCAATGTAAGGCCGGATATTCCTGCAGTGAATTGAATGCAGGCTCGTCGTGGATCTCCCAAGACGAAGGGATGTCTGAATCCCCTGTGGACACCACAGACAAAGACCTAGATCTCCGCCTCATCGCGACCATAGGCCTCACATACTTTGAAAACTCGAGAGGTCCGCGGAGATCAATGCTTCCTAAGGAGACGATGCCTGACTCCTCTTGAAAATGGATAGGAGTCCCAGAATCCCTGTGGCACGTGGAAAGGGACCCTGGGTCTTGCGCCTCACTGGAGACGCGTCCCAATTGCCAGGCCAAGGCTCAAGGAGAATCCCGAGGTGTCCCTCGCACCTAGGCAGGAGTCCTGACGTCGCTGAACAAACACGTGTCTGGAAGGGCCCTCCCCATCGTAACTCGAGAATATACCCCAGGTTCTGACTGCAACTCGAGAAAAACCATGAGCCTTCCCAGTCGCCGCAAGATGAGGCCCGATTCCCCTGCACTGCGTGCAGAGCAATTCCGTGTTCCACATCAAACTTGAAAGGAGCCTTGATTTACTTGATGGCACTCCAGAGAAACCCCAAGATCACTGTCTCAAGTCGAGAGGGATCCTGAGGTCACTGTAGCAACACGAAAGGGGTCCGTGGACTCCAAATCAACTCGAGATGAGAGCTTCGTCCCTGGCTTCGACTCAAGAGGAATACCAACTTTCCACGAGCACCTCAAGAGGAGGCTTCTCTCAGCTAAAGGTATGTGAGAGGGAACCTGAGTTTGTGGCCTCAAGTAGAATGGACACCGAGATGCTCTGACTCGAAGTAAGGCCGGACATCCCTGCAGTGAATTGAATGCAGGCTCGTCTTGCATCTCGCAAGACGAAGGGATGTCTGAATCCACTGTGGAGACCACAGAGAAAGACCTAGTTCTCCGCCTCATCACGACCGGAGGCGTCACGTCCTTTGAAAACTCGAGAGGTCCGCGGAGATCAATGCTTGTAAAGGAGACGATGCCTGACTCCTCTTGAAAATGGATAGGAGTCCAAGAATCCCTGTGGCACGTGGAACGGGACCCTGGGTCTCCCGCCTCACGTGGAGACTTGTCCTAATTGCCATGCCAAGACTCGAGGAGAATGCCGAGGTGTCCCTCGCACCTAGGCAGGAATCCTGACGTCGCAGAACAAACACGTGTCTGGAAAGGCCCTCCCCGTCGTAACTCGAGAATATACCCCAGGTTCCGGCCGCAACTCGAGAAACATCATGAGACTTCCCCCTCGCCTTGAGATGAGGCCCGATTCCCCTGCACTGCGTGCAGACCAATTCCGTGTTCCACATCAAACGTGAAAAGATTCTTGATTTCCTTGATGGCACTCCAAAGAAAAGCCAAGATCACTGTCTCAAGTCTAGAGGGATCCTGAGGTCACTGTAGCAACAAGAAAGAGCTCCGTGGACGACAAATCAACTCGAGAGGAGAGCTTCGTCCCTGGCTTCGACTCAAGAGGAATACCAACTTTCCCAAGCACCTCAAGAGGAGGCCTCTCTCAGTTACAGGTATGTGAGAGGGACCTTGAGTTTGTGGCCTCAAGTGGAATGGACACCGAGATGCTCTGACTCGAAGTAAGGGCAGATATCCATGCAGAGAATTGAATGCAGGCTCGTCTTGCATCTCCCAAGACGAAGGGATGTCTGAATCCCCTGTGGACACCACAGACAAAGACCTAGATCTCCGCCTCATCGCGACCATAGGCCTCACATACTTTGAAAACTCGAGAGGTCCGCGGAGATCAATGCTTCCTAAGGAGACGATGCCTGACTCCTCTTGAAAATGGATAGGAGTCCCAGAATCCCTGTGGCACGTGGAAAGGGACCCTGGGTCTTGCGCCTCACTGGAGACGCGTCCCAATTGCCAGGCCAAGGCTCAAGGAGAATCCCGAGGTGTCCCTCGCACCTAGGCAGGAGTCCTGACGTCGCTGAACAAACACGTGTCTGGAAGGGCCCTCCCCATCGTAACTCGAGAATATACCCCAGGTTCTGACTGCAACTCGAGAAAAACCATGAGCCTTCCCAGTCGCCGCAAGATGAGGCCCGATTCCCCTGCACTGCGTGCAGAGCAATTCCGTGTTCCACATCAAACTTGAAAGGAGCCTTGATTTACTTGATGGCACTCCAGAGAAACCCCAAGATCACTGTCTCAAGTCGAGAGGGATCCTGAGGTCACTGTAGCAACACGAAAGGGGTCCGTGGACTCCAAATCAACTCGAGATGAGAGCTTCGTCCCTGGCTTCGACTCAAGAGGAATACCAACTTTCCACGAGCACCTCAAGAGGAGGCTTCTCTCAGCTAAAGGTATGTGAGAGGGAACCTGAGTTTGTGGCCTCAAGTAGAATGGACACCGAGATGCTCTGACTCGAAGTAAGGCCGGACATCCCTGCAGTGAATTGAATGCAGGCTCGTCTTGCATCTCGCAAGACGAAGGGATGTCTGAATCCACTGTGGAGACCACAGAGAAAGACCTAGTTCTCCGCCTCATCACGACCGGAGGCGTCACGTCCTTTGAAAACTCGAGAGGTCCGCGGAGATCAATGCTTGTAAAGGAGACGATGCCTGACTCCTCTTGAAAATGGATAGGAGTCCAAGAATCCCTGTGGCACGTGGAACGGGACCCTGGGTCTCCCGCCTCACGTGGAGACTTGTCCTAATTGCCATGCCAAGACTCGAGGAGAATGCCGAGGTGTCCCTCGCACCTAGGCAGGAATCCTGACGTCGCAGAACAAACACGTGTCTGGAAAGGCCCTCCCCGTCGTAACTCGAGAATATACCCCAGGTTCCGGCCGCAACTCGAGAAACATCATGAGACTTCCCCCTCGCCTTGAGATGAGGCCCGATTCCCCTGCACTGCGTGCAGACCAATTCCGTGTTCCACATCAAACGTGAAAAGATTCTTGATTTCCTTGATGGCACTCCAAAGAAAAGCCAAGATCACTGTCTCAAGTCTAGAGGGATCCTGAGGTCACTGTAGCAACAAGAAAGAGCTCCGTGGACGACAAATCAACTCGAGAGGAGAGCTTCGTCCCTGGCTTCGACTCAAGAGGAATACCAACTTTCCCAAGCACCTCAAGAGGAGGCCTCTCTCAGTTACAGGTATGTGAGAGGGACCTTGAGTTTGTGGCCTCAAGTGGAATGGACACCGAGATGCTCTGACTCGAAGTAAGGGCAGATATCCATGCAGAGAATTGAATGCAGGCTCGTCTTGCATCTCCCAAGACGAAGGGATGTCTGAATCCCCTGTGGACACCACAGACAAAGACCTAGATCTCCGCCTCATCGCGACCATAGGCCTCACATACTTTGAAAACTCGAGAGGTCCGCGGAGATCAATGCTTCCTAAGGAGACGATGCCTGACTCCTCTTGAAAATGGATAGGAGTCCCAGAATCCCTGTGGCACGTGGAAAGGGACCCTGGGTCTTGCGCCTCACTGGAGACGCGTCCCAATTGCCAGGCCAAGGCTCAAGGAGAATCCCGAGGTGTCCCTCGCACCTAGGCAGGAGTCCTGACGTCGCTGAACAAACACGTGTCTGGAAGGGCCCTCCCCATCGTAACTCGAGAATATACCCCAGGTTCTGACTGCAACTCGAGAAAAACCATGAGCCTTCCCAGTCGCCGCAAGATGAGGCCCGATTCCCCTGCACTGCGTGCAGAGCAATTCCGTGTTCCACATCAAACTTGAAAGGAGCCTTGATTTACTTGATGGCACTCCAGAGAAACCCCAAGATCACTGTCTCAAGTCGAGAGGGATCCTGAGGTCACTGTAGCAACACGAAAGGGGTCCGTGGACTCCAAATCAACTCGAGATGAGAGCTTCGTCCCTGGCTTCGACTCAAGAGGAATACCAACTTTCCACGAGCACCTCAAGAGGAGGCTTCTCTCAGCTAAAGGTATGTGAGAGGGAACCTGAGTTTGTGGCCTCAAGTAGAATGGACACCGAGATGCTCTGACTCGAAGTAAGGCCGGACATCCCTGCAGTGAATTGAATGCAGGCTCGTCTTGCATCTCGCAAGACGAAGGGATGTCTGAATCCACTGTGGAGACCACAGAGAAAGACCTAGTTCTCCGCCTCATCACGACCGGAGGCGTCACGTCCTTTGAAAACTCGAGAGGTCCGCGGAGATCAATGCTTGTAAAGGAGACGATGCCTGACTCCTCTTGAAAATGGATAGGAGTCCAAGAATCCCTGTGGCACGTGGAACGGGACCCTGGGTCTCCCGCCTCACGTGGAGACTTGTCCTAATTGCCATGCCAAGACTCGAGGAGAATGCCGAGGTGTCCCTCGCACCTAGGCAGGAATCCTGACGTCGCAGAACAAACACGTGTCTGGAAAGGCCCTCCCCGTCGTAACTCGAGAATATACCCCAGGTTCCGGCCGCAACTCGAGAAACATCATGAGACTTCCCCCTCGCCTTGAGATGAGGCCCGATTCCCCTGCACTGCGTGCAGACCAATTCCGTGTTCCACATCAAACGTGAAAAGATTCTTGATTTCCTTGATGGCACTCCAAAGAAAAGCCAAGATCACTGTCTCAAGTCTAGAGGGATCCTGAGGTCACTGTAGCAACAAGAAAGAGCTCCGTGGACGACAAATCAACTCGAGAGGAGAGCTTCGTCCCTGGCTTCGACTCAAGAGGAATACCAACTTTCCCAAGCACCTCAAGAGGAGGCCTCTCTCAGTTACAGGTATGTGAGAGGGACCTTGAGTTTGTGGCCTCAAGTGGAATGGACACCGAGATGCTCTGACTCGAAGTAAGGGCAGATATCCATGCAGAGAATTGAATGCAGGCTCGTCTTGCATCTCCCAAGACGAAGGGATGTCTGAATCCCCTGTGGACACCACAGACAAAGACCTAGATCTCCGCCTCATCGCGACCATAGGCCTCACATACTTTGAAAACTCGAGAGGTCCGCGGAGATCAATGCTTCCTAAGGAGACGATGCCTGACTCCTCTTGAAAATGGATAGGAGTCCCAGAATCCCTGTGGCACGTGGAAAGGGACCCTGGGTCTTGCGCCTCACTGGAGACGCGTCCCAATTGCCAGGCCAAGGCTCAAGGAGAATCCCGAGGTGTCCCTCGCACCTAGGCAGGAGTCCTGACGTCGCTGAACAAACACGTGTCTGGAAGGGCCCTCCCCATCGTAACTCGAGAATATACCCCAGGTTCTGACTGCAACTCGAGAAAAACCATGAGCCTTCCCAGTCGCCGCAAGATGAGGCCCGATTCCCCTGCACTGCGTGCAGAGCAATTCCGTGTTCCACATCAAACTTGAAAGGAGCCTTGATTTACTTGATGGCACTCCAGAGAAACCCCAAGATCACTGTCTCAAGTCGAGAGGGATCCTGAGGTCACTGTAGCAACACGAAAGGGGTCCGTGGACTCCAAATCAACTCGAGATGAGAGCTTCGTCCCTGGCTTCGACTCAAGAGGAATACCAACTTTCCACGAGCACCTCAAGAGGAGGCTTCTCTCAGCTAAAGGTATGTGAGAGGGAACCTGAGTTTGTGGCCTCAAGTAGAATGGACACCGAGATGCTCTGACTCGAAGTAAGGCCGGACATCCCTGCAGTGAATTGAATGCAGGCTCGTCTTGCATCTCGCAAGACGAAGGGATGTCTGAATCCACTGTGGAGACCACAGAGAAAGACCTAGTTCTCCGCCTCATCACGACCGGAGGCGTCACGTCCTTTGAAAACTCGAGAGGTCCGCGGAGATCAATGCTTGTAAAGGAGACGATGCCTGACTCCTCTTGAAAATGGATAGGAGTCCAAGAATCCCTGTGGCACGTGGAACGGGACCCTGGGTCTCCCGCCTCACGTGGAGACTTGTCCTAATTGCCATGCCAAGACTCGAGGAGAATGCCGAGGTGTCCCTCGCACCTAGGCAGGAATCCTGACGTCGCAGAACAAACACGTGTCTGGAAAGGCCCTCCCCGTCGTAACTCGAGAATATACCCCAGGTTCCGGCCGCAACTCGAGAAACATCATGAGACTTCCCCCTCGCCTTGAGATGAGGCCCGATTCCCCTGCACTGCGTGCAGACCAATTCCGTGTTCCACATCAAACGTGAAAAGATTCTTGATTTCCTTGATGGCACTCCAAAGAAAAGCCAAGATCACTGTCTCAAGTCTAGAGGGATCCTGAGGTCACTGTAGCAACAAGAAAGAGCTCCGTGGACGACAAATCAACTCGAGAGGAGAGCTTCGTCCCTGGCTTCGACTCAAGAGGAATACCAACTTTCCCAAGCACCTCAAGAGGAGGCCTCTCTCAGTTACAGGTATGTGAGAGGGACCTTGAGTTTGTGGCCTCAAGTGGAATGGACACCGAGATGCTCTGACTCGAAGTAAGGGCAGATATCCATGCAGAGAATTGAATGCAGGCTCGTCTTGCATCTCCCAAGACGAAGGGATGTCTGAATCCCCTGTGGACACCACAGACAAAGACCTAGATCTCCGCCTCATCGCGACCATAGGCCTCACATACTTTGAAAACTCGAGAGGTCCGCGGAGATCAATGCTTCCTAAGGAGACGATGCCTGACTCCTCTTGAAAATGGATAGGAGTCCCAGAATCCCTGTGGCACGTGGAAAGGGACCCTGGGTCTTGCGCCTCACTGGAGACGCGTCCCAATTGCCAGGCCAAGGCTCAAGGAGAATCCCGAGGTGTCCCTCGCACCTAGGCAGGAGTCCTGACGTCGCTGAACAAACACGTGTCTGGAAGGGCCCTCCCCATCGTAACTCGAGAATATACCCCAGGTTCTGACTGCAACTCGAGAAAAACCATGAGCCTTCCCAGTCGCCGCAAGATGAGGCCCGATTCCCCTGCACTGCGTGCAGAGCAATTCCGTGTTCCACATCAAACTTGAAAGGAGCCTTGATTTACTTGATGGCACTCCAGAGAAACCCCAAGATCACTGTCTCAAGTCGAGAGGGATCCTGAGGTCACTGTAGCAACACGAAAGGGGTCCGTGGACTCCAAATCAACTCGAGATGAGAGCTTCGTCCCTGGCTTCGACTCAAGAGGAATACCAACTTTCCACGAGCACCTCAAGAGGAGGCTTCTCTCAGCTAAAGGTATGTGAGAGGGAACCTGAGTTTGTGGCCTCAAGTAGAATGGACACCGAGATGCTCTGACTCGAAGTAAGGCCGGACATCCCTGCAGTGAATTGAATGCAGGCTCGTCTTGCATCTCGCAAGACGAAGGGATGTCTGAATCCACTGTGGAGACCACAGAGAAAGACCTAGTTCTCCGCCTCATCACGACCGGAGGCGTCACGTCCTTTGAAAACTCGAGAGGTCCGCGGAGATCAATGCTTGTAAAGGAGACGATGCCTGACTCCTCTTGAAAATGGATAGGAGTCCAAGAATCCCTGTGGCACGTGGAACGGGACCCTGGGTCTCCCGCCTCACGTGGAGACTTGTCCTAATTGCCATGCCAAGACTCGAGGAGAATGCCGAGGTGTCCCTCGCACCTAGGCAGGAATCCTGACGTCGCAGAACAAACACGTGTCTGGAAAGGCCCTCCCCGTCGTAACTCGAGAATATACCCCAGGTTCCGGCCGCAACTCGAGAAACATCATGAGACTTCCCCCTCGCCTTGAGATGAGGCCCGATTCCCCTGCACTGCGTGCAGACCAATTCCGTGTTCCACATCAAACGTGAAAAGATTCTTGATTTCCTTGATGGCACTCCAAAGAAAAGCCAAGATCACTGTCTCAAGTCTAGAGGGATCCTGAGGTCACTGTAGCAACAAGAAAGAGCTCCGTGGACGACAAATCAACTCGAGAGGAGAGCTTCGTCCCTGGCTTCGACTCAAGAGGAATACCAACTTTCCCAAGCACCTCAAGAGGAGGCCTCTCTCAGTTACAGGTATGTGAGAGGGACCTTGAGTTTGTGGCCTCAAGTGGAATGGACACCGAGATGCTCTGACTCGAAGTAAGGGCAGATATCCATGCAGAGAATTGAATGCAGGCTCGTCTTGCATCTCCCAAGACGAAGGGATGTCTGAATCCCCTGTGGAGACCACAGACAAAGACTTAGTTCTCCGCCTCATCGCGACCGGATGCCTCACATCCTTTGAAAACTCGAGAGGTCCACGGAGATCAATGCTTCCAAAGGAGACGATGCCTGAATCCTCTCAAAATGGATAGGAGTCCCAGGATCCCTGTGGCACGTGGAAAGGGACCCTGGGTCTCCCGCCTCAGGTGGAGACCCGTCCCAATTGCCATGCCAAGACTCGAGGAGAATCCCGAGGTGTTCCTCGCACCTAGGCAGGAGTCCTGACTTCGCTGAACAAACACGTGTCTGGAAGGGCCCTCCCCATAGTAACTCGAGAATATACCCCAGGTTCCGGCCGCAACTCGAGAAATTCCATGAGCCTTCCCCCTCGCCGCAAGATGAGGCCTGATTCCCCTACACTGCGTGCAGAGAATATCCGTGTTCCACATCAAACGTGAAAGGAGACTTGATTTCCTTGATGGCACTCCAGAGAAACCCCAAGATCACTGTCTCAAGTCGAGAGGTATCCTGAGGTCACTGTAGCAACAAGAAAGGGCTCCGTGGACTCCAAATCAACTCGAGATGAGAGCTTCGTCCCTGGCTTCGACTCAAGAGGAATACCAACTTTCCACAAGCACTTCAAGAGGAGGCTTCTCTCAGCTACATGTATGTGAGAGGGTCCCTGAGTTTGTGGCCTCAAGCGGAATGGACACCGAGATGCTCTGACTCGAAGTATGGCCGGATATCCCTGCAGTAAATTGAATGAAGTTTCGTCTTGCATCTCCCAAGACGAAGGGATGTCTGAATCCCCTGTGGAGACCACAGAGAAAGACTTAGTTCTCCGCCTCATCGCGACCGGAGGCATCACATCCATTGAAAACTCGAGTGGTCCGCGGAGATCAATGCTTCCAAAGGATACGATGACTGACTCCGCTTGAAAATGGATAGGAGTCCCAGGATCCCTGTGGCACGTGGAAAGGAACCCTGGGTCTCCCACCTCACGAGGAGACGCGTCCCAATTGCAATGCAAAGACTCGAGGAGAATCCCGAGGTGTCCCTCGCACCTAGGCACTAGTCCTGACGTCGCTGAACAAACACGTGTCTGAAAGGGCCCTCCCCGTCGTAACTCGAGAATATACCCCAGGTTCTGGCCGCAACTCCAGAAAAATCATGAGCCTTCCCCCTTGCCGCGAGATGAGGCCCGATTCCCCTGAACTGCGTGCAGAGCAATTCTGTGTTCCACATCAAACGTGAAAGAAGCCTTGATTTCCTTGATGGCACTCCAGAGAAACCCCAAGATCACTGTCTCAAGTCTAGAGGGATCCTGAGGTCACTGTAGCAACACGAAAGGGCTCCGTGGACCCCAAATAAACTCGAGATGAGAGCTTCGTCCCTGGCTTCGACTCAAGAGGAATACCAACTGTCCACAAGCACTTCAAGAGGAGGCTTCTCTCAGCTACATGTATGTGAGAGGGTCCCTGAGTTTGTGGCCTCAAGCGGAATGGACACCGAGATGCTCTGACTCGAAGTATGGCCGGATATCCCTGCAGGAAATTGAATGAAGTCTCGTCTTGCATCTCCCAAGACGAAGGGATGTCTGAATCCCCTGTGGAGACCATAGAGAAAGACCTAGTTCTCCCTCTCATGGCGACCGGAGGCATCACATCCTTTGAAAACTCGAGAGGTCTGCGGAGATCAATGCTTCCTAAGGAGACGATGCCTGACTCCTCTTGAAAATGGATAGGAGTCCCAGAATCCCTGTGGCACGTGGAAAGGGACCCTGGGTCTTCCGCCTCACTGGAGACGCGTCCCAATTGCCATGCCAAGGCTCAAAGAGAATCCCGAGGTGTCCCTCGCACCTAGGCAGGAGTCCTGACGTCGCTGAACAAACACGTGTCTGGAAGGGCCCTCCCCATCGTAACTCGAAAATATACCCCAGGTTCGGGCTGCAACTCGAGAAAAACCATGAGCCTTCCCCCTCGCCGCAAGATAAGGCCCGATTCCCCTGCACTGCTTGCAGAGCAATTCCGTGTTCCACATCAAACGTGAAAGGAGCCTTGATTTCCTTGATGGCACTCCAGAGAAACCCCAAGATCACTGTCTCAAGTCTAGAGGGATCCTGAGGTCACTGTAGCAACTCGAAAGGGCTCCGTGAACCCCAAATCAACTCGAGATGAGAGCTTCGTCCCTGGCTTCGACTCATGAGGAATACCAACTTTCCACAAGCACCTCAAGAGGAGGCTGCTCTCAGCTACAGGTATGTGAGAGGGACCCTGAGTTTGTGGCCTCAAGTGGAATGGACACCGAGATGTTCTGACTCGAAGAAAGGCCGGATATCCCTGCAGTGAATTGAATGCAGGCTCGTCGTGGATCTCCCAAGACGAAGGGATGTCTGAATCCCCTGTGGACACCACAGACAAAGACCTAGATCTCCGCCTCATCGCGACCATAGGCCTCACATACTTTGAAAACTCGAGAGGTCCGCGGAGATCAATGCTTCCTAAGGAGACGATGCCTGACTCCTCTTGAAAATGGATAGGAGTCCCAGAATCCCTGTGGCACGTGGAAAGGGACCCTGGGTCTTGCGCCTCACTGGAGACGCGTCCCAATTGCCGGGCCAAGGCTCAAGAAGAATCCCGAGGTGTCCCTCGCATCTAGTCAGGAGTCCTGACGTCGCTGAACAAACACGTGTCTGGAAGGGCCCTCCCCATCGTAACTCGAGAATATACCCAAGGTTCTGACTGCAACTCGAGAAAAACCATGAACCTTCCCAGTCGCCGCAAGATGAGGCCCGATTCCCCTGCACTGCGTGCAGAGCAATTCCGTGTTCCACATCAAACGTGAAAGGAGCCTTGATTTACTTGATGGCACTCCAGAGAAACCCCAAGATCACTGTCTCAAGTCGAGAGGGATCCTGAGGTCACTGTAGCAACACGAAAGGGGTCCGTGGACTCCAAATCAACTCGAGATGAGAGCTTCGTCCCTGGCTTCGACTCAAGAGGAATACCAACTTTCCACGAGCACCTCAAGAGGAGGCTTCTCTCAGCTAAAGGTATGTGAGAGGGAACCTGTGTTTGTGGCCTCAAGTAGAATGGACACCGAGATGCTCTGACTCGAAGTAAGGCCGGACATCCCTGCAGTGAATTGAATGCAGGCTCGTCTTGCATCTCGCAAGACGAAGGGATGTCTGAATCCACTGTGGAGACCACAGAGAAAGACCTAATTCTCCGCCTCATCACGACCGGAGGCGTCACATCCTTTGAAAACTCGAGAGGTCCGCGGAGATCAATGCTTGTAAAGGAGACGATGCCTGACTCCTCTTGAAAATGGATAGGAGTCCAAGAATCCCTGTGGCACGTGGAACGGGACCCTGGGTCTCCCGCCTCACGTGGAGACTTGTCCTAATTGCCATGCCAAGACTCGAGGAGAATGCCGAGGTGTCCCTCGCACCTAGGCAGGAATCCTGACGTCGCAGAACAAACACGTGTCTGGAAAGGCCCTCCCCGTCGTAACTCGAGAATATACCCCAGGTTCCGGCCGCACCTCGAGAAACATTATGAGACTTCCCCCTCGCCTTGAGATGAGGCCCGATTCCCCTGCACTGCGTGCAGACCAATTCCGTGTTCCACATCAAACGTGAAAAGATTCTTGATTTCCTTGATGGCACTCCAAAGAAAAGCCAAGATCACTGTCTCAAGTCTAGAGGGATCCTGAGGTTACTGTAGCAACAAGAAAGAGCTCCGTGCACCACAAATCAACTCGAGAAGAGCTTCGTCCCTGGCTTTGACTCAAGAGGAATACCAACTTTCCACAAGCACCTCAAGAAGAGGCCTCTCTCAGTTACAGGTATGTGAGAGGGACCTTGAGTTTGTGGCCTCAAGTGGAATGGACACCGAGATGCTCTGACTCGAAGTAAGGGCAGATATCCATGCAGAGAATTGAATGCAGGCTCGTCTTGCATCTCCCAAGACGAAGCGATGTCAGAATCCCCTGTGGAGACCACAGACAAAGACTTAGTTCTCCGCCTCATCGCGACCGGAGGCCTCACATCCTTTGAAAACTCGAGAGGTCCACGGAGATCAATGCTTCCAAAGGAGACGATGCCTGAATCCTCTTCAAAATGGATAGGAGTCCCAGGATCCCTGTGGCACGTGGAAAGGGACCCTGGGTCTCCCGCCTCAGGTGGAGACGCGTCCCAATTGCCATGCCAAGACTCGAGGAGAATCCCGAGGTGTCCCTCGCACCTAGGCAGGTGTCCTGACTTCGCTGAACAAACACGTGTCTGGAAGGGCCCTCGCCATAGTAACTCGAGAATATACCCCAGGTTCCGGCCGCAACTCGAGAAATTCCATGAGACCTACCCCTCGCGGCTAGATGAGGCCCGATTCCCCCGCACTGCGTGCAGAGCAATTCCGTGTTCCACATCAAACGTGAAAGGAGCCTTGATTTCCTTGATGGCACTCCAGAGAAAACCCAAGATCACTGTCTCAAGTCTAGAGGGATCCTGAGGTCACTGGAGCAACACGAAAGGGCTCCGTGGACCCCAAATCAACTCGAGATGAGAGCTTAGTCCCTGCCTTCAACTCAAGAGGAATACCAACTTTCCACAAGCACCTCAAGAGGAGGCTTCTCTCAGCTACAGGTATGTGAGAGGGACCCTGAGTTTGTGGCCTCAAGTGGAATGGACACGGAGATGCTCTGACTCGAAGTAAGGCCGGATATCCCTGCAGTGAATTTAATGCAGGCTCGTCTTGCATCTCCCAAGACGAAGGGATGTCTGAATCCCCTGTGGAGACCACAGAGAAAGACCTCGTTCTCCGCCTCATCGAGACCGGAGGCCTCACATCCTTTGAAACTGGAGAGGTCCGCGGAGATCAATACTTCCAATGGAGACGATGCCTGACTCCTCTTGAAAATGGATAGGAGTCCCAGGATCCCTGTGGCACGTGGAAAGGGACTCTGGGTCTCCCGCCTCACGTGGAGACGCGTCCCAATTGCCATGCCAAGACTCAAGGACAATCCCGAGGTGTCCCTCGCACCTAGGCAGGAGTCCTCACGTCGCTGAACAAACACGTGTCTGGAAGGGCCCTCCCCGTCGTAACTCGAGAATATACCCCAGGTTCGGGCCACAACTCGAGAAAAACCATGAGATTTCCCCCTCGCCACGAGTTGAGGCCCGATTCCCCTGCACTGCATGCAGAGCAATTCCGTGTTCCACTTCAAACGTGAAAGGAGCCTTGATTTCCTTGATGGCACTCCAGACAAAACCCAAGATCACTGTCTCAAGTCTAGATGGATCCTGAGGTCACTGGACCAAAAGGAAAGGGCTCCGTGGACCCCAAATCAACTCGAGATGAGAGCTTAGTCCCTGGCTTCGACTCAAGAGGAATACCAACTTTCCACAAGCACCTCAAGAGGAGGCTTCTCTCAGCTACAGGTATGTGAGAGGAACCCTGAGTTTGTGGCCTCAAGTGGAATGGACACCGAGATGCTCTGACCTGAAGTAAGGCATGATATCCCTGCAGTGAATTGAATGCAGGCTCGTCTTGCATCTCCCAAGACGAAGGGTTGTCTGAATCCCCTGTGGAGACCACAGAGAACGACCGAGTTCTCCGCCTCATTGCGACCGGAGACCTCACATCCTTTGAAAACTCAAGAGGTCCGCGGAGATCAATGCTTCCAAAGGAGACGATGATTGACTCCTCTTGAAAATGGATAGGAGTCCCAGGATCCCTGTGGCACGTGGAAAGGGACCCTGGATCTCCTGCCTCACGTGGAGACGCGTCCCAATTGCCATGCCAAGACTCGAGGGGAATCCCGAGGTGTCCCTCGCACCTAGGCAGGAGTCCTGACGTCGCTGAACAAACACGTGTCTGGAAGGGCCCTCCCCGTCGTAACTCGAGAATATACCCCAGGTTCCGGCCGCAACTCCAGAAAAACCATGAGACATCTCCCTTGTCGCGAGATGAGGCCCGATTCCCCTGCACTGCGTGCAGAGCAATTCCGTGTCCACATCAGACGTGAAAGGAGCCTTGATTTCCTTGATGGCACTCCAGAGAAAACCCAAGATCACTGTCTCAAGTCTAGAGGGATCCTGAGGTCACTGGAGCAACACAAAAGGGCCCCATGGACCCCAAATCAACTCGAGATGAGAGATTAGTCCCTGGCTTCGACTCAAGAGGAATATCAAATTTCCACAAGCACCTCAAGAGGAGGCTTCTGTCAGCTACAGGTATGTGAGAGGGACCCTGAGTTTGTGGCCTCAAGTGAAATGGACACCGAGATGCTCTGACTCGAAGTAAGGCCTGATATCCCTGCAGTGAATTGAATGCAGGCTCGTCTTGCATCTCCCAAGACGAAGGGTTGTCTGAATCCCCTGTTGACACCACAGAGAAAGACCTAGTCCTACGCCTCAACGCGAACGGAGGCCTCACATCCTTTGAAAACTCGCGAGGTCCACGGAGATCAATGCTTCCAAAGGAGATGATGCCTGACTCCTCTTTAAAATGGATAGGAGTCCCAGGATCCCTGTGGCACGTGGAAAGGGGCCCTTGGTCTCCCGCCTCACGTGGAGACGCGTCCCAATTGCCATGCCAAGACTCGAGGAGAATCCCGAGGTGTCCCTCGCACCTAGGCAGGGGTCCTGATGTCGCTGAACAAACACGTTTCTGGAAGGGCCCTGCCCGTCGTAACTCGAGAATATACCCCAGGTTCCGGCCGCAACTCGTGCAAAACCATGAGACTTCCCCCTCACCGCGAGATGAGGCCCGATTCCCCTGCACTGCGTGCAGAGCAATTCCGTGTTCCACATCAAACGTGAAAGGAGCCTTGATTTCCTTGATGGCACTCCAGAGAAAACCCAAGATCACTGTCTCAAGTCTAGAGGGATCCTGAGGTCACTGGAGCAACACGAAAGGGCTCCGTGGACCCCAAATCAACTCGAGATGAGACCTTAGTCCCTGGCTTCGCCTCAAGAGGAATACCAACTTTCCACAAGCACCTCAAGAGGAGGCTTCTCTCAGCTACAGGTATGTGAGAGGGCCCCTGGGTTTGTGGCCTCAAGTTGAATGGACACCGAGATGCTCTGACTCGAAGTAAGACCAGATATCCCTGCAGTGAATTGAATGCAGGCTCGTCTTGCGTCTCCCAAGACGAAATGATGTCTGAATCCCCTGTGGAGACCACAGAGAAAGACCTAGTCCTCCACCTCATCGCGACCGGAGGCCTCACATCCTTTGAAACCTCAAGAGGTCCGCGGAGATCAATGCTTCCAAAGGAGACGATGCCTGACTCCTCTTGAAAATGGATAGGAGTCCCAGGATCCCTGTGGCACATGGAAAGGGACCCTGGGTCTCCCGCCTCACGTGGAGACGCGTCCAAATTGCCATGCCAAGACTCGAGGAGAATCCGAGGTGTCCCTCGCACCTAGGCAGGAGTCCGACGTCGCTGAACAAACACGTGTCTGGAAGGGCCCTCCCCGTCGTAACTCGAGAATATACCCCAGGTTCCGGCCGCAACTCGAGAAAAACCATGAGACTTCCCCCTCGCCGCGAGATGAGGCCCGATTCCCCTGCACTGCGTGTAGAGCAATCCGTGTTCCACATCAAACGTGAAAGGAGCCTTGATTTCCTTGATGGCACTCCAGAGAAAACCCAAGATCACTGTCTCAAGTCTAGAGGGATCCTGAGGTCACTGGAGCAACACGAAATTTCCACTTGGACCCCAAATCAACTCGAGATGGGAGCTTAGTCCCTGGCTTCGACTCAAGAGGAATACCAACTTTCCATAAGCACCTCAAGAGGAGGCTTCTCTCAGCTACAGGTATGTGAGAGGGACCCTGAGTTTGTGGCCTCAAGTGGAATGGACACCGAGATGCTCTGACTCGAAGTAAGGCCGGATATCCCTGCAGTGAATTGAATGCAGGCTCGTCTTGCATCTCCCAAGACGAAGGGATGTCTGAATCCCCTGTGGAGACCTCAGAGAAAGACCGACTTTCCACCTCATCGCGACCGGAGGCCTCACATCCTTTGAAAACTCGAGAGGTCCGCGGAGATCAATGCTTCCAAAGGAGACGATGCCTGAATCCTCTTGAAAATGGATAGGAGTCCCAGGATCCCTGTGGCACGTGGAAAGGGACCCTGGGTCTCGCGCCTCACGTGGAGACGCGTCCAAATTGCCATGCCAAGACTCGAGGAGAATCCCGAGGTGTCCCTCGCACCTAGGCAGGAGTCCTGACGTCGCTGATCAAACACGTGTCTGGAAGGGCCCTCCCCGTCGTAACTCGAGAATATACCCCAGGTTCCGGCCGTAACTCGAGAAAAACCATGAGATTTCCCCCTCGCCGCGAGTTGAGGCCCGATTCCCCTGCACTGAATGCAGAGCAATTCCGTGTTCCACATCAAACGTGAAAGGAGCCTTGATTTCCTTGATGGCACTCCAGAGAAAACCCAAGATCACTGTCTCAAGTCTAGAGGGATCCTGAGGTCACTGGACCAACAGGAAAGGGCTTCGTGGACCCCAAATCAACTCGAGATGAGAGCTTAGACCCTGGCTTAGACTCAAGAGGAATACCAACTTTCCACAAGGACCTCAAGAGGAGGCTTCTCTCAGCTACAGGTATATTTGAGGGACCCTGAGTTTGTGGCGTCAAGTGGAATGGACACCGAGATGCTCTGACTCGAAATAAGGCCGTATATACCTGCAGTGAATTGAATGCAGGCTCGTCTTGCATCTCCCAAGACGAAGGGATGTCTGAATCCCCTGTGGAGACCACAGAGAAAGACCTAATTCTCCGCCTCATAGCGACCGGGGGCCTCACATCCTTTGAAAACGCGAGAGGTCCGCGGAGATCAATGCTTCCAAAGGAGACGATGCCTGACTCCTCTTGAAAATGGATAGGAGCCCCAGGATCCCTGTGGCACGTGGAAAGGGACACTGGGTCTCCCGCCTCACGTGGAGACGCGTCTCAATTGCCATGCCAAGACTCGAGGAGAATCCCGAGGTGTCCCTCGCACCTAGGCAGGAGTCCTGACGTCGCTGAACAAACACGTGTCTGGAAGGGCCCTCCCCGTCGTAACTCGAGAATATACCCCAGGTTCCGGCCGCAACTCGAGAAAAACCATGAGATTTCCCCCTCGCCGCGAGATGAGGCCTGATTCCCCTGCACTGCGTGCAGAGCAATTCCGTGTTCCACATCAAACGTGAAAGGAGCCTTGATTTCCTTGATGGCACTCCAGAGAAAACCCAAGATCACTGTCTCAAGTCTAGAGGGATCCTGAGGTCACTGGAGCAACACGAAAGGGCTCCGTGGACCCCAAATCAACTCGAGATGAGAGTTTAGACCCTGGCTTAGACTCAAGAGGAATACCAACTCTCCACAAGGACCTCAAGAGGAGGTTTCTCTCAGCTACAGGTATATTTGAGGGACCCTGAGTTTGTGGCCTCAAGTGGAATGGACACCGATATGCTCTGACTCGAAGTAAGGCCGGATATCCCTGCAGTGAATTGAATGCAGGCTCGTCTTGCATCTCCCAAGACGAAGGGATGTCTGAATCCCCTGTGGAGACCTCAGAGAAAGACCGACTTCTCCGCCTCATAGCGACCGGAGGCCTCACATCCTTTGAAAATTCGAGAGGTCCACGGAGATCAATGCTTCCAAAGGAGACGATGCCTGACTCCTCTTGAAAATGGATAGGACTCCCAGGATCCCTGTGGCACGTGGAAAGGGACCCTGGGTCTCGCGCCTCACGTGGAGACGCGTCCAAATTGCCATGCCAAGACTCGAGGAGAATCCCGAGGTGTCCCTCGCACCTAGGCAGGAGTCCTGACGTCGCTGATCAAACACGTGTCTGGAAGGGCCCTCCCCGTCGTAACTCGAGAATATACCCCAGGTTCCGGCCGCAACTCGAGAAAAACCATGAGATTTCCCCCTCGCCGCGAGTTGAGGCCCGATTCCCCTGCACTGAATGCAGAGCAATTCCGTGTTCCACATCAAACGTGAAAGGAGCCTTGATTTCCTTGATGGCACTCCAGAGAAAACCCAAGATCACTGTCTCAAGTCTAGAGGGATCCTGAGGTCACTGGACCAACAGGAAAGGGCTTCGTGGACCCCAAATCAACTCGAGATGAGAGCTTAGACCCTGGCTTAGACTCAAGAGGAATACCAACTTTCCACAAGGACCTCAAGAGGAGGCTTCTCTCAGCAACAGGTATATTTGAGGGACCCTGAGTTTGTGGACTCAAGTGGAATGGACACCGAGATGCTCTGACTCGAAATAAGGCCGTATATCCCTACAGTGAATTGAATGCAGGCTCGTCTTGCATCTCCCAAGACGAAGGGATGTCTGAATCCCCTGTGCAGACCACAGAGAAAGACCTAATTCTCCGCCTCATAGCGACCGGGGGCCTCACATCCTTTGAAAAGGCGAGAGGTCCGCGGAGATCAATGCTTCCAAAGGAGACGATGCCTGACTCCTCTTGAAAATGGATAGGAGCCCCAGGATCCCTGTGGCACGTGGAAAGGGACCCTGGGTCTCCCGCCTCACGTGGAGACGCGTCGCAATTGCCATGCCAAGACTCGAGGAGAATCCCGAGGTGTCCCTCGCACCTAGGCAGGAGTCCTGCCTTCGCTGAACAAACACGTGTCTGGAAGGGCCCTCCCCGTCGTACTCGAGAATATACCCCAGGTTCCGGCCGCAACTCGAGAAAAACCATGAGACTTACCCCTCGCCGCGAGATGAGGCCTGATTCCCCTGCACTGCGTGCAGAGCAATTCCGTGTTCCACATCAAACGTGAAAGGAGCCTTGATTTCCTTGATGGCACTCCAGAGAAAACCCAAGATCACTGTCTCAAGTCTAGAGGGATCCTGAGGTCACTGGAGCAACACGAAAGCGCTCCGTGGACCCCAAATCAACTCGAGATGAGAGCTTAGTCCCTGGCTTCGACTCAAGAGGAATACCAACTTTTCACAAGCAGCTCAAGAGGAGGCTTCTCTCAGCTACAGTTAAGTGAGAGGGACCCTGAGTTTGTGGCCTCAAGTGGAATGGACACCGAGATGCTCTGACTCGAAGTAAGGCCGGATATCCCTGAAGTGAATTGAATGCAGGCTCGTCTTGCATCTCCCAAGACGAAGGGATGTCTGAATCCCCTGTGGAGACCACAGAGAAAGACCTAGTTCTCCGCCTCATCGCGACCGGAGGCCTCACATCCTTTGAAACCTCAATAGGTCCGCGGAGATCAATGCTTCCAAAGGAGACGATGCCTGACTCCTCTTGAAAATGGATAGGAGTCCCAGGATCCCTGTGGCACGTGGAAAGGGACCCTGGGTCTCCCGCCTCACGTGGAGACGCGACCCAATTGCCATGCCAAGACTCGAGGAGAATCCGAGGTGTCCCTCGCACCTAGGCAGGAGTCCGACGTCGCTGAACAAACACGTGTCTGGAAGGGCCCTCCCGTCGTAACTCGAGAATATACCCCAGGTTCCGGCCGCAACTCGAGAAAAACCATGAGACTTCCCCCTCGCCGGGAGATGAGGCCCGATTCCCCTGCACTGCGTGTAGAGCAATCCGTGTTCCACATCAAACGTGAAAGGAGCCTTGATTTCCTTGATGGCACTCCAGAGAAAACCCAAGATCACTGTCTCAAGTCTAGAGGGATCCTAAGGTCACTGGAGCAACACGAAAGTGCTCCGTGGACCCCAAATCAACTTGAGATGAGAGCTTAGTACCTGGCTTCTACTCAAGAGGACTACCAACTTTCCACAAGCACCTCAAGAGGAGGCTTCTCTCAGCTGCAGGTATGTGAGAGGGACCCTTAGTTTGTGGACTCAATCGGAATGGACACCGAGATGCTCTGACTCGAAGTAAGGCCGTATATCCCTGCAGTGAAGTGAATGCAGGCTCGTCTTGCATCTCCCAAGCGAAGGGATGTCTCAATCCCCTGTGGAGATCACAGAGAAAGACCGAGTTCTCCGCCTCATCGCGACCGGAGGCCTCACATCCTTTGAAAACTCGTGAGGTCCGCAGAGATCAATGCTTCTAAAGGAGACGATGCCTGACTCCTCTTGAAAATAGATAGGAGTCCCAGGATCCCTTTGGCACGTGGAAAGGGATCCTGGGTCTCCCGCCTCATGTGGAGAGTGTCCCAATCGCCATGCCATGACTCGAGGAGAATCCCGAGGTGTCCCTCTCACCTAGGCAGGAGTCCTGACGTCGCTGAACAAACACGTGTCTGGAAGGGCCCTCCCCGTCGTAACTCGAGAATATACCCCAGGTTCCGGCCGCAACTCGAGAAAAAGCATGAGACTTCCCCCTCGCCGCGAGATGAGGCCCGATTCCCCTGCACTGCGTGCAGAGCAATTCCGTGTTCCACATCAAACGGGATAGGAGCCTTGATTTCCTTGATGGCACTCCAGAGAAAACCCAAGCTCACTGTCTCAAGTCTAGAGGGATCCTGAGGTCACTGGAGCAACACGAAAGGGCTCCGTGGACCCCCAATCAACTCGAGATGAGAGCTTAGTCCCTGGCTTCGACTCAAGAGGAATACCAACTTTCCACAGGCACCTGAAGAGGAGGCTTCTTGCAGCGACAGGTATGTGAGAGGGACCCTGAGTTTGTGGCCTCAAGTGGAATAGACAACGAGATGCTCTGACTCGAAGTAAGGCTGGATATCCCTGCAGTGAATTGAATGCAGGCTCGTCTTGCATCTCCCAAGACGAAGGGATGTCTGAATCCCCTGTGGAGACGACAGAGAAAGACCTAGTCCTCCGCCTCGTCGAGACAGGAGGCATCACATCCTTTGAAAACTCGATAGGTCTGCGGAGATCAATGCTTCCAAAGGAGACGATGCCTGACTCTTCTTGAAAATGGATAGGAGTCCCAGGATCCCTGTGGCACGTGGAAAGGAATCCTGGGTCTCCCGCCTCATGTGGAGACGCATCCCAACTGCCATGCCAAGACTCGAGTAGAATCCCGAGGTGTCCCTCTCACCTAGGCAGGAGTCCTGACGTCGCTGAACAAACACGTGTCTGGAAGTGCCCTCCCCGTTGTAACTCGAGAATATACCCCAGGTTCCGGCCGTAACTCGAGAAAAACCATGAGACTTCCGCCTCGCTGCGAGATGAGGCCCGATTCCCCTGCACTGCGTGCAGAGCTATTCCATGTTCCACATCAAACGTGAAAGGAGCCTTGATTTCCTTGATGGCACTCCAGAGAAAACCCAAGATCACTGTCTCAAGTCTAGAGGGATCCTGAGGTCACTGGAGCAACACGAAAGGGCTCCGTGGACCCCAAATCAACTCGAGATGAGAGCTTAGTCCCTGGTTTCGAGTCAAGAGGATACCAACTTTCCACAAGAACCTCAAGAGGAGGCTTCTTGCAGCGACAGGTATGTGAGAGGGACCCTGAGTTTGTGGCCTCAAGTGGATTGGACACCGAGATGCTCTGACTCGAAGTAAGGCCGGATATCCCTGCAGTGAATTGAATGCAGGCTCGTCTTGCATCTCCCAAGACGAAGGGATGTCTGAATCCCCTGTGGAGACCACAGAGAAAGACCTAGTCCTCCGCCTCATCGCGACCGGAGGCCTCACATCCTTTGAAAACTCGAGAGGTCCGCGGACATCAATGCTTCCAAATGAGACGATGCCTGACTCCTCTTGAAAATGGATAGGAGTCCCAGGATCCCTGTGACATGTGGAAAGGGTCCCTGGGTCTCCCGCCTCCCGTGGAGACGCGTCCCAATTGCCATGCCAAGACTCGAGGAGAATCCCAAGTTGTCCCTCGCACCTAGGCAGGAGTCCTGACGTCGCTGAACAAACACGTGTCTGGAAGGGCCCTCCCCGTCGTAACTCGAGAATATACCACAGGTTCTGGCCGCAACTCGAGAAAAACCATGAGACTTCCCCCTCGCCGCGAGATGAGGCCCGATTCCCCTGCACTGTGTGCAGAGCAATTCCGTGATCCACATCAAACATGAAAGGAGGCTTGATTTCCTTGATGGCCCTCCAGAGAAAAAGCAAGATCACTGTGTCAAGTCTAGAGGGATCCTGAGGTCACTGGAAAAACACTAAAGGGCTCCGTGGACCCCAAATCAACTCGAGATGAGAGCTTAGTCCCTGGCTTCGACTCAAGAGGAATACCAACTTTCCACAAGCATCTCAAGTGGAGGCTTCTCTCAGCTAAAGGGATGTGAGAGGGACCCTGAGTTTGTGGCCTCAACTGAAAAGGACACCGAAATGATCTGACTCGAAGAAAGGCCAGATATCCCTGCAGTGAATTGAATGCAGGCTCCTCTTGCATCTCCCAAGACGAAGGGATGACTGAATCCCCTGTGGAGACCACAGAGAAAGACCTAGTTCTCCGCCTCTTGGGAACCGGAGGCCTGACATCCTTTGAAAACTCGAGAGGTCCGCGGAGATCAATGCTTCCAAAGGAGACGATGCCTGACTCCTCTTGAAAATGGATAGGAGTCCCCGGATCCCTGTGACACGGGGAAAGGGACGCTGGGTCTCCAGCCTCACGGGGAGACGCGTCCCAATTGCCATGCCAAGACTCGAGGAGAATACCGAGGAGTCCCTCGCACCTAGGCAGGAGACCTGACGTCGCTGAAAAAACACGCGACCTGAAGGGCCCTCCCCATCGTAACTCGAGAATATACCCCAGGTTCCGGCCGCCACTGGAGAAAAACCATGAGACTTCCCCCTCGCCGCGAGATGAGGCCAGATTCCCTGGCACTGCGTGCAGAGCAATTCCGTGTTCCACATCAAACGAGAAAGGAGCCTTGATTTCCTTGATGGCACTCCAGAGAAAACCCAAGATCACTGTCTCAAGTCTAGAGGGATCCTGAGGTCATTGGAGCAACACGAAAGGGCTCCCTGTACCCCAAATCAACTCGAGATGAGAGCTTAGTCCCTGGCTTCGACTCAAGAGGAATACCAACTTTCCACAAGCACCTCAAGAGGAGGCTTCTCTCAGCTACAAGTATGTGAGAGTGACCCTGAGTTTGTGGCCTCAAGTGGAATGGACACCTTGATGCTCTGACTCGAATTAAGGCCAGATATCCCTGCAGTGAATTGAATGCAGTCTCGTCTTGCATCTCCCAAGAGGAAGGGCTGTCTGAATCCCCTGTGGAAACCACAGATAAAGAACTAGTTCTCCGCCTAATCGCGACCGGAGGCCTCACATCCTTTGAAAACTCGAGAGGTCCGCGGAGATCAATGCTTCCAAAGGAGACGATGCCTGACTCCTCTTGAAAATGGATAGGAGTCCCTGGATCCCTGTGGCACGTGGAAAGGGGCCCTGGGTCTCCGGCCTCACGTGGAGACGCGTCCCAATTGCCATGCCGAGACTCGAGGAGAATCCCGGGTGTCCCTCGCACCTAGGCAGGAGTCCTGACGTCGCTGAACAAACACATGTCTGGAAGTGCCCTCCCAGTCGTAACTCGAGAATATACCCCAGGTTCCGGACGCAACTCGAGAAAAACCATGAGACTTCCCCGTCGCCGCGAGATGAGGCCCGATTCCCCTGCACTGCGTGCAGAGCTATTCCGTGTTCCACATCAAACGTGAAAGGAGCCTTGATTTCCTTGATTGCACTCCAGAGAAAACCCAAGATCACTGTCTCCAGTCTAGAGGGATCCTGAGGTCACTGGAGCAACACGAAAGGGATCCGGTGACCCCAAGTCAACTGGAGATGATAGCTTAGTCCCTGGCTTCGACTCAAGAGGAATACCAACTTTCCACAATCACCTCAAGAGGAGGCTTCACTCAGCTACAGGTATGTGAGAGGGAACCTGAGTATGTGGCCTCAAGTGGAATGGACACGGAGATGCTCTGACTCGAAGTCAGGCCGGATATCCCTGCAGTGAATTGAATGCAGGCTCGTCTTGCATCTCCCAAGACGAAGGGATGTCTGAATCCCCTGTGGAGACGACAGAGAAACACCTAGTCCTCCGCCTCATCGAGACGGGAGGCATCACATCCTTTGAAAACTCGAGAGGTCTGCGGAGATCAATGCTTCCAAAGGAGACGATGCCTGACTCTTCTTGAAAAGGATAGGAGTCCCAGGATCCCTGTGGCAAGTGGAAAGGGACCCTGGGTCTCCCGCCTCACGTGTAGACGCATCCCCATTGCCATGCCAAGACTCGAGGAGAATCCGGAGGTGTCCCTCGCACCTAGGCAGGAGTCCTTACGTCGCTGAACAAACACGTGTCTGGAAGGGCCCTCCCCGTCGTAACTCGAGAATATACCCCAGGTTCCAGCCGCAACTCGAGAAAAACCATGAGACTTCCCCCTCGCCGCTGGATGAGGCCCGATTCCCCTGCACTGCGTACAGAGCAATTCCGTGTTCCACATCAAACGTGAAAGGAGCCTTGATTTCCTTGACGGCACTCCAGAGAAAACCCAAGATCACTGTTTCAAGTCTAGAGGGATCCTGAGGTCACTGGAGCAACACGAAAGGGCTACGTGGACCCCAAATCAACTCGAGATGAGAGCTTATTCCCTGGCGTTGACTCAAGAGGAATACCAACTTTCCACAAGCACCTCAAGAGGAGGCTTCTCTCAGCTACAGGTATGTGAGAGGGACCCTGAGTTTGTGGCCTCAAGTGGAATGGACACGGAGATGCTCTGACTCGAAGTAAGGCCAGATATCCCTGCAGTGAATTGAATGCCGGCTCGTCTTGCATCTCCCAAGACGAAGGGATATCTGAATCCCCTGTGGAGACCACAGAGAAAGACCGAGTTCTCCGCCTCATCGCGACCGGAGGCTACACATCATTTGAAAACTCGAGAGGTCCGCGGAGATCAATGCTTCCAAAGGAGACGATGCCTGACTCCTCTTGAAAATGGATAGGAGTCCCAGGATCCTGTGGCAGGGGGAAAGGGACCCTGGGTCTCCCGCCTCACGTGGAGACGCGTCCCAATTGCCATGCCAAGACTCGAGGAGAATCCCGAGGTGTCCCTCGCACCCAGACAGGAGTCCTCACGTCGCTGAACAAACCTGTGTCTGGAAGGGCCCTCCCCGTCTTAACTCGAGAATATACCCCAGGTTCCGGCCGTAACTCGAGAAAAACCATGAGACTTCCCCATCACCGCGAGATGAGGCCCGATTCGCCTGCACTGCATGCAGACCAATTCCGTGTTCCACATCAAACGTGAAAGGAGCCTTGATTTCCTTAATGGCACTCCAGAGAAAACCCAAGATCACTGTTTCAAGTCTAGAGGGATCGTGAGGTCACTGTAGCAACACGAAAGGGCTCCGTGGACCCCAAATCAACTCGAGATGAGAGCTTAGTCCCTGGCTTCGACTCAAGAGGAATACCAACTTTCCACAAGCACCTCAAGAGGAGGCTACTCTCAGTTAATGGTAAGTGAGAGGGACCCTGAGTTTGTCGCCTCAAGTGGAATGGACACCGAGATGCTCTGACTCGAAGTAAGGACAGATATCCCTGCAGTGATTTGAATGCAGGCTCGTCTTGCATCTCCCAAGACGAAGGGTTGTCTGAATACCCTGTGGAGACCACAGAGAAAGACCTAGTCCTCCGCCTCATCGCGACCGGAGGCCTCACATGCTTTGAAAACTCGAGAGGTCTGCGGAGATCAATGCTTCCAAAGGAGACGATGCCTGACGCCTCTTGAAAATGGATAGGAGTCCCAGGATCCCTGTGGCACGTGGAAAGGGACCCTGGGTCTCCCGCCTCACGTGGAGACACGTCCCAATTTCCATGCCAAGAATTGAGGAGAATCCTGAGGTGTCCCTCGCACCTAGGCAGGAGTCCTGACGTCGCTGAACAAACACGTGTCTGGAAGGGCCCTCCCCAACCTAACTCGAGAATATACCCCAGGTTTCGGCCGCAACTCGAGGAAAACCATGAGACTTCCCCCTCGCCGCGAGATGAGGCCCGATTCCCCTGCAATGCGTGCAGAGCAATTCCGTGTTCCACATCAAACGTGAAAGGAGCCTTGATTTCCTTGATGGCACTCCAGAGAAAACCCAAGATCACTGTCTCAAGTCTAGAGGGATCCTGAGGTCACTGGAGCAACACGAAAGGGCTCCGTGGACCCCAAATAAACTCGAGATGAGAGCTTAGTCCCTGTCTTCGACTCAAGAGGAATACCAACTTTCCACAAGCACCTCAAGAGGAGGCTTCTCTCAGATACAGGTATGTGAGAGGGACCCTGAGTTTGTGGCCTCAAGTGGAATATACAGCGAGATGCTCTGATTCGAAGTAAGGCCGGATATCCCTGCAGTGAATTGAATGCCGGCTCGTCTTGCATCTCCCAAGACGAAGGGATGTCTGAATCCCCTGTGGAGACCACAGAGAAAGACCGAGTTCTCTGCCTCATCCCGACCGGAGGCTTCACATCCTTTGAAAACTCGAGAGGTCCGCGGAGATCAATGCTTCCAAAGGAGACGATGCCTGACTCCTCTTGAAAATGGATAGGAGTCCCAGGATGCTGTGGCAGGGGGAAAGGGAACCTGGGTCTCCCGCCTCACGTGGAGACGCGTCTCAATTGCCATGCCAAGACTCGAGGAGAATCCCGAGGTGTCCCTCGCACCCAGGCAGGAGTCCTCACGTCGCTGAACAAACCTGTGTCTGGAAGGGCCCTCCCCGTCTTAACTCGAGAATATACCCCAGGTTCCGGCCGCAACTCGAGAAAAACCATGAGACTTCCCCATTCCCGCGAGATGAGGCCCGATTCGCCTGCACTGCATGCAGACCAATTCCGTGTTCCACATCAAACGTGAAAGGAGCCTTGATTTCCTTAATGGCACTCCAGAGAAAACCCAAGATCACTGTTTCAAGTCTAGAGGGATCCTGAGGTCACTGGAGCAACACGAAAGGGCTCCGTGGACCCCAAATCAACTCGAGATGAGAGCTTAGTCCCTGGCTTCGACTCAAGAGGAATACCAACTTTCCACAAGCACCTCAAGAGGAGGCTACTCTCAGCTAATGGTAAGTGAGAGGGACCCTGAGTTTGTCGCCTCAAGTGGAATGGACACCGAGATGCTCTGACTCGAAGTAAGGCCAGATATCCCTGCAGTGATTTGAATGCAGGCTCGTCTTGCATCTCCCAAGACGAAGGGTTGTCTGAGTCCCCTGTGGAGACCACAGAGAAAGACCTAGTCCTCCGCCTCATCGCGACCGGAGGCCTCACATCCTTTGAAAACTCGGGAGGTCCGCGGAGATCAATGCTTCCAAAGGAGACGACGCCTGACTCCTCTTGAATATAGATAGGAGTCCCAGGATCCCTGTGGCACGTGGAAAGGGACCCTGGGTCTCCCGCCTCACGTGGAGACGCCTCCCAATTTCCATGCCAAGACTTGAGGAGAATCCCGAGGTGTCCCTCGCACCTAGGCAGGAGTCCTGACGTCGCTGAACAAACACGTGTCTGGAAGGGCCCTCCCCATCGTAACTCGAGAATATACCCCAGGTTCCGGCCGCAAATCGAGAAAAACCATGAGACTTCCCACTCGCCGCGAGATGAGGCACGATTCCCCTGCAATGCGTGCAGAGCAATTCCGTGTTCCACATCAAACGTGAAAGGAGCCTTGATTTCCTTGATGGCACTCCAGAGAAAACCCAAGATCACTGTCTCAAGTCTAGAGGGATCCTGAGGTCACTGGAGCAACACGAAAGGACTCCGTGGAACCCAAATCAACTCGAGATGAGAGATTAGTCCCTGGCTTCAACTCAAGAGGAATACGAACTTTCCACAAGCCCCTCAAGAGGAGGCTACTCTCAGCTACAGGTATGTGAGAGGGACCCTGAGTTTGTGGCATCAAGTGGAATGGACACCGAGATGCTCTGACTCGAAGTAAGGCCGGATATCCCTGCAGTGAATTGAAAGCAGGCTCATGTTGCATCTCCCAAGACGAAGGGATGTCTGAATCCCCTGTGCAGAACACAGAGAAAGACCTAGTCCTCCGCCTCAACGTGACCCGAGGCCTCACATCCTTTGAAAACTCGAGAGGTCTGCAGAGATCAATGCTTCCAAAGGAGATGATGCCTGACTCCTCTTGAAAATGGATAGGAGTCCCAGGATCACTGTGGCACGTGGAAAGGGACCCTGGATCTCCCGCCTCACGTGGAGACGCGTCCCAATTGCCATGCCAAGACTCGAGGACAATCCGGAGGTGTCCCTCGCACTTAGGCAGGAGTCCTGACTTCGCTGAACAAACACGTGTCTGGAAGGGCCCTCCCCGTCGTAACTCGAGAATATACCCCAGGATCCGGCCGCAACTCGAGAAAAACCATGAGATTTCCCCCTCGCCGCGAGTTGAGGCCCGATTCCCCTGTACTGCATGCAGAGCAATTCCGTGTTCCACATCAAACGTGAAAGGAGCCTTGATTTCCTTGATGGCACTTCAGAGAAAACCCAAGATCACTGTCTCAAGTCTAGAGGTATCCTGAGGTCACTGGAGCAACACGAAAGGGCTCCGTGGACCCCAAATCAACTCGAGATGAGAGCTTAGTCCCTGGCTTCGACTCAAGAGGAATACCAACTTTCCACAAGCACCTCAAGAGGAGACTTCTCTCAGCTACAGGTATGTGAGAGGGACCCTGAGTTTGTGGCCTCAAGTGGAATGGACACTGAGATGCTCTGACTCAAAGTAAGGCCGGATATCCCAACAGTGAATTGAATGCAGGCTCGTCTTGCATCTCCCAAGAAGAAGGGATGTCTGAATCCCCTGTGGAGACCAGAGAGAAGACCGAGTTCTCCGCCTCATCGCGACCGGAGGCCTCACATCCTTTGAAAACTCGAGAGGTCCGCGGAGATCAATGCTTCCAGAGGAGAAGATGCCTGACACTACCTGAAAATGGCTAGGAGTCCCAGGATCCCTGTGGCACGTGGAAAGGGATCCTGGGTCTCCCGCCTCATGTGGAGACGCGTCCCATTTGCCATGCCAAGACTCCAGGAGAATCCCAAGGTTTCCCTCGCACCTAGGCAGGAGTCCTGACGTCGCTGAACAAATACGTGTCTGGAAGGGCCCTCCCCGTCGTAACTCGAGATATACCCCAGGTTCCGGCTACAACTCGAGAAAAACCATGAGACTTCCCCCTCGCCGCTGGATGAGGCCCGATTCCCCTACACTGCGTGCAGAACAATTCCGTGTTCCACATCAAACGTGAAAGGAGCCTTGATTTCCTTGATGGCACTCCAGAGAAAACCCAAGATCACTGTCTCAAGTCTAGAGGGATCCTGAGGTCACTGGAGCAACACGAAAGTGCTCTGTGGACCCCAAATCAACTCGAGATGAGAGCTTAGTCCCTGGCTTCGACTCAAGAGGAATACCAACTTTCCACAAGCACCTCAAGAGGAGGCTTCTCTCAGCTACAGGTATATGAGAGGGACCCTGAGTTTGTGGCCTCAAGTGGAATGGACACCGAGATGCTCTGACTCAAAGTAAGGCCGGATATCCCTGCAGTGGATTGAATGCAGGCTCGTCTTGCATCTCCCAAGACGAAGGGATGTCTGAATCCCCTGTGGAGACCACAGAGAAAGACCGAGTTCTCCACCTCATCGCGACCGGAGGCCTCACATCCTTTGAAAACTCGAGCGGTCCGCGGATATCAATGCTTCCAAAGGAGACGATGCCTGACTCCTCTTGAAAATGGATAGGAGTCCCAGGATCCGTTTGGCACGTGGAAAGGGACCCTGGGTCTCCCGCCTCACGTGGAGACGGGTCCAAATTGCCATGCCAAGACTCGAGGAAAATTCCAAGGTGTCCCTCGCACCTAGGCAGGAGTCCTGACATCGCTGAACAAACACGTGTCTGGAAGGACCCTCCCCGTCGTAACTCGAGAATATACCCCAGGTTCCGGCCGCAACTCGAGAAAAACCATGAGACTTCCCCCTCCCCGCGAGATGAGGCCCGATTCCCCTGCACTGCGTGCAGTGCAATTCCGTGTTCCACATCAAACGTGAAAGGAGCCTTGATTTCCTTGATGGCACTCCAGAGAAAACCCAAGATCACTGTCTCAAGTCTAGAGGGATCCTGAGGTCACTGGAGCAACACGAAAGGGTTCCGTGGACCCCAAATCAACTCGAGATGAGAGCTTAGTCCCTGGCTTCGACGCAAGAGGAATACCAACTTTCCACAAGCACCTCAAGAGGAGGCTTCTCTCAGCTACAGGTATGTGAGAGGGCCCCTGAGTTTGTGGCCTCAAGTGGAATGGACACCGAGATGCTCTGACTAGAAGTAAGGCCGAATATCCCTGCAGTGAAGTGAATGCAGGCTCGTCTTGCATCTCCCAAGACGAAGGGATGTCTGAATCCCCTGTGGAGACCACAGAGAAAGACCTAATTATCCGCCTCATCGCGAGCGGAGGCTTCACATCCTTTGAAAACTCGAGAGGTCCGCGGAGATCAATGCTTCCAAAGGAGACGATGCGTGACTCCTCTTGAAAATGGATAGGAGTCCCAGGATCCCTGTGGCACGTGGAAAGGGACCCTGGGTCTCCCGCCTCATGTGGAGACGCGTCCCAATTGCCATGCCAAGACACGAGGAGAATTCCGAGGTGTCCCTCGCACCTAGGCAGGAGTCCTGATGTCGCTGAAGAAACACGTGTCTAGAAGGGCCCTCCCCGTCGTTACTCGAGAATATACCACAGGTTCCGGCCGCAACTCAAGCAAAACGATGAGATTTCCCCCTCGCCGTGAGTTGAGGCCCGATTCCCCTGCACTGCATGCAGAGCAATTCCGTGTTCCACATCAAACGTGAAAGGAGCCTTGATTTCCTTGATGGCAATCCAGAGAAAACCTAAGATCACTGTCTCAAGTCTAGAGGGATCCTGAGGTATCTGGAGCAACACGAAAGGGCTCCGTGGACCCCAAATCAACTCGAGATGAGAGCTTAGTCCCTGGCTTCGACTCAAGAGGAATACCAACTTTCCACAAGCACCTCAAGAGGAGGCTTCTCTCAGCTACAGGTATGTGAGAGGGCCCCTGAGTTTGTGGCCTCAAGTGGAATGGACACCGAGATGCTCTGAGTCGAAGTAAGGCCGGATATCCCTGCAGTGAATTGAATGCAGGCTCGTCTTGCATCTCCCAAGACGAAGGGTTGTCTGAATCCCCTGTGGAGACCACAGAGAAAGACCTAGTTCTCCGCCTCATCGAGACCGGAGGCCTCACATTCTTTGAAAACTCGAGAGGTCCGCGGAGATCAATGCTTCCAAAGGAGAAGATGCCTGACTCTTCTTGAAAATGGATAGGAGTCCCAGGATCCCTGTGGCACGTGGAAAGGTACCCTGGGTCTCCCGCCTCACGTGGAGACGCGTCCCAATTGCCATGCCAAGACTCGAGGAGAATCCCGAGGTGTCCCTCGCACCTAGGCAGGAGTCCTCACGTCGCTGAACAAACACATGTCTGGAAGGGCCCTCCCCGTCGTAACTCGAGAATATACACCAGGTTCCGGCCGCAACTCGAGAAAAACCACGAGATTTTCCCCTCGCCGCGAGATGAGGCCCGATTCCCCTGCACTGCGTGCAGAGCAATTCCGTTTTCCACATCAAACGTTAAAGGAGCCTTGATTTCCTTGATGGCACTCCAGAGAAAACCCAAGTTCACTGTCCCAAGTCTAGAGGGATCCTGAGGTCACTGGAGCAACACGAAAGGGCTCCGTGGACCCCAAATCAACTCGAGATGAGAGCTTAGTCCCTGGCTTCGACTCAAGAGGAATACCAACTTTCCACAAGCACCTCAAGAGGAGGCTTCTCTCAGCTACAGGTATGTGAGAGGGACCCTGAGTTTGTGGCCTCAATTGGAATGGACACCGAGATGCTCTGACTCAAAGTAAGGCTGGATATCCCTGCAGCGAATTGAATGCAGGCTCGTCTTGCATCTCCCAAGACGAAGGGATGGCTGAATCCCCTGTGGAGGCCACAGAGAAAGACCTAGTCCTCTGCCTCATCGCGACCGGAGGCCTCACATCCTTTGAAAACTCGAGAGGTCCGCGGAGATCAATGCTTCCAAAGGAGACGATGCCTGACTCCTCTTGCAAATGGATAGGAGTCCCAGGATCCCTGTGGCACGTGGAAAGGGACCCTGGGTCTCCCGCCTCACGTGGAGAAGCGTCCAAATTGCCATGCCAACTCGAGTAGAATCACGAGGTGTCCCTCGCACATAGGCAGGAGTCCTGACGTCGCTGAACAAACACGTGTCTGGAAGGGCCCTCCCCGTCGTAACTCGAGAATATACCCCAGGTTCCGGCCGCAACTCGAGAAAAACCATGAGACTTCCCCCTCGCAGCGAGATGAGGCCCGATTCCCCTGCACTGCGTGCAGACCAATTCCGTGTTCCACATCAAACGTGAAAGGAGCCTTGATTTCCTGGATGGCATTCCAGAGAAAACCCAAGATCACTGTCTCAAGTCTAGAGGGATCCTGAGGTCACTGGAGCAACACGAAAGGGCTCCGTGGACCCCAAATCAACTCGAGATGAGAGCTTAGTCCCTGGCTTCGCCTCAAGCGGAATACCAACTTTCCACAAGCACCTCAAGAGGAGGCTTCTCTCAGCTACAGGTATGTGAGAGGGACCCTGAGTTTGTGGCCTCAAGTGGAATGGACACTGAGATGCTCTGACTCAAAGTAAGGCCGGATATCCCAACAGTGAATTGAATGCAGGCTCGTCTTGCATCTCCCAAGAAGAAGGGATGTCTGAATCCCCTGTGGAGACCACAGAGAAGACCGAGTTCTCCGCCTCATCGCGACCGGAGGCCTCACATCCTTTGAAAACTCGAGAGGTCCGCGGAGATCAATGCTTCCAGAGGAGAAGATGCCTGACACTACCTGAAAATGGCTAGGAGTCCCAGGATCCCTGTGGCACGTGGAAAGGGATCCTGGGTCTCCCGCCTCATGTGGAGACGCGTCCCAATTGCCATGCCAAGACTCCAGGAGAATCCCAAGGTTTCCCTCGCACCTAGGCAGGAGTCCTGACGTCGCTGAACAAATACGTGTCTGGAAGGGCCGTCCCCGTCGTAACTCGAGAATATACCCCAGGTTCCGGCTACAACTCGAGAAAAACCATGAGACTTCCCCCTCGCCGCTGGATGAGGCCCGATTCCCCTACACTGCGTGCAGAACAATTCCGTGTTCCACATCAAACGTGAAAGGAGCCTTGATTTCCTTGATGGCACTCCAGAGAAAACCCAAGATCACTGTCTCAAGTCTAGAGGGATCCTGAGGTCACTGGAGCAACACGAAAGTGCTCTGTGGACCCCAAATCAACTCGAGATGAGAGCTTAGTCCCTGGCTTCGACTCAAGAGGAATACCAACTTTCCACAAGCACCTCAAGAGGAGGCTTCTCTCAGCTACAGGTATATGAGAGGGACCCTGAGTTTGTGGCCTCAAGTGGAATGGACACCGAGATGCTCTGACTCAAAGTAAGGCCGGATATCCCTGCAGTGGATTGAATGCAGGCTCGTCTTGCATCTCCCAAGACGAAGGGATGTCTGAATCCCCTGTGGAGACCACAGAGAAAGACCGAGTTCTCCACCTCATCGCGACCGGAGGCCTCACATCCTTTGAAAACTCGAGCGGTCCGCGGATATCAATGCTTCCAAAGGAGACGATGCCTGACTCCTCTTGAAAATGGATAGGAGTCCCAGGATCCGTTTGGCACGTGGAAAGGGACCCTGGGTCTCCCGCCTCACGTGGAGACGGGTCCAAATTGCCATGCCAAGACTCGAGGAAAATTCCGAGGTGTCCCTCGCACCTAGGCAGGAGTCCTGACATCGCTGAACAAACACGTGTCTGGAAGGACCCTCCCCGTCGTAACTCGAGAATATACCCCAGGTTCCGGCCGCAACTCGAGAAAAACCATGAGACTTCCCCCTCCCCGCGAGATGAGGCCCGATTCCCCTGCACTGCGTGCAGTGCAATTCCGTGTTCCACATCAAACGTGAAAGGAGCCTTGATTTCCTTGATGGCACTCCAGAGAAAACCCAAGATCACTGTCTCAAGTCTAGAGGGATCCTGAGGTCACTGGAGCAACACGAAAGGGTTCCGTGGACCCCAAATCAACTCGAGATGAGAGCTTAGTCCCTGGCTTCGACGCAAGAGGAATACCAACTTTCCACAAGCACCTCAAGAGGAGGCTTCTCTCAGCTACAGGTATGTGAGAGGGCCCCTGAGTTTGTGGCCTCAAGTGGAATGGACACCGAGATGCTCTGACTAGAAGTAAGGCCGAATATCCCTGCAGTGAAGTGAATGCAGGCTCGTCTTGCATCTCCCAAGACGAAGGGATGTCTGAATCCCCTGTGGAGACCACAGAGAAAGACCTAATTATCCGCCTCATCGCGAGCGGAGGCTTCACATCCTTTGAAAACTCGAGAGGTCCGCGGAGATCAATGCTTCCAAAGGAGACGATGCGTGACTCCTCTTGAAAATGGATAGGAGTCCCAGGATCCCTGTGGCACGTGGAAAGGGACCCTGGGTCTCCCGCCTCATGTGGAGACGCGTCCCAATTGCCATGCCAAGACACGAGGAGAATTCCGAGGTGTCCCTCGCACCTAGGCAGGAGTCCTGATGTCGCTGAAGAAACACGTGTCTAGAAGGGCCCTCCCCGTCGTTACTCGAGAATATACCACAGGTTCCGGCCGCAACTCAAGAAAAACGATGAGATTTCCCCCTCGCCGTGAGTTGAGGCCCGATTCCCCTGCACTGCATGCAGAGCAATTCCGTGTTCCACATCAAACGTGAAAGGAGCCTTGATTTCCTTGATGGCAATCCAGAGAAAACCTAAGATCACTGTCTCAAGTCTAGAGGGATCCTGAGGTATCTGGAACAACACGAAAGGGCTCCGTGGACCCCAAATCAACTCGAGATGAGAGCTTAGTCCCTGGCTTCGACTCAAGAGGAATACCAACTTTCCACAAGCACCTCAAGAGGAGGCTTCTCTCAGCTACAGGTATGTGAGAGGGCCCCTGAGTTTGTGGCCTCAAGTGGAATGGACACCGAGATGCTCTGAGTCGAAGTAAGGCCGGATATCCCTGCAGTGAATTGAATGCAGGCTCGTCTTGCATCTCCCAAGACGAAGGGTTGTCTGAATCCCCTGTGGAGACCACAGAGAAAGACCTAGTTCTCCGCCTCATCGAGACCGGAGGCCTCACATTCTTTGAAAACTCGAGAGGTCCGCGGAGATCAATGCTTCCAAAGGAGAAGATGCCTGACTCTTCTTGAAAATGGATAGGAGTCCCAGGATCCCTGTGGCACGTGGAAAGGTACCCTGGGTCTCCCGCCTCACGTGGAGACGCGTCCCAATTGCCATGCCAAGACTCGAGGAGAATCCCGAGGTGTCCCTCGCACCTAGGCAGGAGTCCTCACGTCGCTGAACAAACACATGTCTGGAAGGGCCCTCCCCGTCGTAACTCGAGAATATACCCCAGGTTCCGGCCGCAACTCGAGAAAAACCACGAGATTTTCCCCTCGCCGCGAGATGAGGCCCGATTCCCCTGCACTGCGTGCAGAGCAATTCCGTTTTCCACATCAAACGTTAAAGGAGCCTTGATTTCCTTGATGGCACTCCAGAGAAAACCCAAGTTCACTGTCCCAAGTCTAGAGGGATCCTGAGGTCACTGGAGCAACACGAAAGGGCTCCGTGGACCCCAAATCAACTCGAGATGAGAGCTTAGTCCCTGGCTTCGACTCAAGAGGAATACCAACTTTCCACAAGCACCTCAAGAGGAGGCTTCTCTCAGCTACAGGTATGTGAGAGGGACCCTGAGTTTGTGGCCTCAATTGGAATGGACACCGAGATGCTCTGACTCAAAGTAAGGCTGGATATCCCTGCAGCGAATTGAATGCAGGCTCGTCTTGCATCTCCCAAGACGAAGGGATGGCTGAATCCCCTGTGGAGGCCACAGAGAAAGACCTAGTCCTCTGCCTCATCGCGACCGGAGGCCTCACATCCTTTGAAAACTCGAGAGGTCCGCGGAGATCAATGCTTCCAAAGGAGACGATGCCTGACTCCTCTTGCAAATGGATAGGAGTCCCAGGATCCCTGTGGCACGTGGAAAGGGACCCTGGGTCTCCCGCCTCACGTGGAGAAGCGTCCAAATTGCCATGCCAACTCGAGTAGAATCACGAGGTGTCCCTCGCACATAGGCAGGAGTCCTGACGTCGCTGAACAAACACGTGTCTGGAAGGGCCCTCCCCGTCGTAACTCGAGAATATACCCCAGGTTCCGGCCGCAACTCGAGAAAAACCATGAGACTTCCCCCTCGCAGCGAGATGAGGCCCGATTCCCCTGCACTGCGTGCAGACCAATTCCGTGTTCCACATCAAACGTGAAAGGAGCCTTGATTTCCTGGATGGCATTCCAGAGAAAACCCAAGATCACTGTCTCAAGTCTAGAGGGATCCTGAGGTCACTGGAGCAACACGAAAGGGCTCCGTGGACCCCAAATCAACTCGAGATGAGAGCTTAGTCCCTGGCTTCGCCTCAAGCGGAATACCAACTTTCCACAAGCACCTCAAGAGGAGGCTTCTCTCAGCTACAGGTATGTGAGAGGGACCCTGAGTTTGTGGCCTCAAGTGGAATGGACACAGAGATGCTCTGACTCGAAGTAAGGCCGGATATCCCTGCAGTGAATTGAATGCAGGCTCGTCTTGCATCTCCCAAGACGAAGGGATGTCTGAATCCGCTGTGGAGACCACAGAGAAAGATCTAGTCCTCCGCCTCATCGCGACCGGAGGCCTCACATCTTTTCAAAATTCGAGAGGTCCGCGGAGATCAATGCTTCCAAAGGAGACGATGCCTGACTCCTCTTGAAAATGGATAGGAGTCCCAGGATCCCTGTGGCACGTGGAAAGGGACCCTGGGTCTCCCGCCTCACGTGGAGACGCGTCCCAATTGCCATGCCAAGACTCGAGGAGAATCCCGAGGTGTCCCTCGCACCTAGGCAGGAGTCCTGACGTCGCTGAACAAACACGTGTCTGGAAGGGCCCTCCCCGTCGTAACTCGAGAATATACCCCAGGTTCCGGCCGCAACTCGAGAAAAGCCATGAGACTACCCCCTCGCCGCTGGATGAGGCCTGATTCCCCTGCACTGCATGCAGAGCAATTCCGTGTTCCACATCAAACGTGAAAGGAGCCTTGATTTCCTTAATGGCACTCCAGAGAAAACGAAAGATCACTGTTTCAAGACTAGAGGGATCCTGAGGTCACTGTAGCAACACGAAAGGGCTCCGTGGACCCCAAATCAACTCGAGATGAGAGCTTAGTCCCTGGCTTCGACTCAAGAGGAATACCAACTTTCCACAAGCACCTCAAGAGGAGGCTACTCTCAGCTAATGGTATGTGAGAGGGACCCTGAATTTGTGGCCTCAAGTGGAATGGACACCGAGATGCTCTGACTCGAAGTAAGGTCGGATATCCCTGCAGTGAATTGAATGCAGGCTCGTCTTGCATCTCCCAAGAGGAAGGGATGTCTGAATCCCCTGTGGAGACCACAGAGAAAGACCTAATTCTCCGCCTCATAGCGACCGGGGGCCTCACATCCTTTGAAAATTCGAGAGGTCCACGGAGATCAATGCTTCCAAAGGAGACGATGCCTGACTCCTCTTGAAAATGGATAGGAGTTCCAGGATCCCTGTGGCACGTGGAAAGGGACCCTGGGTCTCCGGCCTCACGTGGAGACGCTTCCCCATTGCCATGCCAATACTCGAGGAGAAGCCCGAGGTGTCCCTGGCACCTAGTCAGGAGTCCTGATGTCGCTGAACAAACACGTGTCTGGAAGGGCCCTCCCCGTCGTAACTCGAGAATATACCCCAGGTTCCGGCCGCAACTCGAGAAAAACCATGAGACTTCCCCCTCGCCGCGAGATGAGCCCCGATTCCCCTGCACTGCGTGAAGAGCAATTCCGTGTTCCACATCAAACGTGAAAGGAGCCTTGATTTCCTTGATGGCACTCCAGAGAAAACCCAAGATCACTGTCTCAAGTCTAGAGGGATCCTGACGTCACTGGAGCAACACGAAAGTGTCCCATGGACCCCAAATCAACTCGAGATGAGAGCTTAGACCCTGGCTTCGACTCAAGAGGAATACCCACTTTTCTGAAGCAGCTCAAGAGGAGGCTTCTCTCAGCTACAGGTATGTGAGAGGGACCCTGAATTTGTGGCCTCAAGTGGAAAGGACACCGAGATGCTCTGACTCGAAGTAAGGCCGGATATCCCTGCAGTGAATTGAATGCAGGCTCGTCTTGCATCTCCCAAGATGAAGGGTTGTCTGAATCCCCTGTGGAGACCACAGAGAAAGACCTAGTCCTCCGCCTCAACGCGACCGGAGGCCTCACATCCTTTGAAAACTCGAGAGGTCCGCGTAGATCAATGCTTCCAAAGGAGACGATGCCTGACTCCTCTTGAAAATGGATAGGAGTCCCAGGATCCCTGTGGCACGTGGAAAGGGACACTGGGTCTCCCGCCTCACGTGGAGACGCGTCCCAATTGCCATGCCAAGACTCGAGGAGAATCCCGAGGTGTCCCTCGCCCCTAGGCAGGAGTCCTGACGTCACTGAACAAACACGTGTCTGGAAGGGCCCTCCCCGTCGTAACTCGAGAATATACCCAAGGTTCCGGAAGCAACTCGAGAAAAACCATGAGACTTCCCCCTCGCCGCGAGATGAGGCCCGATTCCCCTGCACTGCGTGTAGAGCAATTCCGTGTACCACATCAAACGAGAAAGGAGCCTTGATTTCCTTGATGGCACTCCAGAGAAAACCCAAGATCACTGTCTCAAGTCTAGAGGGATCCTAAGGTCACTGGAGCAACACGAAAGGGCTCCGTGGACCCCAAATCAACTCGAGATGAGAGCTTAGTACCTGGCTTCTACTCAAGAGGACTACCAACTTTCCACAAGCACCTCAAGAGGAGGCTTCTCTCAGCTACAGGTATGTGAGAGGGACCCTGAATTTGTGGCCTCAAGTGGAATGGACACCGAGATGCTCTGACTCGAAGTAAAGTCGGATATCCCTGCAGTGAATTGAATGCAGGCTCGTCTTGCATCTCCCAAGACGAAGGGTTTTCTGAATCCCCTGTGGAGACCACAGAGAAAGACCTAGTCCTCCGCCTCAACGCGACCGGAGGCCTCATATCCTTTGAAAACTCGAGAGGTCCGCGGAGATCAATGCTTCCAAAGGAGACGATGCCTGACTCCTCTTGAAAATGGATAGGAGTCCCAGGATCCCTGTGGCACGTGGAAAGGGAACCTGGGTCTCCCGCCTCACGTGGAGACGCGTCCCAATTGCCATGCCAAGACTCGAGGAGAATCCCGAGGTGTCCCTCGCACCTAAGCAGGAGTCCTGACGTCGCTGAACAAACACGTGTCTGGAAGGGCCCTCCCCGTCATAACTCGTGAATATACCCCAGGTTCCGGCCGCAACTCGAGGAAAACCATGAGATTTCCCCCTCGCCGCGAGTTGAGGCCCGATTCCCCTGCACTGCATTCAGAGCAATTCCGTGTTCCACATCAAACGTGAAAGGAGCCTTGATTTCCTTGATGGCACTCCAGAGAAAACCCAAGATCACTGTCTCAAGTCTAGAGGGATCCTGAGGTCACTAGAGCAACACGAAAGAGCTCCGTGGACCCCAAATCAAGTCGAGATGAGAGCTTAGTCCCTGGCTTCGACTCAAGAGGAATACCAACTTTCCACAAGCACCTCAAGAGGAGGCTTCTCTCAGCTACAGGTATGTGAAAGGGACCCTGAGTTTGTGGCCTCAATTGGAATGGACACCGAGATGCTCTGACTCGAAGTAAGGCTGGATATCCCTGCAGTGAATTGAATGCAGGCTCGTCTTGCATCTCCCAAGACGAAGGGATGTCTGAATCCCCTGTGGAGACCACAGAGAAAGACCTAGTCCTCAGCCTCATCGCGACCGGAGTCCTCACATCCTTTGAAAACTCGAGAGGTCCGCGGAAATCAATGCTTCCAAAGGAGACGATGCCTGACTCCTCTTGAAAATGGATAGGAGTTCCAGGACTCCTGTGTAACTTGGAAAGGGACACTGGGCCTCCCGCGTCACGTGGAGACGCGTCCCAATTGCCATGCCAAGACTCGAGGAGAATCCGGAGGTGTTCCTCGCACCTAGGCAGGAGTCCTTATGTCGCTGAACAAACACGTGTCTGGAAGGGCCTTCCCCGTCATAACTCGAGAATATACCCCAGGTTCCGGCCGCAACTCGAGAAAAACCATGAGACTTCCTCCTCGCCGCGAGATGAGGCCCGATTCCCCTGCACTGCGTGCAGAGCAGTTCCGTGTTCCACATCAAACGTGAAAGGAGCCTTGATTTCCTTGATGGCACTCCAGAGAAAACCCAAGATCACTGTCTCAAGTCTAGAGGGATCCTCAGGTCACTGGAACAACACGAAAGGGCTCCGTGGACCCCAAATCTACTCGAGATGAGAGCTTATTCCTTGGCTTCGAGTCAAGAGGAATACCAACATTCCACAAGCACCTCGAGAGGAGGATTCTCTCAGCTACAGGTATGGGAGAGGAACCCTGAGTTTGTGGCCTCAAGTGGAATGGACACCGAGATGCTCTGACTCGAAGTAAGGCCGGATATCCCTGCAGTGAATTGAATGCAGGCTCGTCTTGCATCTCCCAAGACGAAGGGATGTCTGAATCCCCTGTGGAGACCACAGAGAAAGACCTAGTCCTCCGCCTCATCGCGACCGGAGGCCTCACATCCTTTGAAAACTCGAGAGGTCCGCGGAGATCAATGCTTCCAAAGGAGACGATGCTTGACTCCTCTTGAAAATGGATAGGAGTCCTAGGATCCCTGTGGGACGTGGAAAGGGACCCTGGGACTCCCGCCTCACGTGGAGACGCGTCCCAAATGCCATGCCAAGACTCGAGGAGAATCCCGTGGTGTCCCTCGCACCTAGGCAGGAGTCCTGACGTCGCTGAACAAACACGTGTCTGGAAGGGCCCTCCCCGTCGTAAGTCGAGAATATATCCCAGGTTCTGGCCGCAACTCGAGAAAAACAATGGGACTTACCCCTCGCCGCGAGATGAGGCCCGATTCCCCTGAACTGCATGCAGAGCAATTCCGTGTTCCACATCAAACGTGAAAGGAGCCTTGATTTCCTTGATGGCACTCCAGAGAAAACCCAAGATCACTGTCTCAAGTCTAGAGGGATCCTGAGGTCACTGGAGCAACACGAAAGGGCTCCGTGGACCCCAAGTCAACTCGAGATGAGTGCTTAGTCCTTGGCTTCGACTCAAGAGGAACACCAACTTTCCACAATCACCTCAAGAGGAGGCTTCTCTCAGCTACAGGTATGTGAGAGAGACCCTGAGTTTGTGGCATCAAGTGGAATGGACACCAAGATGCTCTGACTCGAAGTAAGGCCGGATATCCCTGCAGTGAATTGAATGCAGGCTCGTCTTGCATCTCCCAAGACGAAGGGATGTCTGAATCCCCTGTGGAGACCACAGAGAAAGACCTAGTCCTCCGCCTCATCGCGACCAGAGGCCTCACATCCTTTGAAAACTCGAAAGGTTTGCTGAGATCAATGCTTCCAAAGGAGACGATGCCTGACTCCTCTTGAAAATGGATAGGAGTCCCAGGATCCCTGTGGCACGTGGAAAGGGACACAAGTTCCCCCGCCTCATGTGGAGACGCATCCCAATTGCCATGCCAAGACTCGAGGAGAATCCCGAGGTGTCCCTCGCACCTAGGAAGGAGTAATGACGTTGCTGAACAAACACGTGACTGGAAGGGCCCTCCCCGTCGTAACTCGAGAATATTCCCCAGGTTCCGGCCGCAACTTGAGAAAAACCATGAGACTTCCCCTCACTGCGAGATGAGGCCCGATTCCCCTGCACTGCGTGCAGAGCAATTCCGTGTTCCACATCAAACGTGAAAGGAGCCTTGATTTCCTTGATGGCACTCCAGAGAAAACCCAAGATCACTGTCTCAAGTCTAGAGGGATCCTGAGGTCATTGGAGCAACAAGAAAGGGCTCTGTGGACCCCAAATCAACTCGAGATGAGAGCTTAGTCCCTGGCTTCGACTCAAGAGGAATACCAACTTTCCACAAGCACCTTAAGTGGAGGCTTCTCTCAGCTACAGGTATGTGAGAGGGACCATGATTTTGTGGCCTCAAGTGGAATGGACACCGAGATGCTCTGACTTGAAGTAAGGCCAGATATCCCTGCAGTGAATTGAATGCAGGCTCGTCTTGCATCTCCCAAGATGAAGGGATGTCTGAATCCCCTGTGGAGACAAAAGAGGAAGACCTAGTCCTCCGCCTCATCGCGACCAGAGGCCTCACATCCTTTGAAAATTCGAGAGGTCTGCGGAGATCAATGCTTCCAAAGGAGACGATGCCTGACTCCTTTTGAAAATGGATAGGAGTCCCAGGATCCCTGTCGCACGTGGAAAGGGACCCTGGGTCCCCGCCTCACGTGGAGACGCGTACCAATTGCCATGCCAAGACTCGAGGAGAATCCAGGGGTTCCCTCGCACCTAGACACGAGTCCTGACGTCGCTGAATAAACACGTGTATGGAAGGGCCCTCCCCGTCGTAACTCGAGAATATACCCCAGGTTCCGGCCGCAACTCGAGAAAAACCATGAGACTTCCCCCTCGCCGCGAGATGAGGCCCTTTTTCACTGCACTGTGTGCAGAGCAATTCCGTATCCCATATCAAATTTGAAATGAGGCTTGATTTCCTTGATGGCACTCCAGAGAAAAAGCAAGATCACTGTCTCAAGTCTAGAGGGATCCTGAGGTCACTGTACCAACACGAAAGGGCTCCGTGGACCCCAAATCAACTCGAGATGAGAGCTTAGTACCTGGCTTCGACTCAAGAGGAATACGAACTTCCCACAAGCACCTCAAGAGGAGGCTTCTCTCAGCTACAGGTACGTGAGAGGGACCCTGAGTTTGTGGCCTCAAGTGGAATGGACACCGAGATGCTCTGACTCGAAGTAAGGCCGTATATCCCTGCAGTGAATTGAATGCAGGCTCGTCTTGAATCTCCCAAGACGAAGGGATGTCTCAATCACCTGTGGAGACCACAGAGAAAGACCTAGTTCTCCGCCTCATCGCGACCGGAGGCCTCACATCCTTTGAAAACTCGAGAGGTCCGCGGAGATCAATGCTTCCAAAGTAGACGATGCCTGACTCCTCTTGAAACTGGATAGGAGTCCCAGGATCCCTGTGGCACGTGGAAAGGGACACTGGGTCTCCCGCCTCACGTGGAGACGCGTCCCAATTGGCATGCCAAGACTCGTGGAGAATCCCGAGGTGTCCCTCGCACGTAGACAGGAGTCCTGACGTCGCTGAACAAACACGTGTCTGGAAGGGCCCTCCCGGTCGTAACTCGAGAATGTACCCCAGGTTCCGGCCGCAACTCGAGAAAAACCAGGAGACTTCCCCCTTGCCGCGAGATGAAGCCCGATTCCCCTGCACTGCGTGCAGAGCAATTCCGTGTTCCACATCAAACGTGAAAGGAGCCTTGATTTCCTTGATGGCACTCCAGAGAAAACCCAAGATTACTCTCTCAAGTCTAGAGGGATCCTGAGGTCACTATAGCAACACGAAACGGCTCCTGGACCCCAAATCAACTCGAGATGAGAGCTTAGTCCCTGGCTTCGACTCAAGAGGCATACCAACTTTCCACAAGCACCTCAAGAGGGGGCTTCTCTCAGCTACAGGTATGTGAGTGGGACCCTGAATTTGTGGCCTCAAGTGGAATGGACACCGAGATGCTCTGACTCGAAGTAAGGCCGAATATCTCTGCAGTGAATTGAATGCAGGCTCGTCTTCCATCTCCCAAGACGAAGGGATGTCTGAATCTCCTGTGGAGACCACTGAGAAAGACCTAGTTCTCTGCCTCATCGCGACCGGAGGCCTCACATCCTTTGAAAACTCGAGAGGTCTGCGGAGATCAATGCTTCCAAAGGAGTCGATGCCTGACTCCTCTTGAAAATGGATAGGAGGCTCAGGATCCCTGTGGCACGTGGAAAGGGAACCTGGGTCTCCCGCCTCACGTGGAGACGCGTCCCAATTGCCGTGCCAAGACTCGAGGAGAATCCCGAGGTGTCCCTCGCACCTAGGCAGGAGTCCTGACGTCGCTGAACAAACACGTGTCTGGAAGGGCCCTCCCCATCGTAACTCGAGAATATACCCCAGGTTCCGGCCGAAACTCGAATAAAACCATGAGACTTCCCCCTCGCCGCGAGATGAGGCCTGATTCCCCTGCACTGCGTGCAGAGCAATTCCGTGTTCCACATCAAAAGTGAAAGGAACCTTCATTTCCTTGATGGCACTCCAGAGAAAACCCAGAGTCACTGTCTGAAGTCTAGAGGGATCGTGAGGTCACTGGAGCAACACGAAAGGGTTCCGTGGACCCCAAATCAACTCGAGATGTGAGCTTAGTCCCTGTCTTCGACTCAAGAGGAATACCAAGTTTCCACAAGCACCTCAAGAAGAGGCTTCTCTCAGCTACATGGATGTGAGAGGTACCCTGAGTTTGTGGCCTCAAGTGGAATGGACACCGAGATGGTCTGACTCGAAGTAAGGCCGGATATCCCTGCAGTGAATTGAATGCAGGCTCGTCTTGCATCTCCCAAGACGAAGGGATGTCTGAATGCCCTGTGGAGGCCACAGAGAAAGACCTAGTCCTCCGCCTCATCGCGACCGGAGGCCTCACATCTTTGAAAACTCGAGAGGTCCACGGAGATCAATGCTTCCATAGGAGACGATGCCTGACTCCTCATGAAAATGGATAGGAGTCCCAGGATCCCTGTGGCACGTGGAAAGGGACCCTGGGTCTCCCGCCTCACGTGGAGACGCGTCCCAATTGCCATGCCAAGACTCGAGGAGAATACCGAGGTGTCCATCAAACCTAGGCAGGAGTCCTGACGTCGCTGAACAAACACATGTCTGGAAGGGCCCTCCCCGTCGTAACTCGAGAATATACCCCAGGTTCCGGCCGCAACTCGAGAAAAAATATGAGACTTCCCCCTCGCCATGTGATGAGGCCCGATTCCCCTGCACTGCGTGCAGAGCAATTCCGTGTTCCACATCAAACATGAAAGGAGCCTTGATTTCCTTGATGGCACTCCAGAGAAACCCCAAGATCACTGTCTCAAATCTAGAGGGATCCTGAGGTCACTGGAGCAACACGAAAGGGCTCCGTGGAACCAAGTAAACTCGAGATGAGAGCTTAGTCCCTGGCATAGACTCAAGAGGAATACCAACTTTCCACAAGCACCTCAAGACGAGGCTTCTCTCAGCTAGAGGTATGGGAGAGGGACCCTGAGTTTGTGGCCTCAAGTGGAATGGACACCGAGATACTCTGACTCGAAGTAAGGCCGGATACCCCTGCAGTGAATTGAATGCAGGCTCGTCTTGCATCTCCCAAGACGAAGGGATGTCTGAATCCCCTGTGGAGACTACAGAGAAAGACCTAGTTCTCCGCCTCATCGCGGCCAGAGGCCTCACATCCTTTGAAAACTCTAGAGGTCCGCGGAGATCAATGCTTCCAAAGGAGACGATGCCTGACTCCTCTTGAAAATGGATAGGAGTCCAGGACTCCTGTGGAACTTGGAAAGGGACCCTTGGTCTCCCGCCTCACGTGGAGACGCGTCCCAATTGCCATGCCAAGACTCGAAGAGAATACCGATGTGCCCCTAGCACCTAGGCAGGAGTCCTGACGTCGCTGAACAAACACGTGTCTGGAAAGGCCCTTCCATTCTAACTCGAGAATATACCCCAGGGTCCGTCCGCAACTCAAGAAAAACCATGAGACTTCACCCTCGCCCAGAGATGAGGCCCGATTCCGTGCACTGCGTGCAGAGCAATACCGTGTTCCACATCAAATGTGAACGGAGCCTTGATTTCTATGATGGCACTCCAGAGAAAACCCAAGATCACTGTCTCAAGTCTAGAGCGATCCTGAGGTAACTGGAGCAATACGAAAATGCTCCGTGGACCCTAAATCAACTCGAGATGAGAGCTTAGTCCCTGGCTTCGACCCAGGAAGAATACCAACTTTCCACAAGCAACACAAGAGGAGGCTTCTCTCAGCTACAGGTATGTGAGAGGGACCCTGAGTTTGTGGCCTCAAGTGGAATGGACACCGAGATGCTCTGACTCGAAGTAAGGCCGGATATCCCTGCAGTGAATTGAATGCAGGCTCGTCTTGTATCTCCCAAGATGAAGGGATGTCTGAATCACTTGTGGAGCCCACAGAGAAAGACCTAGTTCTCCGCCTCATCGCGACCGGAGGCCTCACATCCTTTGAAAACTCGAGAGGTCCGCGGATATCAATGCTTCCAAAGGAGACGATGCCTGACTTCTCTTGAAAATGGATAGGAGTTCCAGGAGGCCTGTGGAATGTGGAATGGGACCCTGGGTCTCCCGCCTCACGTGGAGACGCGTTCCAATTGCCATGCCAATACTCGAGGGGAATCCCGAGGTGTCCCTCACACCTAGGCAGGAGTTCTGACGTCGCTGAACAAACACGTGTCTGGAAGGGCCCTCCCCGTCGTAACTCGAGAATATACCCCAGGTTCTGGCTGCAACTCGAGGAAAACCATGAGACTTCCCCCTCGCCGCGAGATGAGGCCCGATTCCCCTGCACTGCGTGCAGAGCAATTCCGTGTTCCACATCAAACGTGAAAGGATCCTTGATTTCCTTGATGGCACTCCAGAGAAAACCCAAGATCACTGTCTCAAGTCTAGAGGGATCCTGAGGTCACTGTAGCAACACGAAAGGGCTCCGTAGACCCCAAATCAACTCGAGATGAGAGCTTAGTCCCTGGCTTCGCCTCAAGAGGAATACCAACTTTCCACAAGCACCTCAAGAGGAGGCTTCTCTCAGCTACAGGTAGGTGAGAGGGACCCTGAGTTTGTGGCCTCAAGAGGAATGGACACCGAGATGCTCTGACTCGAAGTAAGGCCGGATATCCCTGCAGTGAATTGAATGCAGGCTCGTCTTGTATCTCCCAAGATGAAGGGATGTCTGAATCACTTGTGGAGCCCACAGAGAAAGACCTAGTTCTCCGCCTCATCGCGACCGGAGGCCTCACATCCTTTGAAAACTCGAGAGGTCCGCAGATATCAATGCTTCCAAAGGAGACGATGCATGACTTCTCTTGAAAATGGATAGGAGTCCCAGGAGGCCTGTGGAACGTGGAAAGGGACCCTGGGTCTCCCGCCTCACGTGGAGACGCGTTCCAATTGCCATGCCAATACTCGAGGGGAATCCCGAGGTGTCCCTCACACCTAGGCAGGAGTTCTGACGTCGCTGAACAAACACGTGTCTGGAAGGGCCCTCCCCGTCGTAACTCGAGAATATACCCCAGGTTCTGGCTGCAACTCGAGGAAAACCATGAGACTTCCCCCTCGCCGCGAGATGAGGCCCGATTCCCCTGCACTGCGTGCAGAGCAATTCCGTGTTCCACGTCAAACGTGAAAGGAGCCCTGCTTTTATTGATGGCACTCCTGAGAAAACCCAAGATCACTGTCTCAAGTCTAGAGGGATCCTGAGGACACTGTAGCAACAGGAAAGGGCTCCAAGGACCCCAAATCAACTCGAGATGAGAGCTTAGTCCCTGGCTTCAACTCAAGAGGAATACCAACTTTACACAAGCACCTCAAGAGGAGGCTTCTCTCAGCTACAGTTATGTGAGAGGGACCCTGAGTTTGTGGCCTCAAGTGGAATGGACACCGAGATGCTCTGACGTGAAGTAAGGCCGGATATCCCTGCAGTGAATTGAATGCAGGCTCGTCTTGCATCTCCCAAGACGAAGTGATGTCTGAATCCCCTGTGGAGACCACAGAGAAAGACCTCGTTCTCCGCCTCATCGCGACCGAAGGCCTCACATCCTTTGAAAACTCGAGAGGTCCGTCGAGATAAATGCTTCCAAAAGAGACGATGCCTGTCTCTTCTTGAAAATGGATAGGAGTCTCAGGATCCCTTTGGCACGTGGAAAGAGACACTGGGTCTTCCGCCTCACGTGGAGACCCGTCCCAATTGCCATGCCAAGACTCGACGAGTATCCCGAGGTGTCCCTCGCAGCTAGGCAGGAGTCCTGACTTCGCTGAACAAACACGTGTCTGGAAGGGCCCTCCCCGTCGTAACTTTAGAATGTACCAAAGGTTCAGGCCGCAACTCGAGAAAAACCATGAGACTTCCCCCTCGCCGCGAGATGAGGCCCGATTCCCCTGCACAGCGTGCAGAGCAATTCCGTGTTCCACATCAAACGTGAAAGGAGCCTTGATTTCCTTGATGGCACTCCAGAGAAACCCAAGATCACTGTCTCAATTCTAGAGGGATCCTGAGGTCACTGGAGCAACAGGAAAGGGCTCCATGGACCCTAAATCAACTCGAGATGAGAGCTTAGTCCCTGGCTTCGACTCAAGGGGAATACCAACTTTCCACAAGCACCTCAAGAGGAGGCTTCTCTCAGCTACATGTATGTGAGAGGGACCCTGAGTTTGTGGCCTCAAGTGGAATGGACACCGAGATGCTCTGACTCGAAGTAAGGCCAGATATCCCTGCAGTGAATTGAATGCAGGCTCGTCTTGCATCTCCCAAGACGAAGGGATGTCTGATTCCCCTGTGGAGACCACAGAGAAAGACATAGTTCTCCGCCTCCTCGCGACCAGAGGCCTCACATCCTTTGAAAACTCGAGAGGTCCGCGGAGATCAATGATTCCAAAGGAGACGATGCCTGACTCATGTTGAAAATGGATAGGAGTCCCAGGATCCCTGTGGCACGTGGAAAGGGACCCTGGGTCTCCCGCCTCACGTGGAGACGCGTCCCAATTGCCATGCCAAAACTCGAGGAGAATCCCGAGGTGTCCCTCGAACCTAGACAGGGGTCTTGACGTCGCTGAACAAACACGTGTCTGGAAGTGCCCTCCCCATCGTAACTCGAGAATATACCCCAGGTTCCGGCCGCAACTCGAGAAAAACCATGAGACTTCCCCCTCGCCGTGAGATGAGGCCCGATTCCCCTGCACTGCGTGCAGAGCAATTCCGTGTTCAACATCAAACGTGAAAGGAGCCTTGATTTCCTTGATGGCACTCCAGAGAAAACCCAAGATCACTGTCTCAAGTCTAGAGGGATGCTGAGGTCACTGTAGCAACACAAAAGGGCTCCGTGGACCCCAAATCACCTCGAGATGAGAGCTTAGTCCCTGGCTTCGACTCAAGAGTCATATCAACTTGCCACAAGCACCTCAAGAGGAGGCTTCTCTCAGCTACATGTATGTGAGAAGGACCCTGAGTTTGTGGCCTCAAGTGGAATGGACACCGAGATGCTCTGGCTAGAAGTAAGGCCGGATATCCCTGCAGTGAATTGAATGCAGGCTCGTCTTGCATCTCCCAAGACGAAGGGATGTCTGAATCCCCTGTGGAGACCACAGAGAAAGACCTAGTTCTCCGCCTCATCACGACCGGAGGCGTCACATCCTTTGAAAACTCGAGAGGTCCACGGAGATCAATGCTTCCAAAGGAGACGATGCCTGACTCCTCTTGAAAATGGATAGGAGTCCCAGGATCCCTGTGTCACGTGGAAAGGGACCTTGGGTCTCCCGCCTCACGTGGAGACGCCTCCCAATTGCCATGCCAAGACTCGAGGATAATCCCGAGGTGTCCCTCGCACCTAGGCAGCAGTCCTGACTTCGCTGAACAAACACGTTTCTGGAAGGGCCCTCCCCGTCGAAACTCGAGAAAATACCCCAGGTTCCAGCCACAACTCGAGAAAAACCATGAGACTTCCCCCTCGCCGCGAGATGAGGCCCGATTCCCCTGCACTGCGTGCAGAGCAATTCCGTGTTCCACATCAAACGTGAAAGGGGCCTTGATTTCCTTGATGGCAATCCAGAGAAAATCCAAGATCACTGTCTCAAGGCTAGAGGGATCCTGAGGTCACTGGAGCAACACGAAAGGGCTCCATTGACCCTAAATCAACTCGAGATGAGAGCTTCGTCCCTGGCTTCTACTCCAGAGGAATACCAACTTTCCACAAGCACCTCAAGAGGAGGCTTCTCTGAGATACAGGTATGTGAGAGAAACCCTGAGTTTGTGGCCTCAAGTGCAATGGACACTGTGATGCTCTGACTCGAAGTAAGGCCGGATATCCCTGCAGTGAATTGAATGCAGGCTCGTCTTGCATCTCCCAAGACGAAGGGATGTCTGAATCCCCTGTGGAGACCACAGAGAAAGACCTAGTAGTCCGCCTCATCACGACCGGAGGCATCACATCCCTTGAAAACTCGAGAGGTCCGCGGAGATCAATGCTTCCAAAGGATACGATGCCTGACTCCTCTTGAAAATGGATAGGAGTCCCAGGATCCCTGTGGCACGTGGAAAGGGACACTGGGTCTCCCGCCTCACGTGGAGATGCGTCCCAATTGCCATGCCAAGATTCGAGGAGAATCCCGAGTTGTGCCTCACACCTAGGCAGGAGTCCTGCCTTCGCTGAACAAACACGTGTCTGGAAGGGCCCTCCCCGTCGTAACTCGAGAAAATACACCAGGTTCCGGCCGCAACTCGAGAAAAACCATGAGACTTCCCCCTCGCCGCGAGATGAGGCCCGATTCCCCTGCACTGCATGCAGAGCAATTCCGTGTTCCACGTCAAACGTGAAAGGAGCCTTGATTTCCTTGATGGCACTCCAGAGAAAACCCAAGATCACTGTCTGAAGTCTAGAGGGATCCTGAGGTCACTGTAGCAACAGGAAAGGGCTCCGTGGACCCCAAATCAACTCGAGATGAGAGCGTAGTCCCTGGCTTCGACTCAAGAGGAATACCAACTTTCCACAAGCACCTCAAGAGGAGGCTTCTCTCAGCTACAGGTATGTGAGAGGGACCCTGAGTTTGTGGCCTCAAGTGGAATGGACACGGAGATGCTCTGACTCGAAGTAAGGCCAGATATCCCTGCAGTGAATTGAATGCAGGCTCGTCTTGCCTCTCCCAAGACGACGGGATGTCTAAATCTCCCTGGAGACCACAGAGAAAGACCTCGTTCTCCGCCTCATCGCGACCAGGACGCCTCACATCGTTTGAAAACTCGAGAGGTCCGCGGAGATCAATGCTTCCAAAGGAGAATGCCTGACTCCTCTTGAAAATGGATAGGAGTCCCAGGATCCTTGTGGCACGTGGAAAGGGACCCTGGGTCTCCCGCCTCACGTGGAGACGGGTCCCAATTGCCATGCCAAGACTCGAGGAGAATCCCGAGGTGTCCCTCGCACCTAGGCAGGAGTCCTGACGTTGCTGAACAAACACGTGTCTGGAAGGGCCCTCCCCGTCGTAACTCCAGAATATACCCCAGGTTCCGGCCGCAACTCGAGAAAAACCATGAGACTTCCCCCTCGCGGCAAGATGAGGCCCGATTCCCCTGCACTGCGAGCAAAGCAATTCCGTGTTCCACATCAAACGTGAAAGGAGCCTTGATTACCTTGATGGCACTCCAGAGAAAACCCAAGATCACTGTCTCAATTCTAGAGGGATCCTGAGGTCACTGTAGCAACACGAAAGGGCTTCGTGGACCGCAAACAACTCGAGATGAGAGCTTCGTCCCTGCCTTCGACTCAAGAGGAATACCAACTTTCCACAAGCACCTCAAGAGGAGGCTTCTGTCACCTTCAGGTATGTGAGAGGGACCCTGAGCTGGTGGCCTCAAGTCGAATGGATAGCGTGATGCTCTGACGCGAAGTAAGGCCGGATATCCCTGCAGTGAATTGAATGCAGGCTTGTTTTGCATCTCCCAAGAGGAAGGGATGTCTGAATCCACTGTGGAGACCACAGAGAAAGACCTAGTTCTCCGCCTCATCCCGAATTGAGGCCTCACATCCTTTGAAAACTCGAGAGGTGTGCGGAGATCAATGCTTCCAAAGGAGACGATGCCTGACTCCTCTTGAAAATGGATAGGGGTCCCAGGATCCCTGTGGCACGTGGAAAGGGACCCTGGGTCTCCCGCCTCACGTGGAGACGCGTCCCAATTGCCATGCCAAGACTAGAGGAGAATCCCGAGTTGTGCCTCGCACCTAGGCAGGAGTCCTGACGTCGCTGAACAAAGAGTTGTCTGGAAGGGCCCTCCCGGTCGTAACTCGAGAACATACCCCAGGTTCCGGCCGCAACTCGACAAAAACCATGAGAATTCCCCCTCGCCGCGAGATGAGGTCCGATTCCCCTGCACTGCGTGCAGAGCAATTCCGTGTTCCACATCAAACGTGAAAGGAGCCTTGATTTCCTTGATGGCACTCCAGAGAAAACCCAAGATCACTGTCTGAAGTCTAGAGGGATCCTGAGGTCACTGTAGCAACAGGAAAGGGCTCCGTGGACCCCAAATCAACTCGAGATGAGAGCGTAGTCCCTGGCTTCGACTCAAGAGGAATACCAACTTTCCACAAGCACCTCAAGAGGAGGCTTCTCTCAGCTACAGGTATGTGAGAGGGACCCTGAGTTTGTGGCCTCAAGTGGAATGGACACGGAGATGCTCTGACTCGAAGTAAGGCCAGATATCCCTGCAGTGAATTGAATGCAGGCTCGTCTTGCCTCTCCCAAGACGACGGGATGTCTAAATCTCCCTGGAGACCACAGAGAAAGACCTCGTTCTCCGCCTCATCGCGACCAGGACGCCTCACATCGTTTGAAAACTCGAGAGGTCCGCGGAGATCAATGCTTCCAAAGGAGAATGCCTGACTCCTCTTGAAAATGGATAGGAGTCCCAGGATCCTTGTGGCACGTGGAAAGGGACCCTGGGTCTCCCGCCTCACGTGGAGACGGGTCCCAATTGCCATGCCAAGACTCGAGGAGAATCCCGAGGTGTCCCTCGCACCTAGGCAGGAGTCCTGACGTTGCTGAACAAACACGTGTCTGGAAGGGCCCTCCCCGTCGTAACTCCAGAATATACCCCAGGTTCCGGCCGCAACTCGAGAAAAACCATGAGACTTCCCCCTCGCGGCAAGATGAGGCCCGATTCCCCTGCACTGCGAGCAAAGCAATTCCGTGTTCCACATCAAACGTGAAAGGAGCCTTGATTACCTTGATGGCACTCCAGAGAAAACCCAAGATCACTGTCTCAATTCTAGAGGGATCCTGAGGTCACTGTAGCAACACGAAAGGGCTTCGTGGACCGCAAACAACTCGAGATGAGAGCTTCGTCCCTGCCTTCGACTCAAGAGGAATACCAACTTTCCACAAGCACCTCAAGAGGAGGCTTCTGTCACCTTCAGGTATGTGAGAGGGACCCTGAGCTGGTGGCCTCAAGTCGAATGGATAGCGTGATGCTCTGACGCGAAGTAAGGCCGGATATCCCTGCAGTGAATTGAATGCAGGCTTGTTTTGCATCTCCCAAGAGGAAGGGATGTCTGAATCCACTGTGGAGACCACAGAGAAAGACCTAGTTCTCCGCCTCATCCCGAATTGAGGCCTCACATCCTTTGAAAACTCGAGAGGTGTGCGGAGATCAATGCTTCCAAAGGAGACGATGCCTGACTCCTCTTGAAAATGGATAGGGGTCCCAGGATCCCTGTGGCACGTGGAAAGGGACCCTGGGTCTCCCGCCTCACGTGGAGACGCGTCCCAATTGCCATGCCAAGACTAGAGGAGAATCCCGAGTTGTGCCTCGCACCTAGGCAGGAGTCCTGACGTCGCTGAACAAAGAGTTGTCTGGAAGGGCCCTCCCGGTCGTAACTCGAGAACATACCCCAGGTTCCGGCCGCAACTCGACAAAAACCATGAGAATTCCCCCTCGCCGCGAGATGAGGTCCGATTCCCCTGCACTGCGTGCAGAGCAATTCCGTGTTCCACATCAAACGTGAAAGGAGCCTTGATTTCCTTGATGGCACTCCAGAGAAAAGCCAAGATCACTGTCTCAAGTCTAGAGGGATCCTGAGGTTACTGTAGCAACACGAAAGAGCTCCGTGGACCCCAAATCAACTCGAGATGAGAGCTTACTCCCTGGCTTCGACTCAAGAGGAATACCAACTTTCCACAAGCACCTCAAGATGAGGTTTCTCTCAGCTACATTTATGTGAGAGGGACCCTGAGTGTGTGGCCTCAAATGTAATGGACACCGAGATGCACTGATTCGAATAAAGGCCGGATATCCCTGCAGTGAATTGAATGCAGGCTCGTCTTGCATCTCCTAAGAAGAAGGGATGTATGAATCCCCTGTGGAGACCATAGAGAAAGACATTGTTCTCCGCCTCATCGCGACGTGAGTCCTCACATCCTTTGAGAACTCGAGAGGTCCGCGGAGATCAATGCTTCCAAAGGAGACGATGCCTGACTCCTCTTGAAAATGGATAGGAGTCCCAGGATCCCTGTGGCACATGGAAAGGGACCCTGGATCTCCCGCCTCACGTGGAGACGCGTCCCAATTGCCATGAAAAGACTCGAGGAGAATCCCGAGGTGTCCCTCGCACCGACGCCGGAGTCCTGACGTCGCTGAACAAACACGTGTCTGGAACGGACCTCCCCGTCGTAACTCGAGAATATACCCCAGGTTCCGGCCGCAACTCGAGAAAAACCATGAGACTTCCCCCTCGCCGCGAGATGAGGCCCGATTCCCCTGCACTGCGTGCAGAGCAATTCCGTGTTCCACATCAAACGTGAAAGGAGCCTTGATTTCCTTGATGGCACTCCAGAGAAAACCCGAGATCACTGTCTCAAGTCTAGAGGGATCCTGAGGTCACTGTAGCAACAGGAAATGGGTCCATGGACCCCAAATCAACTCGTGATGAGAGCTTATTCATTGGCTTCGACTCTAGAGGAATAGCAACTTTCCACAAGCACCTCAAGAGGAGGCTTCTCTCAGATAAAGTTATGTGAGAGGGCCCTGAGTTGGGGATTCAAGTGGAATGGACACCGAGAAGCTCTGACTCGAAGTAAGGCTGGATATCCCTGCAGTGAATTGAATGCAGGCTCGTCTTGCATCTCCCAAGACGAAGGGATGTCTGAATACCCTGTGGATACCACAGAGAAAGACGTAGTTCTCCCTCTCATGGCGACCGGAGGCATCACATCTTTGAAAACTCGAGAGGTCCGCGGAGATCAATGCTTCCTAAGGAGACGATGCCTGACTCCTCTTGAAAATGGATAGGAGTCCAAGAAACCCTGTGGCACGTGGAACGGGAACCTGGGTCTCCCGCCTCACATGGAGACGCGTCCCAATTGCCATGCCAAGACTCGAGGATAATCCCGAGGTGTCCCTCACACCTAGGCAGGAGTCCTGACGTCACTGAACAAAGACGTGTCTGGAAGGGCCCTCCCCGTCGTAACTCGAGAATATACCCCGGGTTCCTGCCGCAACTCAAGAAAAACCATGAGACTTCCCCCTCGCCACGAGATGAGGCCCGATTTACCTGCACTGCATGCAGAGCAATTCCGTGTTCCACATCAAACGTGAAAGGAGCCTTGATTTCCTTGATGGCACTCCAGAGAAAACCCAAGATAACTGTCTCAAGTCTAGAGGGATCCTGAGGTCACTGTAGCAACAAGAAAGGTCTCCATGGACCCCAAATCAAGTCGAGATGAGAGCTTAGTCCCTGGCTTCGACTCAAGAGGAATACCAACTTTCCACATGCACCTCAGAGGCGGTTTCTGTCAGCTACAGGTATGTGCGAGGGACCCTGAGTTTGTGGCCTCAAGTAGAATGGACACCGAGATGCTCTGATTCAAAGTAAGGCCGGATATCCCTGCAATGAATTGAATGAAGTCTCGTCTTGCATCTCCCAAGACGAAGGGATGTCTGAATCCCCTGTGGAGACCACAGAGAAAGACCTAGTTCTCCCTCTCATGGCGACCGGAGGCATCACATCTTTGAAAACTCGAGAGGTCCGCGGAGATCAATGCTTCCTAAGGAGACGATGCCTGACTCCTCTTGAAAATGGATAGGAGTCCAAGAAACCCTGTGGCACGTGGAACGGGAACCTGGGTCTCCCGCCTCACATGGAGACTTGTCCTAATTGCCATGCCAAGACTCGAGGAGAATCCCGAGGTGTTCCTCGCACCTAGGCACTAGTCCTGACGTCGCTGAACAAACACTTGTCTGGAAGGGCCCTCCCCGTCGTAACTCAGGAATATACCCCAGGTTCCGGCCGCAACTCGAGAAAAACCATAAGACTTCCCCCTCGCCTTGAGATGTGGCCCGATTCTCCTGCACTGCGTGCAGACCAATTCCGTGTTCCACATCAAACGTGAAAGGATTCTTGATTTCCTTGATGGCACTCCAAAGAAAAGCCAAGATCACTGTCTCAAGTCTAGAGGGATCCTGAGGTCACTGTAGCAACCCGAAAGGGATCCATGCACCCCAAGTCAACTCGAGATGAGAGCTTTGTCCCTGGCTTCGACTCAAGAGGAATACCAACTTTCCAAAAGCTCCTCAAGAGGAGGTTTCTCTCAGCTACAGGTATGTGAGAGGGACCCTGAGTTTGTGGCCTCAAGTGGAATGGACACCGAGATGCTCTGACTCAATGTAAGGCCGGATATTCCTGCAGTGAATTGAATGCAGGCTCGTCGTGGATCTCCCAAGACGAAGGGATGTCTGAATCCCCTGTGGACACCACAGACAAAGACCTAGATCTCCGCCTCATCGCGACCATAGGCCTCACATACTTTGAAAACTCGAGAGGTCCGCGGAGATCAATGCTTCCTAAGGAGACGATGCCTGACTCCTCTTGAAAATGGATAGGAGTCCCAGAATCCCTGTGGCACGTGGAAAGGGACCCTGGGTCTTGCGCCTCACTGGAGACGCGTCCCAATTGCCAGGCCAAGGCTCAAGGAGAATCCCGAGGTGTCCCTCGCACCTAGGCAGGAGTCCTGACGTCGCTGAACAAACACGTGTCTGGAAGGGCCCTCCCCATCGTAACTCGAGAATATACCCCAGGTTCTGACTGCAACTCGAGAAAAACCATGAGCCTTCCCAGTCGCCGCAAGATGAGGCCCGATTCCCCTGCACTGCGTGCAGAGCAATTCCGTGTTCCACATCAAACTTGAAAGGAGCCTTGATTTACTTGATGGCACTCCAGAGAAACCCCAAGATCACTGTCTCAAGTCGAGAGGGATCCTGAGGTCACTGTAGCAACACGAAAGGGGTCCGTGGACTCCAAATCAACTCGAGATGAGAGCTTCGTCCCTGGCTTCGACTCAAGAGGAATACCAACTTTCCACGAGCACCTCAAGAGGAGGCTTCTCTCAGCTAAAGGTATGTGAGAGGGAACCTGAGTTTGTGGCCTCAAGTAGAATGGACACCGAGATGCTCTGACTCGAAGTAAGGCCGGACATCCCTGCAGTGAATTGAATGCAGGCTCGTCTTGCATCTCGCAAGACGAAGGGATGTCTGAATCCACTGTGGAGACCACAGAGAAAGACCTAGTTCTCCGCCTCATCACGACCGGAGGCGTCACGTCCTTTGAAAACTCGAGAGGTCCGCGGAGATCAATGCTTGTAAAGGAGACGATGCCTGACTCCTCTTGAAAATGGATAGGAGTCCAAGAATCCCTGTGGCACGTGGAACGGGACC